>NC_042620.1:27634156-27982399 GCF_901001135.1 Rhinatrema bivittatum | reverse complement strand
GCACTCACATTATGGCTATTTTACTAAGCCTTGGCTATGAAGGTTAATTTGATTCAATGTCATATCCTGGATAAAAAGACTTTGCTTTTCGCATACTGGCTAGTGGCTCAACTGGGGGACGAACAGTGATGCTTCGACGACCATTTCCTCCTGGAACTACACAAAGGGATCTTATTGTTCTAAAGGTTCCACGGGAGGCGGGGGAGGGGGGGGGATTTGAGGGTGAGGGTTATGTTGTTTTTTATTTGAAAATCGATACCAATGCCTCAGCTGTTCTAAAAGGGGTTTTTCAATTGGTAATTAAGAGCGCTCAAAGACCAAATTTGATAGTATACTACATTAGGATATTATCAGTACCTTTAATAATATCATTAAGCTTATTATTATATTAGAGAATATGGCCTCCTTAAAAATATTATCCCTAAATGTTAAAAGGCTAAATTCTCCTTGTAAGAGGAAGTATTGCTATCAGGTCTCCATAAAGCAAATATCGCAATTGCGATGGTGCAGGAGACCCACCTTAAAGGAAGGTTTGAACATTTGACGCGCTTAGATATATACTCTATGCAATATTGGTCAGTCAGTACTAAGAGGGCAAGGTATACACGGGTTGGGATCCTCTACCAGAAGGACTTTGCATTTGAGCTAATAGTGTGTCATTGAGACCCTGAGGGGAGGTTTCTAATGGTAGTAGTTAATGTTGCCAGGGAAAAATACTCATTGATAAGCCTTTATGCTCCAAATGCACAACAAAGTTTGTTTTTCTCTACCCTAGCAGATACTATTATGACCCAGGCCGAAGGTTATCTCAGGGGACTGTACTATGGGGACTGTACTATGACCATAAATCCATTTATTGATAATTCAAGAGGATATGGTTCTGTGTCCAAGAAAGTCCGTGCTCAATTTAAGAGGTTCCTGGCTAGATACCACCTAATAGACACCTGGCAGTTTTTTAACCCCAAGTCAAATGATTATACTTTTTTTTTTCTAAGCCTCATAACACTTATTCAAGGATAGACTTTATATTCGTGGATAAGGAATTAGTAAACAGACTTATGAAAGTACGGATAGAGCCCACAACATGGTCTGACCATGCTCTAATTTGTCAGAAATATCTTTTCCCAAATACGATAAGGGTCAGTGCTTTAGGAGACTTAACGATAGCCTCTTGGATGATGAATCATATGCTGCCAAATGTAGAGGTGATATACCAGAGTATTTAAAATGTAATAATTTAGAGGAAACATCCCCAATTGTTATTTGGGATTGCTTGAATGCAGTGTTGTGGGGTAAATTGATAGCTAGGGCCTCCTTTGTTAAGAAGAGGGAGTCTCAAGAAAGAGAGACCTTAATGAAACAGCTATCCCAATTTGAATGGAACCATAAGCAAGATCCTTCTCATGAGAACAGAAAAAAGGTTGAAGTTTGCAAGTCTCAAATTGCAGAGCTAGATGCTGCTAGAATTGCCCACTCTATGGAACAGGTCAAACATGTTTACTTCGAAGGGGGAAATAAAGCTGGAAAAATTTTAGCTAACAAATTGAAAGCAAAACGCACACATAACATAATTACAAAAATTAAAGATGAAAACGGTAGCATACTGACCTCTAATAATGATATTCGACAACGCTTTCTATGTTTTTATTTGGAGTTATATAAAGTAAATTCAACAATTAATCCGGATTCCATAGATCATTTTCTGAAGGGCATTATTCTTCCAGCCTTGACTGACGATCAAAGCGTTTTCCTAGACAAGGATATTTCCCCACACGAAGTAACATTGGCGATTAAACAGTTAAAGCCAAACAAATCTCCAGGTTTGGATGGCTTCTCAGCCCTCTTCTATCAGTGTTTTGCAAGTGAGTTGGTTCTCCCACTAACCAAAATGTTTAATGCACTGCGCTCTGATGGATCCTTGTTTTCAAATTCTAATTTAGCAGGGGTATCAGTAATAGCTAAGCCTGGACGTGACCCCATGATTTGTGGTTCATATTGACCCATATCCCTCCTTAATATAGATTTAAAATTATTAGCTAAAATTCTAGCGAATAGACTTAATAGCTTTATAACATACATTATAAACCCTGAACAAGCTGGATTCATCCCTGGACGGATGGCCTCGGACAATGTCCGTAAAATCCTGAACTCTATATGGTGGGTGAAACAACAAAAACTCCCCTCTTTACTTATGGCCATGGATGCTGAAAAGGCCTTTGACTTGGTTCACTGGCCTTATTTATTTAACATACTTCAAAAAATGAAGTTTGGCCCTTTGTTTCTCAAATGGTTAAGCTTTACGACTCTTCTATGGCTTGTATAAATGTTATCGGGGGATATTCTGCAACCTTTCTGGTAGGACATGGTTCGCGTCAGGGATGCCCTCTATTCCCACTTCTATTCGCACTATTCATAGAACCCTTAATTCAAAAGATCCATGAAAACTCCATGATTAGCGGAATTCAAGTAGGTGAGTTTTCATCAAAATTATCAATGTTTGCAGACGATGTGATATTTCAATCACGAATCCCATTATTTCTCTACCAGAGATTGTCAAGGACATTGCTCAATTTAGCTCTGTATCTGGTTCTCAATAAATTGGGATAAATCTGAGATTCTTAATATAACCCTTCCGGCTAGCCAGGTAAAGGATCTTAAACAGAGATTCCAGTTCAAATAGGCCAAGGAAAAAATTGAATACTTAGGAATCTATATTGGTGCTACGAAAGATATATTTCAGCTTAATTACCCACCTCTTATTGCATGCATTTACCGGGATCTTAAAGAATGGGATTGCTATCAAATATCATGGCTAGGCTGTGAATGTTCTCCCCAGGCTTAGCTATCTCTTTCAAACAATCCTTTATAATATCCCATCAGAGACGCTGAAAATATGGCAAAGCAGACTAATGAAATTTATTTGGAAAGGAAAACATCCCAGAATAGCCCAAAGGATTCTATTCCAACCCAAAATGCAAGGTGGTCTAGGGGTGCCTAATCTTCTGTGGTATCATGCTGCTGCTCAATTAAGAGCTATTATTGATTGGCATAAGACAACACCAGGTAAACCAAGGGCGATCCTTGAACAAGCAGTTATTGGCCGCATGCCTTTACGTGGCAACCCAAAAAGACCTGGCCACTTATTCAGTCTTTCCCCGAACCTCTTTTACATACATTACAAACATGGAACAGGTGGAAGCTTACTACTATAGGCCCTAAATCCTGGTCAGTTAATACCTTCCTTTATCACCGTATGGATTTTATGGACGGATTGGCTTTTCAATCCTTTCCTACTTGGATAAAGAAGGGTATTCATAGCTGTGCCCTGGTCTGGGAATCCCGTGGTATGTTAGAATTTAGCACTTTACAAGCTAGATATGATTTGCCTTCTTCTGAATACTTTCACTCTATGCAACTCCGGCACTTTTTACCATCCCCATCGATACAACAGGACCTTATTAAAAATGTTTGAGGTGTACTGTAAATCGGGGGATAAAACACAGAAAACGATGTCTAAAATTTACAACTTGTTGAACCAGGAGATTAAACAAAAGCCAGTCTTTGTATGGGCCTGGGAGGCAGATTTGGAAGAGGAACCAATGGAGGATTTCTGGGCCCAGCTCAAACCGCTCAATTAGTAAAGATCTGATCTCTACCACACTAATTGAAAGTGATCTTAAACTTTTATATAGATGGTATTACACTCCATCAAAACTTCACCAGATGTACCCTAGCCTAGTGTATCAGATAAATGCTGGAAGGGCTGTGGTGAACGTGGTATATTTTACCATCTGTGGTGGAATTGTCCCTTTGTTAAAGAATTCTGGCTGGATATCTCTAACTGGCTGAGTGTTATTATCAAAAGTGAGATTATACTGACTCCGAAAACAGCGTTGTTAAATGAACCATATGTTAAAGGAAACAGGTATCAACAGAAACTAATAAAATGTATTTCTACAGCAGCAAGATGTGAGATGGCCAGAAAATGGAGGGAATGCACAGACCCGCAAAGAATAACTTTATCGACTGTGCAAAATAACTGCATACAAAAACGAAAGGGTTTCAGCATTTCCTCTTATCTGAACTGGAGAACTACGCAAACTTAAATTATTTTAATTTCCCCTTTTTAAGGCATACCTATTCAACAGACTCTTGAGAGGCATGGTTTCTTTGTATTTGCAGATTATTGGGGGGAGGGGGGGTGTTGGGATTTGGGTTTAGGGTAAAAAATGACAAAAGAGAGACTAAACGGAGTTATAAGTTTTATTGTGTTATGATAAGGCATACAAACTGTTGACATGTAAAAAGAGTCAAAATAAGTTACTAATTATGTAGAAACATTCTGTGGCAGAAATTATAGTTGTCACGTTTATTTTTTCTTTAGAGACTTATGGTCCTAATATTCTCGATCCATGACTATATAATTCTGATCCTATATGGTAAATCGAGAAGTATTGCCTGGGATATGTTTTATTATGTCATATTACTATATACTCTTTGTGGTCTCAAATAAAGTTTGAATTATTAAAAAAAAAAAATGTTTCCAAGGCCAATAAAATATTTCAAAACAGCAAATACAAACACTACACAATACTTAAAACTTTAGAAGGATAAAAAAAATCCCCTGATGTCCATACCTGGAATCTTTTGATTTCCAAATTGCTATGGATTAGCAGCAGAAAAGATAGGGTATTGCTGCTCACAATCTTTTTTCTCTCTCTCATACATACACACATATTCAGTCACAGTTCATGCTCTCACACACATGCTCTCAGACACACATAGATGTTCTCACAGACACAGACATGCTCTCTCACACTCACAGACACTGACAAGCTCTCACAGACATGCTCTCATAGACATACAGACATGCTCTCATAGACATACAGACATGCTCTCAGACACATAGATGTTCTCACAGACATGCTTTCTCACACTCACACACACTAACATGCTCTCACACACTCAGAGATACAGACAGAAATGCTCTCATAGAGATACAGACATGCTCTTTCACACGAACACACACACACACACATACATGTTCTAACACAGAGACTTGGACATGTTCTTACAGACAAACACACACAGAATCCTCTCTCTCTCTCACACACACACCCACAGACATGCTTTCACACACATAGATACATACACACTGTCTTACTTCCCATCAGAAGTACAGCAGCAAGCCTCTTTCAGCCCCCGCAACAGACGGGCCGCTTCATCTTTCTTGAGGCCATGGGGGCTGATGCTGCTCTGCTTCCTGCACCTGGGGGAGGCGCTGTTGCTGCTGCTCCTCCTACACTTGAATGCCGCATGGGCCAGGGCCAATGCTGCCGCTTCCTGCGACAGCCCAGGGGATGCGGCGTTCTTTCTACATGTCTGGCCATGGCTGCATGGCCTTTCCTTTTTCCCCGCCCATGCAGACCCACCACTTCCTCTTCCGGGCCTTGCAAGCGAGAAGAAGGAAAGGTCATGCAGTTGCCACCCCCAGACCCGTGGCACTCTCGGCGGCTACCTAGTCCGCCTAGTGCTTCCACCAACCCTGCCTCATCCTCCTGGCCCCTAAACTGGAGAAGGGGTTTACACTAGCTCGGGTGTTGCCTGAACATTTTGGCTTTCTAGGTCCCCGTGGCCTTTCCAGATGGCACTCCGGCTATTATGAAGTTGCTGCACTAACCTGGGCAACACGAGGAGCGCATAGCCTGCCAAAGAGACTCAGCTATGTAAGGGCCTGGGTTTCTGCTAAGTCTTCCCATTACTGGTTCTTACTGTACTTGCAGCCTGCCAGACAGACCCAGCTGCCAATTAATTCTATAATCGCAGAATATGGATAAAATATCTTAGCAGCTCATTATTCTTCGTTTGTGTAGCCATTTCAATATTTCCTTATTTGACTGTAATAATCACAACAGGGCCAGTATGGAGGGAGGGGATGAGATCAAGGCTCTTGTGTCATAAAGCGCATTTTGTGTGGATTTTTATCTTTTCTTCAGCTTGCCCTTTACCTCTCAGTGGTGTTCCAGGCACCTCGGGCTGACTGTGATTTAGAAGGCAGTGTGCAGCCTATTTCAACATTTACCCTGAACGTACTCTTTCACTACGCTTTAGGATGTAAACGTTCCTTAATACTCCTTCCCGTCCAGGCTCTGGGGGACACTTACCTCAGCTGCATCTGCAACCCCAAGGGCCCGACGTCCAAGCCAGAAACTCAGACTTGGCTCATTTGTGCAGTACATCAGGGCGCTGCCACAGTTCCATGGGATCAGCCTTGGAGCAACAATCCTGAAATATCCAGGCAGCCTGGGCAATTCCTGCTGTGCAATTCACCTCTGTATCCTCAGTTGAGTTGTTCCACCTTCCAGTGTGTTCCCCCTTTATTGTAATGATTTTGCAATAAAGTTTCTATTTCTCTGAGCTCTTGGTTGCTGTCTCCTAGGGTTGCCCACTCTATGTGGCTATGGTCATTATGTTTATTTATTTATTTAAATCTTTGGCCTGTCCTTCCAAGATTGCTCTGGACAGATTGCAGAAGAAAATGGGGAGGTTAGTTTCAAAAGTCTGCGTAAACATTGTACATGCAAATTTTATCCAGTATTTTCAAAGTGAACTTACGCAGGTAGGATTTTATAGCCAGCCATTGGGGATGGGAGGAGGGGTAGCAATTGCCCCATTTAACATTAACTTTTGCAAAATCTTTGGAGGAGAGGGAGTTGTGAGAGGGGGGATCAGGCTGGCAGGCCTAACATATACCTCCCTCGGGTGGGGGTTTAGGCTGGCAGGCCCACTCGGCTATGTTTTTGGTTTTTTTTAACACTTGACCAGCTAAATTCTTTAAATTTATAACTTATCCGTTTAACTTTAGAGTTAGCCAAATAAGTTATTTGCACACTCCAAATGTGGCCGAAAGCAAGGTTAAACTTATCCAAGAACGTGTCCCGAGATACCTTTAACCTTAAGCAGCTTTTCAACCAGCTCAACTCTGCCCCTTGAACACCTTCCACTTAGACCAGATGAAGTTTATCCGGATAGCTGGCAGCAGTATTCAAAACTCTGCATTTATCCCGATAACTAAAAAATTATCTGGATAAATGCCTTTGAATAGCAACCTCATCGCAATTTGCCAGCGTTTCTTACATTTCAGATTCATAATAGAAATAATGAAGTGGAGATGGCTGAAAAAGAACTGGCCAGTTAATTCAGAGGACCTTTTGTGACATCACTGAGCATGAACCAGAGGCTGAGAATCCCACAGGAAGAGAGAAACTGATGTTAGAAAACCTGGTGCTGCGACTTTAATGACATGGTCAGACTGAAAACGGCAATAACCAACACATGACTTTCACATTACAGTTCTCCTTCTTGGATGCCATTTGCAAAATTTGTTAATTGACTGCTTCATGTCAGCAACCACAGACCTACCAAAGATCACCACTGGATCGTAGTTCTTGAGTGGCAATGATGTGCTACCAATTTTCTTATAAAGGAGCTCTTGTCAGCTCCATGGTGAGCAGCATTCTCTGTTTTCCGTAAAATCATTTAACCTGGGTCTACCAAGAGTCACTGTTGAATAGCATTCTGTTGCTGTCTATGGAGATCACTACTATAATTGGTCCCTACACAGTGTGAAAAGAAACAGAGAAATTAACGGCCTCCTGCCTTGCACAACTGTATCAGCTTCACTATCCGCTGTGAGTGGTTAGAGTAAAGTAGAGATAGCTACTGGCGAGCAGCAAATGGAGAAAAGAGTAAAGGAAAGAACAGCCAAATGCAATGATATTGGTTCATGAGGTAGAATAAACGAGAAAGGAAGGAGTTTGAAGGTTTCTAAGATAAATAATGGCAAAGAGCCACGTAAAGCCAAGAAACAATTTAATTGAAATCTCCTGCACTTTGCACACTTGGAGGGATGTTAAATTTATAACCTGCCCTTGTCTTTCTGTTTTTATGCTCTGTATAAAACACACGGGAGCTCACTTGGTTTATACTGTAATCAATCAAGCAGAAAACTCGCTCATAACCAGAAGTCTGAGTAAGGCACAAATCACTCGTGGTGCTGATAATATTGTAACAGTGAGCCTAGCCTGGTAAGGTTTTAATGCTGAACTGGGGATACAAGGAGACCATTTGTAATAAAGTACAAAATGTACTTTCCATGGAAACTGTAGACACTTGGGTCAACGTTCATATTGATACGCATACATTGGACTTTTGGCAGCCAAGACGGTTGATTGAGGCTCAGAGGGAAAACTGCCAAACTGCCAGACTATGAGATCAAAATAGAGACACAACCTGAGGGAAGCATAATTGCAGTTCTCTGAGAGCAGACCCCATTCATGTTACAGGTAAATATACCTCCATGTAAGCCTTAGATATAGGCATAGTTGAGATACTATGCGCTCTCTGAGATTCAATTTGTCTTGGCTTCTAAATAGCTTTGAACTCATCCTATTTTATACAATAATGAGCAAATAAAATTAAAATATTTGTTTCAAATGCCTGCATTATATACCTTTTTGTCTTTTGAGCTCCACCTTATACTGTAAAGTCTGGTAAATTCAATAGGAGAATCTGCATAATTAATGGATTAAACTTTCATACCATGTTCGATGTTCTGTTCTGTTGTATTATATTTATATCTCACCTAATCTATCCCAAGGGACCAGCCTAAGCAGCTCACAACAATTTAAATAATGCATTTGATAAAATAATACATAACTAAACAATAATAATACATCAATACCCTTTATCACCACTGGAGCTCCCTCCCCACTCTTATTAGGTAGATAGCCCTGCAATGTCACAGTCATATAAACATAATTATACTTAAATTTCAGAGATGTGCATTCATTTGAAATGAATGGGTAAAATGCAATGACTGAGACCATTTTTGTTTCATTCGTGGACCCCCAAAATGAATGAACGGTGCCCATGAATTAAACAAAAATTTTAGTTTCATTTTATTGTTTCCCATTAAAGTCTATGGTCTATTAAAAAGTGCTGTAGTGATACCAGTAAGTATAGCAACCAAGAAATTCCTTAGTGAGGTACAGGGGCGTAGCCTCCATAGTGCACAGTGGTGCACAGGCACCACCAACTTTATAAAAGGGTGTGCCATGCACCAATGACTTTCCACACTGTTACTAGCCAGATGGAGGGCTAAAATGTCTGGAAATAACCCTCCAGTCCAGCGCATCAGCTACTCGCATCTCATAACTAGCCTGAAGAAGCTGTGGTTTCTCTCCACAGCCTACGGTGGTGATGGTGGTGCTACACTACCATCGATAAATGGCCTGCATGCTCTTCCTTACCCTGCTGCAGGAATAGCCCATGCCCTGAGTCTCCTCCTTCAGCCACTGGCACCTCTCCTTCCGTCCCGCCTGGGGAACACCAGAAAAGGCCTATTGGGGGCCACAGGCATCACTCCTCCGGTGCCATCTGCGCTATACAAGAAACGGCCCATCAGGGCCATCGGCACCTCTCCTCCCGCCCATGAAGGAGAGGTGCCAGCAGCCCCAATGGGCCTCTTCTCATGTACCAAAGGTGATGGAACAACTCCCCTGTGAGGAAAGGCTAACGAGATCCTAGCCTTTCCTTTGGGATTGATTAGCCATCTCTTGGAGAAGAGATGGCTGAGGGGGGGATATGATAGAGGTCTTTAAGATCATGAGAGGTCTTGAACGAGTAGATGTGACTCGGTTATTTACACTTTCGAATAATAGAAGGATTAGGGGGCATTCCATGAAGTTAGCAAGTAGCACATTTAAAACTAATCGGAGAAAATTCTTTTTCACTCAGTGCACAATTAAACTCTGGAATTTGTTGCCAGAGGATGTGGTTAGTGCAGTTAGTGTAGTTTAGTTTAAAAAAGGCTTGGATAGGTTCTTGGAGGAGAGGTCCATTGGCTGCTATTGATCGGGTTGACTTGAGGAATAGCGACTGCTATTACTGGCAGTGGTAGCGTGGGATCTACTTAATGTTTGGGTACTTTCTAGGTACTTGTAACCTGGATTGGCCACTGTTGGAAATAGGATGCTGGGCTTGATGGACTATTGGTCTAACCCAAGTCTGAGAGTGCTTGTAAGTGAGAGAGAGCTTGTCATGTGTGTATGAGAGTGGGAGAGCATGCCAGTGAGTGGTAGACAGCTTGTGTGTGTGTATGAGAGAGAGAGAAAGGGCCATGCGTGAGAGTGAGGGAGAGAGAGCCAGTGAGTAAGAGAGAACTTGTGTGAGAGAGAGAGAGTATGAGACAGCTTGTTTGTGTGTGAGAGGGAGAGAGTGCTAATGAGTGAGAGCTTGTGTGAGACTGAGAAAACATGTGTTTGTGTGTGAGAGTGAGGGGAACGAGCACCAGTGAGTGATAGAGAGAGCTTGTGTGAGGAAGAGTGAGGGAGATAGAGCCAGTGAGTAAGAGAGAGAGAGCTTGTGTGTATGTGTGTGAGAGAGGCAGGGAGAGAGAGCCTGTCAGAGTGAGGGAGAAAGAACCAGTGAGTGTGTGAGAGGGAGTGTGCATGGGAGTGAACTGTATGAGAGAGAGCAAATTAATATGTATGTTAGGGAGTGTGTGAAAGAGAGGAGATAAATTATGTAACCTCCTTCTTCCCAATTAATCCCGGGCAATCTCAGGGTGACTGGAAATCCAAAGTTCTCAGGTATGGAAAGTGGGGTATATTTTTTTATTTGCTGTGTGTGCTATTTTGAAATATTTTATTGGTTTAGTAAATGTAAAAAATGTTAATATGAGTTATTAATTACTGGATGTTATTCTGTTTATCACCTGTTTTGAAATATTTATTCTTTTTATTAGTATGGTTTTATTATAATGATGTTTTATATTTCATGATTTTATTGCTTTTGTGACGAATAGTCATGTTTCTATTTTTCATTTCTCGAATGATATACACAGAGTCTGTCTTGTTGCAGTGTCCAACTGCACATTTCTAGTTATACTTTATGACCGCTTTTTTCTGTATTTGGTGAGGATCTGAATGTGTTCTGCATTTTGACTGAAGTGAGATATTCTACTAGTGCATAGTTTCTTTGTAGGGATCTATAGCAGCCTGGCTTGTTCTGTTTTCCTAATAGGTGGTGTATCGGTGTTTAGGATCTGGAGTAATATTTGCAGTGTTGCCTTTTCTTAGATAAGATTTTTACTGTTTGAGTGCTGGCAATTAGGGCTGTTTTTGTTTGGGAGGGTTTAACTATATTATAATTCAGCTTGCTCATAACTTTCTGATGGCAAGCTCACACTCAACACATATCACAATAAGCCTAATATTATATGTATTTGTTTATTTATTTAACAAGTTTATATACCGTTTTACCAAAACAAGATTGATCAAAGTGGTTTACAATAATAATAAACATAGAAATTAAATCAAAAGTTCAAATAAAATAAAATAAAATAATAAAACAAAGTTAGAAAAAATACAATCTGCATCTTGATCAATAAAAACAAAATCTTTTGAAGTAAATCAAAGAGTACTAACATAATTAACTATTATTTTACAAAAAATTAAAGGCAGAAAGAAAGGATATAGTAACAAAACTATCGAATAGTTAAAAAAATAAAAACCTCCTGATGTTTGTATATTGACTTTGAATAACCTCTTACGTGGTTAAGTTAGCTATTGAGAGAGCTCAGACTTTCCAAATGCTTCCATGAAAAAGTTAGTTTTTAATGCTTTCTTAAACTCATTTCTGTTAGATATTTGTCTTAAGGGGTGCGGCAGAGCATTCCACAAAATGAGACCGGCCACTGAAAAAGCTCTTTGCCTAGTTATGTTTAAAGCGGCCATTTTAACTGTAGGTACTTCTAATAAGTATTTTCCAGCTTATCTAAGTTCTCTAGTGGGGCTTATATACTCGTAGTGTAGAACATAACCAAATAGAATCTGAATTATTTAGTAAAGAGTGTATTATCATGATGATTTTATACCGAATTCTGAATTTAACTGATAACCAATGTAATTTTTGTAGGATAGGAGAAATATGCTGCTTCATGGGAGTAGCCGTGAGAAGCCTAGCAGCTGAATTCTGGATCAGCTGAAGGGGTCTGATGACAGATTCAGGTAGACCCATGTATAAGCAAGTTTGCTTACCGTAAACGATGTTTCCGTAGATAGCAGGATGAATTAGCCATGCTGTCATGCTGTCATGGGATCTGTCAATCAGGCCCGGGAGGCGGAGCTTGTCAAAGCAGAGAACAGAGCTTTGCTCTCTGCGGCTGCGCGTGTGTTCCCGCGCAGGAAAGTAACGGAATCTCCTCAGTCTGTAATAAAGCTGTAGTGTAGTCGAAGACTTGGTGACTGCCAGGGAGGAGGGTGGGTCAGCATGGCTAATTCATCCTGCTATCTACGGAAACATCGTTTACGGTAAGCAAACTTGCTTTTTCCCGTCGATAGCAGGGCTGAATTAGCCATGCTGTCATGGGAGTCCAAAGCTCCCGATCACGTTATATGATATATATGGACGGACGTGATCTTTGACAGTGTGGCAGTCACCGTGGACAGGAGGATAGAGATTGCAGTATTGTTTGCCCTATCTTCGCATCCATGGCTGGTTGTTGGTCAAGGCAGTAATGAGATGTGAAGGTATGCAGTGATGACCATATAGCTGCCTTGCAAATGTCTATGGTTTGCACATTCTTTAGGTGTGCTAAGGAGGTTGCTACTGCTCTAACTTGGTGAGCTTTAGGAGTAGACTGTAAATGCAAACTCTGTTTTTCATAGTAGAATTTGATGCACTGCGCTATCCAACGGGAGATGGTGCGTTTAGCCACTGGTAGTCCAGGTGTCTTTGGGTCACAGGAGACAAAGAGTTGAGAGACACGGGAGTCCGAGTTCGTTCTCTCTTTATAGTGTGTTAACGTTCTTTGCACTCCAGTGTGTGCAGTAGTTTTTCCCCCCCGTCTGCATGGGGTTTAGGAAAAAAGGTTGGTAATTCCATTGTCTGATTGAGATGGAATGGGTAACTACGTTCGTTAGAACTACCTTCTGGTGATGAAATTACAAGTATGGAGGATAATGGATCAAAGCTTGTAACTCATTAACTCTTCGTGCTGATGTTACTGCAACCAGGAATACCACCTTCCAGGTGATGTATTTAATGTGTGCCGAGTTCATGGGCTCAAAGGGATAAAGCATGAGCTGTTCCAGAACTATGTTGAGGTTCCATGGAACTGGAGGTTTGGATACCAGAGGACGAATGTGTGTTAAACCCCTCATGAAACGAGTCAGTAATGGGTGATTGGATATAGGAATGTTATTGATTGGTCTATGAGAAGCGCCTATGGCGCTGAGGTGAATTCTGATGGATGAAGTTGGTAGACCAGCGACATATAGTGTATGAAGATAATCAATGAGCACTTCTGGGAAGCAGTCCAATGGTGGTACATCGTTGGAATTGCACCAGGCAAAGTAGCGTTTGCATTTATAGCTATAATTTTCCCTTGTTGAGAGTGTCATTGATTGTAACAAAAAGAATTGTGCTGAAGAGGAAACTCCTTGTTTGTCAGAAGGAGTCTTTCAATCTCCACGCTGTCAAGTGTAGAGATAAATGTAGCGGGTGTAGTACTGTTCCTTGATCTTGGCTGAGAAGATCTTGACGATTCGGCAATAGAATTGGATCCTTGATGGATAGTCGAAGCAGGAACTGTACCATGGCTGCCTCGGCCAGACCGGGCTATGAGTATCAGTTGAATTTGTCCGCTATACATTTCTGAATTGTTCTTGTTATGAGAGGTATGGGAGGAAAGGCATACAGAAGGCCTGTCGTTCCCGGAATGAGGAAGGCATCTTGGGCGATGCTGAGTTGGCTCGGTTGTATCAAGCAGAAGTTGGAAACTTGTGTATTGATATCTGTTGCAAAGAAATCTATCAAAGGTGTTCCCCACTGTAGAAATATGTCCTGGACTATTTCTGTATTGAGTGTCCATTTGTGGGGATGAAAGATGCGACTTAGTCTGTCTGCTCTTGTGTTTGCAACTCCCTGTAGGTAAGTTGCTTGGAGGTGTATGCAATTCTTGTGAGCGTGTTCGAAGATTGTCAGGGTCTCCTTGCAGAGGGACCATGAACCGGACCTTCCTTGTTTATTGATGTAAACATCGCTACTTAGTTGTCTGTGTAGATCATGACCCTGCGTTCCTTTAGGTGGTCTTGGGAGACTCGCAATGCATTGCAAATCGCTCTGAGTTCCAATAAATTTATTTGTAGATTCTGTTCTGAAAGTGTTCATAACCTTTGGGTTTCGTAAACCTCAAGGTGTGCACCCCATCCCTTGCGAGACGCATCTGTGGTAGGACTGCATTGTGAGGAGGGGGGCTGAACAACGCTCCTTTGGACAGAGTGGAATATAGGAGCCACCATGCTATATCTTTTTTCATTTCTGCGGTCAGCGGTACCTTCTGCGTCAATGGTTGTGAATGCTGTTTCCATTGGCGCTTTAGACCCCATTGTAGGCACCTCATGTGTAACCTGGTGTTGGGAACCATGAAGTTTACCGCTGTCATGTGGCTCCGAATTACCAAGACTTGTCTTGCTGACGGCTTCTGAGTATGGTTCAAGGGGTGTAGAAGTTGACGGAAATGTGATATTCTGTCAACTGGGAGGTATGCTCTGTTGCACATAGTATCTAGGCATGCGCCTATGAACTGCAACTGTTGTGTTGGTTGTAGGTGTGATTTCTGAAAAATGATCACCAATCTTAGTTCTTGCTAACAGTGTATCACCCGATGGAGGTGATCCAGTAAGACATTGGAGTTGAGGCGATTATGAGCCAATCATCCAGATATGGAAAGATGGTTATATCTTGTTTCCTGAGATGAGCCACCACCACTATCATGCATTTGGTGAATACCCTGGGTGCAGCAGATAGCCCAAAGGGAAGAACTTTGTACTGGTAGTGTTGATGTCTGTAGTGAAAGCACAGGTAACGCCACGAGGATGGATGGATTGGAATGAGTGTGTGAGCATCTGTCAGGTCGATTGAGCACATCCAATCGTTGGTTTGAATGAGAGGGAGAATTGACTTCAACGATACCATTTTGAATTTCTCTTTGGTGAGAAATTGTTCAACTCCCTTAGGTCTATTATGGGTCGAAGGCCCCCCGACTTCTTGGGTATGAGGAAGTACGGGGAATAAAATGCTGCTAATTTGGAGTGTGGTTGGATTTGTCGAATTGCTTGTTGTTTGCGAAGTAAGCAATTTCGTCCCCCGGTTGTGGATGGGAATTGAAAATCCTGAGTGTGGAAAGATGAGGCAATGTGGGTTTCGTTATAAATTGGAGTTGGTAGCCTTGACGTACTATCTCCAGAACCCATTGATCCGATGTTATTCTTTCCCAGGCTTTCAGGCAAGCATGAATTCTGCCTGGAGGAGCTTGATGTTGTGGTGGTGTCTGAGTAACTAAAAGATGACGTCGCTTTTGTTACAGCAGTCGGCTGTTGTGCCCGCTGTCTCTGGTTACGTGGTTTACCTCTTCGTTGATGTGAAGTATTGTTTTGTGGAGCAGGACGCTGGTCGGCAGGGTATGACTGCGTACGAAGATTGATAAGATATGTAGGGTCTTCTGGCATATGGTTGCCTACTATTAGATCCCACATAACGACGTGTAGTCGAGTAATAGGATTCGATGTTAGCAATTGTACTGCTAGAGCTTCGTCTTTTAATCTAGTTACTGCGTCCTGGAATTTCTCTCCGAACAGGTTATCTCCTGTACATGGGAGGTTTGTTAGTTTCTCGTGCAATTCTTCTCGAACTTGAACGTAACCATGGTAGTCTGCGGGCTGCAATAGTTGTTGCAGATGCTCTGGATGATGTTTCATGTGCTTCATAGATTGACCTCAAGAGGTGTTGAGAATACTCTTCCATGTCATGAAGAGGTTGAGGTATATGTTCCGCAACAGAGGAATGTATACCTTTCATATCTTGCATGCACTCATAGAGGTATTGCACCCTGTAGAACTGATGTTGCATAATTCGTGCAGTTAACATCGAGTTATGGTATATTTTCCTGCCAAACTCATCTAAATATTTGTTGTCTTTCCTCGTTGGGAAAGTGGTATGCAACTTTGTTTTCTTAAACCTTTGCATCGTCGACTCTATTACACTCGAAGCGTGAGGCAATTGTGGTAGAGTGTATAGTGATTTTTTTTTTTTTTTTACGAAATTTTATGTCTGTTTCCCTGGAAATGGCTGTTATTGTATAAAGAGCCTCCCAGGATTTTGTGAGACTGAATGCAGGATATCTTGTGGTGGAAGAAAATTAGTTCCACCTGAGTATCAAAATCTTTAGAAGACCAGGGGTTTCTGCCCTAAGGTCTGTTTCTTTTTGGACCTCTAGATGTAGAATGGTACCCGTTTTTCCTAGGAATTTTGGGTACATAAGGTCTTCAGGAGGGGAATACGGCTCCTGTATGTGGACGTGCAGGTCTAAGAGACATCCCACCGATGATGATGGGAATGTTTGTATTGAAGGAGAATCTAAAGATGTCTCCTGAATATGAGTTGGTGAGGCTGGTTGGTTTAACCTGGGAGATGTCGGTACCAACTGCTGGTTAGTAGCAATATTGGTCATTGAAATGATGATGAAAGCGTCTCGTAAAGCCTGTTAAAGATTGAGACAGTTGGAAAAATGCGTCTCTTGTACGAGAAGGCATACCATGCGACTGTCTCGTTGTTGTGTGATACCTGCTTCAGGTGAAGTTGTAAGAACTTCACTGTTTCCTTGTAGTCTATTGTCTGAAGTATTCCTTAGAACCCTTCCGAATTGAAGAAGTGTTCGAGGAAGAATTTCACTATTTTCCTTTTTGAGCAGGTATTAGCTGTACGAGATGATATAGAAGTCGAAGGACTTATCTCCCATGTTGTACTCCTCTTTGGTAATTTAGTACGGTGGGAGTGACTGGAATACTTATGATAGTCAGATGATTTACCAGTATCTGTGACTCCAGTCTCTGGAAAAGAGCTGTGTGAAGGGTATCGTTCCCGCTTCAAGCTCGTGTTTAATTTCCTAGTGAAATAATTATGGTTTCCACGCGCCGATTGTGGTTTATGCGCTAAGTTAGCTTTATGCGCGTATATATGCTTATGCGCGGATATGCGCGTATGCGCGACTGTGAACTTATGCGCACTTATATATCTGTGCGCGGAAGTAGATTTCTGCACAGTTGTAGTTGTATGCGCATATCTTCCTGATGTGGCGCGCACATGGGTTATCGGCGCCGATGTTCGGCGCAGTGGGGTAGATTTTTAAAAGCATTTACTCGAGCAAAACTGGTTTTTGCTCGAGTAAATACACTTTACTCTAGTAAGTGGGCTTTTCAAAATTGCTACAATATATGCCATTGAATTGTCCATAGGATTTACTCAAGTAAGTGCACTTTACTTGAGTAAATAGCTTTTGAAAATTGCTACGATAGTATGTCACATTTACATGTGTAACTCCTTTGAAAATGATCCCCAGTGCGCATAAGCCTTTTGTAGTCGGCGCCGTGCGCATAAGCCTTTGTAGTCGGCGCCATGCGCATAAGCCTTTTGTAGTCGGCGCCGTGCGCATAAGCCTTTGTAGTTGGCGCCGTGCGCATAAGCCTCTGTATTCGGCGCCGTGCGCGCAGGTTCTTCCGGCGCCATGCGCGCAGGCTCTTCCGGCGCCATACATTTCCTCTGCGCTATGCACGCCGGAAGCTGTAGGCTGCGCACAGACTCCGTTTTTGGCGCCGGTATGTCAGTCTGCGCAGACGGTACCGTAGGCGCATAAATCATCAGCGCCGAGGATTTGACCTCCGATGAGGTATTTTGCGGCTCTTTAGGCACTGGGGATTTTCAAGAACCCACTGGCCTTTGTCTTTTGCCTTTCCCTTACCTCCTAGAATGGAGGACTTAGGATCCGACGGCAAAGTTTCCTTCTCTGGTGGAGCCGATGAAGTTAGCGGGCCCAGCGATGTCCTGAAGCCTGTCAGCCCTATGTTTTAATGCTCTCTGTGATTAGAGGAACTTACAAATTGTCTCGATTGTGACTCGGTCCGAGACATTTGTAATCGCGGTCGTATCCGATCTTAATTTTAAAAAAGTGACAGGGTTTGAACCCCGTTTTGATATTTAATTCTGTTTTTAAAACTGAGGAGAGATCAGCTCCGCGTGCAATCCCGCTCGCGGAAAAAACAGACTGAGGAGATTCCGTTACTTTCCTGCGCGGGAACACACGCGCAGCCGCAGAGAGCAAAGCTCTGTTCTCTGCTTTGACAAGCTCCGCCTCCCGGGCCTGATTGACAGATCCCATGACAGCATGACAGCATGGCTAATTCAGCCCTGCTATCGATGGGAAAAGCCCATTACAGTAATCTATACCTGAAAAAATCAGTGCTTGCAATACTGATCGGTAATCGCGAAAAAACAGCAGGGGGCGAAGTCGTTTTAGTATATGTAGTTTAAAAAATGATGAGTTAATGATAAGTTAGTATCAATCCAGACACCTAAATTTCATGCTAATTTGGTGATTGGTATGACATCTTTACCTAAAGTTATATTTGCAGGGGGAGCGTTGCTAGGGTTTGCTATATAGCTGAGAAATAATATTTCTGTTTTTTTTGTATTCAATTTTAAACGATTGTGGGCCATCCATTGCTCTATGGTATTGATATATAGTTGAATCAAGGAAAAAGTCTCAGACCAAGATGATTTATAGGGAACAAATAATTGAGTGTCTTCTGCATAGATTTTGTATTGCACATTTAATGATGATAAAATATGACACAGAGAGTTCCAAGTGTCTTTTGCAAAGATTTCTAGTTTGCAGCACAGCAGTATGTGTAAATTGAGAGGCTGATATTCAAAATGTCACTCAGCTGGATCAGTACTACTGAATATTTGGCTATGGCTAAGTTTTTAGCCAGCTAAGCCAAGGGCGGGGAATGGGCAGGTTGGGGAGGAGTCAAGTTACCCAACTAACTTGATATTCAGAGAGAGCCAATTTATCTGGCTCACTCTGATCGGGCCATAGGGCTGTCTATTTAACTTTAAGATAATGAGTATATTTGGTGGTGTGGCTACACCATTGAATATAAAGCACTAGTTTACCAAATAAGAATATCCGGCTAATTAGCAGAGTCATGCGGCGACTGAATATGACTGAATATGGATATTTTTACCTCAGTAGGCTGTATTTTGAACCTTTTATAACTGCATTATTTGTAATTGTGTGTGGTGAGGGGTCACGCAAGGCTGTAAGCTTTGCCTAGAGAACCTAACATCCTTGCACTGGCCCTGGCATGGCAGCGGTGGGTAAAGAGGTGTGATATCGAGTAACGATGACATGATAGCGGGCGGTGGGGACAGAGTTGGTAGTGGGTTGCATGGTTAAGTGGAAAGACACACGCTAAAGGTTTACTCTTCGGGTCCAAGTGTTCAGAATTCTCACAGCTGAAAGTTGGCAACCCTAGTCAATCCCCCCTCCCCCCCACCAGTCTCTGCCTCCCATTTTCCTCTGCTCTTCCTAGCGCCATTCTTTCCCTGCTCTTCCTCTGCCCCAGCCGGCACCTCTAAGCTTAAACACCAGCGGCACTTTCCTCCTGCAGCCCCGCGGAGAAACATCCTGTGTTTGAACTGCGAGTCTTTGTGTTAGAACTCTGTGGCCCCATGCAGTTCTAACAGCAGATGTTTGAACCATGTGGGGCTCCGTAGACAAAGATCCCCAAGGTTCCAAAGGGGATGATTTACCACAGACTGCAGAAGGGAGGAGGTGCCAGTGTTTAAGTTGCAGCTCGACTAGCTTAGAGGTGCCAGTTGGGGCAGAGGGAGAGAAGGGACAGTACAGGGGAAGAGGAGAGGAGAGGGAAGGTTGAAAAGCAGGAGAAGAGCCTGTTACTGAGGTGACACCAGAATTACAATTTTTTTTCTATGGTAAGTTAGTGAGGGCCTGTATCTTGGAGAATTCATACCTTTTGAGTACCTTGGTGGTGGGAGAAGGCCATCTCATCCCTTACCTCAGGTGGCAGATTGCTTTGAGCTGGCCCTCACTGCCAACATTAGTTAATGATAAAGTAAAGCTTTGCTACCATTCCAGGCTGCCAACATGCTGACCTACCTTCCTCAGTGTAACATCATCATCAATGGCTGGCTCAATGTAATGTGGAATAGCGTGTCAATGGGGACATTTTGGGCCTGGCCTTTGTTGATAATGTCAGACTTGGAGAGGTAGCTCAGAGGGTAGGTCACATGGCAGCAGTACATTTTGTGGTGCACCACCAACTTCAGCAGTCATCCTACGCCCTTGGTGAGGTAGTAGCTAGGACAGCACCTAGGTGGGAGAAGAGGGCAAGTAGATAGAATGAAGGACCAATCAAGGTGAAGCCGCTCTGCTATTGATGATACAGCTTGAGGGTCTTGCTACCACTCAGCCTTACTGCCATACCCCAGACTCTACACATTAGGAGTCTTGATGACACTCTGCCTTGCTGCTATAACCACTTATGCTACACTTGGGAGTCTTGTTGCAACACTGTCTAGTTGCCATGCCCCTGACACTACATTTGGGAGTCTTTCTGACAACTATGCCTTGCTGTGATACCCCTTATGTTATATCTTAGGGGCCTTTCTGCCACTCTGCCTTGCTGCCATACCACAAAATGTATACCTTGGGGTTATTTCTTACACACTGGCTTGCTGCCATCCATGCCCCTGATGTTACAACTTGGGAATCTTGCTGCCACTCTTCCTTGTACTATACCCCTTATGCTACACCTTGGGGGTCTTCTTGCCATTCTGCCTCGATGCTATACCACTTATGATAAGCATTGGGGAGTCTTTCTGACACTCAGCCTTGCAGCCATACCACAGACTTTACACCTTGGAGGTTTTTCTACCACTGTCTCTTGCTGCTATCCCCAGGCTCTGCATCCTAAGGTGTTCTTGCTACTGTGGATGGCTGCTTTGTACCTTTCATGGTGCTTTGGCATCTTCATGCAACTTGTTTTGCTAGTTTGTCCCTTGGTCAGAGGCTGGTGTTTTTCCTGCTTCTTTGCTTCTTTATTTCCCCTTCATGGTATATTAGGATGTTCATGCCACTCTTAGTGCCACTTTGCCCTTTTGTGCTGCCTTTAGAGGTTCATACCACTGTTATCAGGGCCCTCTTTTTAAGCCTTAGGGCAGAGCTTTCCAAACTGTGTGTCGCGGCACGTTAGTGTGTCGCCTGCAGTCTGCAGGTGTGTCACGCGAACATAGCACATTAAAACCCGGTCCACATAGCCACTCCAGGTCATGCGCATGTGACGGCACGTGATGCCGCACCGTCAACTCCGACACGAGTTTGGGCTTTTTTTTCTTGCAATTCGCTTTTTTTTTTCAGTTCGCGGGTTGCTTAATATTGGGCGATTTTTGCTCTCAATCGTGTTTTTTTGGGCTTGGTGGGTGGGACTTTAGCCCAGCTGTCCCTGTCATTGGCTGCTGCTGCTGCTGAGGCCTGACCACAAGGAGCACGTGGGCAAACAGGTACTGCAAGCAACATTGTCTGGTGATCATGGAAGGTTTATGCACCACGGCAGGCTTGAACCCTGAAGGGAATGAAGCACTGAACTGGCAACAATCAAAAAGAAGAGGTACATGAGTGTGGGGGCCAGTCATGTGCTGGGGGGGGGGAGAGATATGAGTGTGTGGGGGCCAGACATGTGCTTTGGGGGGGAGAGAGATGAGTGTGTGGGGGACAGACATTGTTACACATAAATTATAACAATAACATTAATCTTGGAATATTATATTTTTAATATAAATGAAAGGATTTTATGAGATAGGTTGTGTTGTGAAACATTTTATTTATGTATATATTTAAGGAAACATACATACATTGTCAAAATGCATTTAGTTCATTTAACCTTTAACCTCTAGTTTGCTAGTAGACTGAATTACTGTGTCGTGAAATTATGTTTGTCTAAAAAGTGTGTCACCAACATGAAAAGTTTGGAAAGCTCTGCCTTAGGGTATTCTTGACACTCTTGCCGCTGCTTTGCTTCTCTGATGGTGCCTCGGAGAACTGCTGCTGCTGGAACCCTTTTGCCCCTTTATGGTGCCTTAGGCTAGTCATGCCACTTTTGGTGCCACTTTAACAAAGTCTTGGTGCCTTGGAGTTCTCTTCCCCTTTCTGATGTTGTCTCCCCAGAAAATTCATTAGAATTGATTAGAAAATCCAAGGTTGAAGCTCAAAATAGTCTGCATTGCTTTCCCCATTGACTTTAATGGGAAACAAATCAAACAAACAACTTTTTTTTTTTTAAATTAATGAAACAAATGGAGGTGACCTGCAAAATGGATGAACAAACTGAAATGAAAATGTTGCCTCTGCACATTCCTATTAAATTTCTTTAAAAAACAAAACTAAACAACTTATTCTTTGAAAAACTTTCTACCACTAAAACAAAACAACTTACTCTTTCATGAAAGCCTATATCCCATCAGTTAATAAACAAAATTCTTCACCCACAGAATCTATGCTCCTCTCAAGCCCTTAAAGTTCAAAAGGATTGGAGTTGGAGTAGAGACATCTTGCAGAGAGCTTGGGGGAGGCAACCAAGGGGCTACGATTTGCCTTGGGTCCTAAGGTTCCACAGGAAAGGAACTATCTCTCTGTTGCAGGGGCAAAAGGCCATCAAAGAAGATGTATTCATGCCTTTAGTGTCTGCTGATTGGTCCCTCCGCTGTCAGAAAAAGTACCAATCCCCTTTCAGAAGGTTGTCTTTTCAGAATTCTGTCAGCTAACAGCAGAGGAACCAATCAGCAGTCAGTGAAGGCGCAGGTCCACGAGGAGGTAAGGTGCTCTGCAGCTGGGATTCCCCAGGGTGGAGGAGGATTTGGAGGCTTCTGGCTATTATATGAAGGCAGGCAGATGGGTGGGAAGGGGTTTGGCCTGATGGGTCCAGCTAATTTTGAAGGTGGGTAGGAGGGAGGGAGTTCTACCACTCGGTCTGGCCTGGATAATTTTGAAGGGAGGGGCACTGTTGTTTGACTCAGTTAATTTTGAAGGTCAGTGGAAAGGAGGAGTTCAGCCTTTGACTCGACACAGCTCATTTTTAAGGTGGGTATGTAAGAGATACCAGAAGTTTCACTACTGTATGCAGCAAAATATGAATCCTGACATCACAAGATGGACACTTGTTGCAGTTCTGGCCGGGAGCGCCGCGACCAGACCCTTACCTTCGTGCTCCTGGACCTGCTCCCATTTCCGGAGGCCTGGTTTGCGGCCCGTTCGGCGGCATCCCTGCGTGGGCTGCGCCGCCGTGAAGCTTCCCATGGATGGCCTGCTTCTAGGCGCACGCGCCACTTGGGCGCTTTTCTAGGCCGTTTCCTGCCAGTGGTGACTCCGCCCAATTCCTGACGTCAGACGCCGCGGCCTTGATAAGCTGGCCGCGGACATTCAGTCTTTGCCTTGCAACGGGTTTACCTCCTGGTTCCCTGTTGCGTTGTGCCCCAGAGTGACCTGACTTGCTATTCGCTCCGTTCCTGCTTACCTGCTACAGTACCTGCTTGGTTCTTGCTTGCCTGCTACAGTACCTGCTTGATTTCTGTTTACCTGCTACAGTTCCCACCTGGTTCCAGTACCGGAGTCTTGCTACAGTTCCTACCTGGTTCCAGTACTCGAGTCTTGCTACAGTTCCTGCCTGGTTCCAGAACCTGAGCCCCGTTACAGTACTGATCTACTGTCCTAGTCTGGTTCCAGTTCCCAGTCTTGATCCACAACCCGCCTAATTCCCAGCGGCCGGACCCCTACGGGCTCCTCCCAGGGGGGCTTCGGCTTCCAAGGGTGAAGCCGCCTAAGTCCCAGCGGTTGGGCTCCTACAGGCTCCTCCCAGGGGAGTACCAGCTTCCAGGGTGAAGAGCATCTACATCCTGCCTGAACATCTGCCTCCCGGCCTGCCACTTACTAGAGACATTGACCACCTTTCCCAGTCTCCTGAGACTCCCATAACAGACACTGACCTGTATTTCTGCTGAAATACAGAAATGATGAACTTTAACCAGAATGGCAAGAAATGAGTGAATTACCTGATCTGCCTGTTTAACTATTTTTCTCTGAGAAATAGCAGCTTCTTTCTGTAAACAGAGATTCTGAGAAAAACAGGCCAGGTGTATGTGTGTAAGAAAAGACCAGCAGAGACAAGTTCTGCCTAGCAACAGGATACACCAATCCTGAAAGGCAGTCTTATCAGTCAGGTCGGCTTATAGGTAACACTGCCACTGTCAGGTCAGGTCATTGGTTAAGATGTTACAAGACCAGAGATTACACACCTGGTCAGGAGATGTTACATGGCAGGAGTTGTCATGAGAGGGGGGAGGGGGGGTGTCCAGCAGTCTGAAGTGAAGGAGAGATCCAATCCCATGTTCCTGTTTGACTATGTATGAGCTCTTGTATATGCATATCCTGGCTTTTAAAAACAGCATGGGAGAGGGATTCAAAAAGGAGGGCACGGAAGATGATCCATTAACACCTGAAGATGATACCTGAGCCATTACTCCCTGCCCCTCCTCACTGTCTAGCGGATGAGTTTCAACATACTGGAGGTCACTGAATGTAAGAAAGTCTTCTGCCTGCTGCCTAGCAACCCAGATGAATGGAGACCTTAACATGTGCTGCCATCCCAGGTATATCCTCCGCGAGCTACAGCATCTCTCATGGCTCTCCTAATCAGACATCTACAATGGTGGGATTGATGGTAATCTTAAAGTTATTTTATTATTTATTTATTTATTTATTTAACATTTTTTTTTAATACCGGGATTCATGTAAATTTTACATATCGTCTCGGTTTACATTGTAACTGAAAAACAGGCATGTGAAATGCAATTACAAAGAACAAGGCATAAAACTTGGCTCAGGTTACATGGGGAGAAACTTGGCACATAATTAAAAGGGGGGAGAACAAACGCATATTAAAATTACAAGGCACTTAATATAATATAAGAGGAATAAAGCTATGTGTTAGGCTGAAGAAGAGTAAGGTTATTAAATTGTAAGGGTGGCATGAATGGATAGTCTTAATTTAGAAAGTTGGCAGGTGTGATGGTGTTGATGTATGTTGATGTCGTAGATGTCGTAATTAGAATGCTTGCTCAAATAGCCAGGTTTTTAGTCTCTTTTTAAAGTTGATAGGGCAAGGTTCTGAGCGGAGTTCTGGCGGTAGAGAGTTCCATTGAGTAGGACCTACTACTGACATGGCTCGTTTGCTTAGAGAGGTTTTGATATATGTGGTTAGTAGAGTGTTTTTGTAGGCTGTTCTCGTCGGTCTGGTTGGAAGATGTGGTTGAAGTGGAATGTTGAGTTCCAGTGGATAGTTATGGGGATAGTTATGGGGATAGTTAGCTCAGCTGATTAATGAAATCCTAAGCAAGTCAAAGCTATCTTGCTATGTAGTGCTCTGAGTTCACCTATGACTTGCAAAGCTTTACTCATTACCAGTATATGCTGTGTGAAGGAGTGTAGTATAAGTTATCTTCTCCAAGATATCTAAGTTGCCTGTATTATTCTAGCTGGTAAGCCTGAAGTGTCTGATAAATAAAGGTCTGATTCTGAGGCAAACAGTTGTCCTTTCCTGGGCTTTTCAGATCTCATATAAGGTAAATAAGTGGAACACTTCAGTAGTGCTGCCCCCCCCCCCCCCCCCCCCAGAGACAGGAAGAGACAAGAGGGGGAAGGAAAGCAGCCTGTCCCATAAAGGCTACAGAATACCCTTATATTCCTACTGATGCTTAGAGAGCTCTGATCAATCTGGTTAATTTTGAAGCTGGGAAGGGGTTTGGTATGTTCAGCTGCCGGTTAATTTTTTAATTTCATTTGGGGGGTTTTTGTGTGGATTTCTGTTAATGGCTTGCAAAATGGCCGATGAGTGAAAAAATCGGTTTAGCATGCTTTTTAAAAATTATTTTACTTCTGGTCTGTTTGTATTTTATTAGTATACCCCATCCCAAAGGTCCCCCCCCTGTCTTTACTGTGCATGTTAAATAAATCTGTGTTAAAATGTAATTCAGATTTTAGTGCAGGTTTTCGTACATCTGCTCCCAAGTATCTTAACATTCCACAGATGCAGCAATTGCTCCTGGTTCTCCTCTGCTGGAAACATTTGTATCGCTGATTAGAGCAGTTTTCTTCCTTCACCTTGAAAAACCATCTTGCAGAATCTGGGTCACTGGACAAGGAACTGGCATGGCTTCCACATGCTGGCTGTTCAAAGGATACTCTTGGCTTGAATAAACAGTTACCGTACAATTTTTTTTTTAAGCTACCCTTAAAGTTGGCCCTCTTTCTTGCATGGTTCTGTGTACCTTCCTCTCCTCTCTCTTCCTTGAAACGGGCCAATTCAGTAAAGTCCGCAGGAGAATGCGCGATTCAGTATTTAAATAAGGCCCGGCGGTAGAAATGGGCAAAAGGAGGTGCTAGGGACACTAGCGCGACCCTAGCGCTTCCTTTTGGCCTGGAGCAGTGGCTGTCAGCGGGTTTGACAGCCGACGCTCATTGGAGCGCACTGTACTGTATCGGCCCGCTATGTGCATGTATGGGTGGGGTCCTAACCCACCCCACTAATCCTGTTCCTACAGCCCCATTTGTTTTATGCTTGCAAAACATGTAGAAATGTTTACTTTCTCTTTTCTGTTATATCTCTAGGGGCCTTTGTCTTGAATCTGGAGTTTCTGGAACCCCTGAGGACCACTTTTATGTCTGTAAGGGATTAACACACTGATACAGCAGTGTATTAAAGAAGATGAAAGGTGAGTATGCGTAAAATTATTAGAATGTATATGCAGCTGTTTTAAGAATATATTTTTATGTTTGGTATGACATAAGAAGAAGTGCCGCAGTCCCCAACAGAACAATAGTACTGCCCCCTTTAAAAGTGACTTTTGCATGGGAACATTTAGGCAGCGTTTAAAACTACTCAGAGCTTCTTTATTAAAAAAAAAACAACAACAAACTGGGCGTGTTACTTGACAGAGTAAAAGAAGATGATTTTTTTGGGTGTAGCCCTTTCTATTTTTCAATGAACATAATAAATTTTTTAAAGTGTCAAACTGCCAAGTTAGATAAAAAGTTATTATTAAAAAAGTCGTTCGCATAGGAAGCAGTGGGAGCTGCGCAGCTGCGGCAGTAATCAGGCTCAGACCTGCTCCCTCCTCGGGCAGGAGTAAACATAATTACGGGCTGAGGTCTCCCAACGGTGAATACAAGGTGCATACATATGTGGGAGAAAAAGCATTCATGGCGTGCCTACGGACGAAGGTGAAGGAGAACATTAATCTTCTACGGTGATTTCACCTTCTGTAGGAGTAATTTTTTTTTTCTTCAGGCCATGATGAATGTCTTTATTTTTATTTATATGGTGAATAGTTATCAAATCTGCAACTCTTATGACATTTGCTACTTGGGATTTTTTTTCTGGAGGCTCAAATAATCTGCATGAATTGATCTCCTAACGTTTACCTTGTTGATGAAATAAAAATAAGAAAAGAATTAAAGTTAAGCTACCCCTTACTTGTAATCTGGAAAGCCAAATAAGATAACACCACAGCTTCTTTTCACTTTATGCTTGCAAAATTGATACTGGATTTTTATCCTGAAACATACAGGAAAACGTAGTGCTCTAGCAGTGTCAGTAAACAGGAGGCTGGTTCATATTGTACAGTACTTGAGTGATGAAAGGAATCTAATTTATAAGTTGCTTGTTTCTGTGGAGATCAAAGACGGCCTTGTGGGCTAAATAGTAAAGAGGGGGGAGTCCAGATTTATTGAATCAATATAGAGAATGATTAAACCTCACAATAAATCTTGCTAAGGTCACACAGTATGAGGCTGTGCCCATGATGCAAATCAAGAAATCTGGTATCCTTCCAAGTCGGAGGAGGTACCTTCCTGAGCCTTTTAATTGAATTTGTGCGTCCTACATAGAGAACTTATGGAGAAAAGACTGAAAAATGATTAATATGATATATATAAATATATATATGTATATACACATACACTGTATACCTACACACTCTCTGTTCATATCTAATACAATATCATTTATCAAACAGATTGAGCAGAATAAAGAACATTTAAAAAAAATGACCAGCTGTGAGAATGACTAGGTAGAAGCTTATAAGAAAGATGATTTATGTCTTAATACTTTGCTTCACACTGTAATTACTAAGGATGTAGACAAATATAGATTGCTATTGCCTCTGGCTTAGATGCCGAGCTCTGAAAACTAAAAATAGACATTTCTTTCCAGGAAGTCTCATGCTAGTGTGCTGCACTCTGCTTTCCAGCTCTACTCTCCAAAGTTTGGCTTGAGTTACGGCGATGGGACTAGCTTCTTCCATCTGCTTCTGGAAGCCTGCCAGGAGTCTAACCCCTACAGCGCTGACTGACTGCGCCCTTTGCTATCTCGCACTGCCCCGCCTATCAAGACATTGCAAACGTATTTATTTATTTTAAAAATACTTCTATGCCCCCACTTTCAGTAATTTCGCAGCAGTTTGCAATATAAAATCACGTACGTACGATATAAAACACAATACACTGGGTTTCTGACCTGAGCTCTAGTCTTTAGTATTTATCCCAGGACAAGCAGGATGCTAGTCCTCACATATGGGTGAAGTCACTGACGGAGCCCTATTGCAGGAAAAACTTCTGTCAAAGTTTCTAGAAACTTTTGACTGGCTGCCTAAGGCTACTGAGCATGCCCGGCATGCCATGATATTCCCTGCCACAGGGGTCTCACTTCAGTCTTCTTTTTTCTGCGCTGCACTCAGCATCGCAGAGACAGGAGCCCTGTGAGAATCTCTCACTATTTCTGACTGGAAAAGTCATATTTTTTCTCAAAATTCCCCATTGGGGTCTCACTAATTCTCATTCTTCACCAGACGATGACAGAAAATAATAATTTGGAAAATTTCTTTTCTCAGGATTTCTCTTTCTCATCGACGGCTGTCGATCATAGACATGGCTTCAGGTTTTAAAAAGTGTCCAACTTGTAACTGGACCATGTCTATAACAGATCCTCACTTAGAATGTGTGATCTGTTTGGGAGAAAAACATGAAATTACTTCATGTGAAAAGTGTCAGGAAATGACCCCGAAGGGCAGAAAGCTGAGACAGGAGAAAATGTTTCAGCTTTTTCATCTAAAATCACTGCCTTCACCGTCTACCTCCACAAAGTCATCACCAACGGGGGTCACTAAGAAAATTCTCTTAATAAAACGGAGAATAGAAGAATCGGGTGATGCTCCGTCACCAGTACCATCGACCAGGTCAGTGGAATCGAGGCCTAAACACAAGCACCGACGGCATCAATCCCCGGTGTCGTCGTCGCTCCCTCCCTCAGCGGAACCGACTACGAAGTGGCACAAACTATGCGATCCCTCGCTGACTTCCGCATCTTCGATTCCGGGGCCTCTTCCTTCGGTACCGCCATCGTTATCGAGTGCCCAAGTTTTACCATCGACGCCAGACTTACTAAGCCTAATTAAGCGGATGGTCACCGAGGCTTTTCAGACACAATTACAGGTGTCATCGCCGATGCAGACTCTTCAGTCGATGCCGGTGGAAACACCGATGCTGGCCACGGTGCCGATGCCGCCCACGGTGCCGATGCCGGCCACGGGGCCGATGCCTGCTGTTCTAACGATGACAACAGATACATATATGCCAGAAACTCCATCAGCACCGTCGACGTCGATGAATATATCGATTCCATCGATGGAATCTTTGATGCCAAAGCCACCGATATCTACGGAGATGATACCCCTGATTCATTCATCACATCTCCAAGTTCCATTGACTAAAGTGGCTGCAATTTCATCGATGCCCTCGGTTCTAGACCAATTGTCGATGTTTTCTTTTCTTCAAACATCGACGTTGGCTACTTCATCTCCCCTGCAACCAAAATTGGTTTACACAATGGCACCTACTTCACACCCTTCTCAGAGGCCATCGACAAAAACACTCAAGGCATCCATAAAAAGGAAACATCCGATGCCAAAACATCCATCTGCCTCTTCTGACACTTTGGGTGCACAGTCGCATTTACACGACTTACTAACCAAAAGGTATGAAGACCTGTTAGCTTCCTTACCTTCTAATCCACTACATGAGCAGAAGGATGATATACTCTCTGATCATACTCGGCCTGGGCCCTCAGGTATATCTACGCTTCCTAGGCCTACACCTATTGAACAACCTTCTGCGTATGATACCTGGTCAGATACTTCTTCAGAATTCTCATCGGAGGAATTCATGTGTGATCCCTCGCCGCCTCAAGCTAAGAAACAATCCCCACCAGAGGATTTGTCATTTTCTGCCTTCATCCAAGAAATGGCAGATTCTATACCATTCAAACTGCAGACGGATACCGATGACAGACAACAAACTCTAGAAATACTCCAGTTTGTTGATCCTCCCAAACACACTCTAGCCATCCCAATTCATGAAGTTCTGCTACAGTTACATCAACGCATCTGGGAACATCCATGCACCGTGCCTGCAGTAAACAAAAGAATAGATTCTACATACCTCGTGCAGTCCGCACCAGGCTACCAAAAGCCTCAGCTGCCCCACCATTCGGTGGTCGTAGAATCTGCACAGAAGCGTTCCAGGCGATCTCGGACCCATTCTTTGATTCCTCCTGGGAAGGATAATCGCTTCCTCGATCAAATGGGCCGAAAAATTTATCAAGGAGCCATGCTCTCTTCGAGGATTTCAGCATACTATCTCTATATGACACAACACCAGAGAAACCTCTGGAAGCAAATAGAAGAGTTCATACCATCCCTACCTGCGCAGTACCAAGAAGCAGCTCAGAATATCATTACCAAAGGTTTAGATACCGGCAAGCACGAGGTGAGAGCCGCTTATGACGCCTACGAAACGGCCTCAAGAATTGCTGCTTCAGGACTTACTGCTCGCAGGTGGGCTTGGCTCAAAGAATCTGACTTACAGCCAGAGGTGCAAGACAAACTTGTGGACCTCCCTTGTCTGGGTGATAATCTCTTTGGCACTAAAGTGCAGGACGCAGTATCCCAGCTACGCGAGCATACGGAAACTCTGAGACAATTATCCTCTCTTCCGCATGACACACATACTACTCGCAGACCTCCTAGATGGGAAACCAGGAGGCCATTTTATCGACAACGGAGATATTATCCTCCTTCATCCAGGCCACGGCCTCCAAGGTCTCAACAGCGACCACAACAGAGGCACCAAAGAACAACCAAACCTCAACCTCCTCCCCAAACGGGACCTGCAACTGGATTTTGAGGTCAAGTCCAGAGAGCAAAGCCTCTATTCCAATCCCTATACCACTCTACCCGTCGGAGGAAGACTGTCCAAATTTTACAACACTTGGACATCCATAACATCAGACCAATGGGTCCTCTCGATTATACACAGAAGTTATCAACTCAATTTCATAACCATTCCTCCAGATTGTCCGCCTCATCATTCCCATCTCAGCAAAGCTCATTTGCTTCACTTACAAACGGAATTATCCACCCTTCTGAAAGCAAGGGCTATAGAACCGGTGCCCTGGTCTCAGCAGGGTGGAGGATTCTACTCCCGTTACTTCCTCATTCCAAAGAAAACCGGAGGCCTACGTCCCATCCTAGATCTCAGGAATCTCAACAAATTTCTAAAGAAAGAAAAGTTCAGGTTGGTTTCTCTAGGCACCATGCTTCCACTTTTACAAAAAGGGGATTGGCTTTGCTCTCTGGATCTTCAAGACGCTTACACTCACATTCCAATATTTCCTCCTCATCGCAAATACCTACGCTTCATGGTAGGGCATCATCATCTACAGTACAAAGTCCTCCCATTCGGACTTGCATCGGCTCCCAGAGTATTCACAAAGTGTCTTGCAGTGCTTGCAGGTCACTTGCACAAAGACAGTGTCCATGTATTTCCATATCTAGACGACTGGCTCATCAGAAGTCAATCACAACAAGGAGCTCTAACTTCTCTCAATTGAACAATCGCTCTCCTTCACTCCACGGGATTACTCATAAACTATCAAAAATCCCACTTAACACCGTCGCACCAACTTCAATTCATAGGTGCAGACTTGGACACTATCCTCTCAAAAGCCTTTCTGCCCAAAGATCGAGCAGAGAGATTAATCCTGTTGGCAACCTCGCTTCGCTCACAGAAACAGGCAACAGCTCATCAGTTTCTAACCTTACTAGGCCACATGGCCTCCACAGTTCATGTCACTCCTATGGCAAGACTCGCCATGAGAGTAACCCAATGGATTTTACGATCTCAATGGATTCAAGCCATTCAACCGCTGCATTCTCCAATTCAAGTAACCCACCAACTACGTTCCTCCCTTCTTTGGTGGGCGAACAGGGACAATTTGTGCAAGGGCCTACCCTTCCAACATTCATTCCCACAGATAACATTAACTATAGATGCATCCACCTTGGGTTGGGGAGCACACATAGACAATCTCCAAACTCAAGGGACTTGGACAAAACTCGAAGCAACATTCCAAATCAATTTTCTGGAACTTCGAGCTATACGGTATGCGCTACATGCGTTCAAAGACTGCCTTTCACACAAAACTGTTCTTATCCAAACGGACAACACAGTAGCCATGTGGTACATCAACAAACAGGGAGGTACGGGCTCGTATCTCCTTTGTCAAGAAGCTGCACAGATTTGGGCCTGGGCTCTGAATCACTCAATATTCCTCCGGGCCTCTCATCTGGCAGGTATTCACAACGTAGTGGCAGATCGACTCAGTTGTCAGTTCCAGCCACACGAATGGTCCCTGGATCTTTCAGTAACGACCAGGATATTTCAACGGTGGGGACAACCGACAATAGACCTCTTTGCATCACATCTGAATCACAAAGTGGACAACTTCTGTTCTCTACACAGACAACAGAACCAACCAGCCAAGGACGCCTTTGCTCGCCCTTGGAACTCAGGCCTACTATACGCGTATCCTCCGATACCGCTAATAACCAAAACTTTAGTGAAGCTACAACAGGACAAGGGGTCCATGATACTCATAGCCCCATATTGACCTCGACAAGTCTGGTTTCCCACACTTCTAGACTTCTCAATCAGGGATCCCATTCACCTGGGAGTAACTCCCACTCTCATAACTCAGAATCAGGGTCAGTTGCGCCATCCCAACCTTCAATCCCTATCCCTGGCAGCATGGACGTTGAAAGCTTGATTTTACAACCACTCAATCTTTCAAACAAAGTATCTCAAGTGCTTCTAGCTTCACGTAAACCTTCCACACGAAAGAACTATTCTTCCAAATGGAAAAGATTTACTATGTGGTGCAGACAAAAGAAGATAGACCCTTTCACCTGCCCCACAACCTCTCTCTTAGACTACTTATACCTACTTTCAGGCTCTGGTCTCCAGACGTCATCTGTAAGAGTACATTTAAGTGCAATCTCAGCTTTCCATAAAAAGGTTGGAGATGCACCCATATCCACCCAACCTCTCGTCACCAGGTTTATGAGAGGTTTAACTCATCTTAAACCACCAATTCGACCACCAGTCACAGAATGGGATCTGAATTTGGTACTAACAAGACTCATGCGTTCTCCTTTCGAACCCATAAATTCTTGTGCTTTAAAATTCCTCACATGGGAGACTATCTTCCTCATAGCTATTACTTCAGCTAGAAGGGTTAGTGAGTTACAAGCACTTGTCACGTACGAACCCTACACAAAATTCCTGCATGATAGAGTGGTTCTCCATACACATCCAAAATTCCTTCCTAAGGTAGTTACGGAATTGCACTTGAACCAATCCATAGTTTTACCCACATTTTTTCCAAGGCCTCATTCTCACCAAGGAGAAACAGCCTTACATACCTTGGACTGTAAACGTGCTCTATCCTTTTATTTAAACCGCACTGCAGTCCACAGGAAATCCAATCAACTCTTTGTTTCTTATGATCCAAACAAACCTGGTAAAGCAGTGGGTAAACATACTCTATCCAATTGGCTAGCAGATTGCATACAGTTTTGCTATGAAAAAGCGGGCCTTCCTCTCCAAGGGCGAGTAAAGGCACACTCAGTAAGAGCAATGTCAACTTCAGTAGCACACTATCGTTCAGTGCCAATCATTGACATATGTAAAGCAGCAACATGGAGTTCTCTTCATACCTTTGCAGCTCATTACTGTTTGGACAAACAAGGACGACAAGATTCAGCCTATGGACAATCTGTCTTAAAGAACTTGTTTCCAGTTTAATCCCAACTCCTTTTACAACCAACCTGCTGTGATCTTCGGCTGCCTCATTTCCTCAACAACGCATCACTGCTAACTACATGGACAATGACTCAGCCTCTAGCTTGCTAATCACCCATATGTGAGGACTAGTATCCTGCTTGTCCTGGGATAAAGCAAAATTGCTTAACTTGTAATAGGTGTTATCCCAGGACAGCAGGATGTAGTCCTCACGAAACCCACCCGCCACCCCGCGGAGTTGGGACACAGTTTTTTCTTATTTTATTTTTGCTAAAGCTTATTGCTATATAAGAGACTGAAGTGAGACCCCTGTGGCAGGGAATATCATGGCATGCCGGGCATGCTCAGTAGCCTCAGGATCCCCAATAACAATTAACAGAATTGAAGCAGAGAGGTTGAACTGATTTGATCAGCCTCTGCAGCTTTTCACTGTCCCAGCACTCCAGACAACTCGATGAAGTACCTCCTTATTCCTTCTTCACCATTTAGAGGCAGATTCGGCCTCTAAGTGGTGAAGAATCACCACTTTAAAGATCTTCATACTCCCCAATAGGTACATACTAAAATGCAGTAGTACTTAGAGGCAATTCCATCTCTGATTTAGAGACTAGAGTAACTTATTTTTAGTAGGAGACCACAGGGATGCATAATGTAACATTTTATGATGTGGTTTGGTGCGAGGAAGCGGATAAAAATCTAAAAAGAAAGAAAGAAAGAAAATGAATAACACAAGGTGTCCATATAAATTGTTATACACATTATCAACATGCATGGACTTTTTGAAAATGTAAATTACATGCGTAGATTCCCTGGCACTCTTTTTTTTTTTTTAATGTGTCAAACTTTGTGTTGCTATGACCTTCCGCACATGGTTTTCCAAGGCTGAAAATCCATGTAAGTGCAATCATCACGCCAACTCATGTAACTCCTTATTTTACACATGGAGGTGCCAATTTTGCTTTTGGAAGTTTAGTGTGAGGCAACAAAGCAGTGATGGCCGATTCTGATCCTCCAAGTTCTGGCTTTCAAGATAACCAACATATGCAAATGATCACGATTCTTATTCAAATTCCATCCATGGTCTACCCATGAACCTACTTCATATTCATCATGAGTATCCTGCAATTAAAATAACATTTGAAGCAACCAGGGACCAGAGCTGTCCATCCCTACAGCAGAGTATGGAATTTCTTCAGCCTTCGCTTCCCCCACGGCTTGAAACTTAAGAACATAAGAACATAAGATGGTAATGTAGTTCAGTAACTCATTAAAGGCATGTATTAAAACTGTGGATTAAGCACATGATAGAATATGTATGTCAGTGTTCCAGTGTCCTCAGAAGGGGGCATGAGTGAAAGAGTGGGCCATCTTAAACTCTCACTGACATGCATTAGCTGAGGAATAGGCCAATGGTTAGAGCAGTAGGCTGCAGACCAATGAAGTCAGGGGTCAAATCCTACTGATAGCCTTTGTGACCTTGGGAAAGTCACATCACTCTCTATTGCCTCGGGTAGAAACTTAGGCTTTGATTCATCAATCTTCCCTCCCCATAGACACAGAATGGGGAAAAAGCTTTACTAAGTCGGGCCCTTAGATTGTAAGCCCTCCAGGGACAAGGAGATGCCTGCTATGCCTGAATGTAAATCACTTTGAAGTGGATGACAAGTCACAAAAAGTGGAATATAAATCAGAAATTAAACTCAATTATGAGATTGCTTAGAAGGGAGACATTGGCAGAATGGGATCATTTTTTTTTTTTTTGTTAAAGCAGGGAAAAGTTTGCAACTCTGGTGGTAGCCAGGTCCAGGGCGGATTGGGCTTCCCCTGGTGGGCCGGTCTAGCTGATCATGTGGTATCCTCTGCTTCTGTTTGCACTGAGGACACCACGTGACTGGGTCACGGTGACGAGCTCTGCAGCATGAGCAGGATAGCTGCACAGCAGCAACACTCCCCCCCCCCCCCCCAAAAGTACTCCTGCAGGAAGTGAGGTGCAATTCATGGGCATGCCGGTGGGGAGAAAGAGTGCATCCCACATCAGAGGCACTCAGCGCTGGCAGGGAGGCCAGGTCCCGCCAGCCAATCAAGCATTGGGGCCGCTCCGAAGTTGGGCTGCTCCAAAGTCAGCCCCAATGCTCGTTTGGCTGGCGGGACCTGGCCTCCCCGCCAACGGTGAGCGCCTCTGGTGTCAGGGTGCTCTAAAGAAGAGCCGCCGATGGGGAGGCCAGGTCCCGCCAGTGAAAGAAAAGCATTAGGCCCAACCCGGAGAAGAGCCACTGGTGAGAAGGCCAGGCCCTGCCTGCAGAAGAAGACGCAAGGGTGGGGACCACAATCAAATGAGAGAGAGTATAAAGGAAGCGAGGTAAAGGGAGTGAATGAGAGGGTTAGGAGAATGTTGAAGAGTGGAGTGAATGAGGAAGGGAAAAGAAGGCAGAGGGCATGGAATCTGAGGCCTAAATGGAGGGAGGGGAGAGAATGAGAGGGAAGGTGGGAAGGGAGGGAATGTGAGGGAGGGAATATGAGGGGTGAGTGGAGGGAGAGAACATACAGAAATCCATGCGCCAGTGGGGCTCTCTCCTCCCCCCAGAAAGAACATTGGATGTGTGTGTGGGGTAGGAAAGGGAGAGAGGGTGTAGGTGAGTAGGGAAGACAGAATTAGGCCTGGCATTACTGGGGGCTCACAGCAGCAGTGAGAGAAAAGAGGGAGAGGCCTGGTGGGGCCATCACAGCCAAAGTAAGGAAGGAGGGAGAGAGAGTGAGAGCGGGCTGGTAGCCAAAGAAATAAAGCCCACCCAGCTGGCAGCGGAAGGAAGGTGAGAGAGAGACCCTGGTGTAGTGTGTGTATGAGTGAGGTAGTATGTGTGTGTGTGACTGTCTGTATAAGAGAGAAGGGAATGCATGAGAGAATGCCATATTTGTGAGTAGGAGAGAGAGGGTAATAGTGCTTGAGGGAGAGTATGCGTGTGAGTAGGAGAGAGAGAGGGAATGCAAGAGAGCATGCATGTAAGAGTGAGAGGAAAGGAGCGTGCATGAGAGAGAGCATGTCCATGTTAGAGTGTGTGCCTATGAGAGAGAGGAGAGAGTTTGTGGGTCTCTCCACCCCCCCCCCCCCCCACACACACACAAGTTCATGACAATCTCAGGATGACTGGAAACCTTTGGAGAGTATGGAGAGTGAGGAATATATTTAATTTTTATTAGTTTTAATTATTGGGTGTTATTTGATGGGTCTGCAGTTTTTATTGGTGTTTAGGAAATTTGAAAAAATGTTTAATTATTAGATGTTCTGTTTGTCACCTGTTTTAAACATATTAATTCTTTTTTTTAGTATAGTTTTACTGTTATGATTGTTTTATATTTCTTGATTTTATTGTTTGATGTTTTTGTGAGGAATGGTAATATTTCAGTTTTTCCATTGTTGTCAGTTTTTGTCTGGGTTTCTATTTATGCTTCATGGTCTCTTTTTATTCTGTATTTGGTGAAGATCTGTCTGCATTCTGCCAGTGTGTAGGGATCTATAGCAGCTTGGCTTGTTCCGTTTCCTATTAGCAGGTGTATTGGTGTTTTAGGGCCTGGTGTAATATTTGCGGTATTGCCTTTTTCATAGGAAGGCAACACTGTTACTGTTTGAAGGCTGACAATTAGCGCTGTTTTGGTATAGGAGATTTACTATATTGTAATTCAATTTATTTATGGCTGTCTAAGAGTCAAACACATATCCAAAATGTATTACAGTAGGCCTAATACCATATGAATTCCAAGTGTCTTTTCTGAAGCACTTTTTGGCTGGTACCTAAGTAGTGCATGTAAATATATACACGTTTTTGTAAGTGATTTATTTCCTTAGAAGACTGTGCTTTGATGTCTGTTTTCATGTAAGCTCTGTTATTAATGCATAATTTTTAATTGTGCATGGGAATGGCTGGAAGAGGGAACAAGCAGGAGAGAGACCTTGGGGTGATAGTGTCTAACGACCTGAAGTCGATGAAGCAATGTGACACTGTGATAGCCAAAGCCAGAATGCTGGACTGCATAGAGAGAGGAATAACCAGTAAGAAAAAGGAGATGATGATCCCCTTGTACAGGTCCTTGGTGAGGCCTCACCTGGAGTACTGTGTTCAGTTCTGGAGACCGAATCTCAAAAGGGACAGAGACAGGATGGAGGCGGTTCAGAGAAGGGAGACTAAAATGGTGGGTGGTCTCCATCGAATGACTTATGAGGAGAGGTTGAAGAACCTGAATATGTACACCCTGGAGGAAAGGAGGAGCAGGGGTGATATGATACAGACCTTCAGATATTTGAAAGGTTTTAATGATACATGGTTGTCAACAAACCTTTTACATTGGAAACAATTTAGTAGAACTAGGGGTCACGATTTGAAACTCCAGGGAGGAAGACTTAGAACCAATGTCAGGAAATATTTATTCGCTGAGAGGGTGGTGGATGCCTGGAATGCCCTTCCGGAGGAAGTGGTGAAGACCAGAACTGTGAAGGATTACAAAGGAGCATGGGATAAGCACTGTGGATCCCTAAAGGGCTAGAGGATGGGAATATATAAAAAAGCTAAACCGGTCAGAGCGGCAGTTACTACCCTTAAAAGAAACATGGAGGTAATTGGCACGGAGCGGCAGTTACTACCTTAAGAGAAACACGGGGGTAACCTGCACGAAGCGGCAGTTACAACCTTGGGAAGCTTGCTGGGCAGACTAGATGGACCATTTTGGTCTTTTTCTGCCGTCATTACTATGTAAGGATCATCTAGGGCACCACACACATATCCCCCACCATGCCCCCATCTCCCACTTCCCCGGTGCACAGATGCTGGGGAAACATGGAGATAGGTGGTAGGGTTCCTGAGAGTGTGGCTGGGTGGCCAGATTCCTAGAAATATTATCACTGACACTATCTGCCACTCCTCTGGGAATGTGGATGTTTGAGGGTTGAGGGAGCTGGCCAGACGGCTTACAATTTTGATCCATGTCTGACCTCAGGCTCTGCCTATTTGTAGAATTGCGCGGTTCGCAGGTATGGAGCGTGGGACTGGGAAATTTCTTTATGCTTATTAATTTTAAGGTGTGTGTGTGTGAGGACACATGTAAACTACATTATGTGTGCAATTGGGTACCCATGGGCCAGTATGGAGAAAAATCCCCCAGGCCAATATTTTCCCACAATCCGTCCCTGGCCGGGGCTGTAGTTACCAGTGAAGGATTACTATAGCAATGCTGAGAAGAGCATGCCATGACACTGTTACAGAAACTGCGAGAAAGATCACCAGAAATTCTTTCCTTTTATTTGCGTGAACATATACAATCTCCCTGCATGGCATGGGAATCCATATCACCTCAATTGCATTTCCTTCTCTCATGTGAATGAGAAAGGGCCCTCTTGTATTGTTCTTCACCCTATGGACACTTTTATTTTTTTTTGCGGTGCATGGAGATTTTCTGTTGCAAACACAGAAGTAACTGGCTTTCCAATATGTTATTTCTGTCGGGAGCACTCTTTATTGAGATGCAAGGTCTAGCAAATGTGGGTTATATTTTTATTTATTTATTTATTTATTTATTTTTGGTTTTTATATACCGGAAGTTCCTGTATAAAATACATATCACTCCGGTTCACAGGTAACTGAAATAACTACCGCCGTGTGGCGGTTTACATGGAACATATCAAACGATTTACATAGAACATATCAAACGATTGCTTTATAATAGGTAGAAAAAAAACAAACTAAGTTCACCTATGAAACATATAAATAAGGCCAATAATAAATAGTGTAAAATAAACATTGCATTAATGCTATAGGACAGTGGGTTGATTATATCTTGTTCTTAGCTCTCTGGGAATTCTTGAAGGAAGAGCCAAGTCTTGAGTTTCACCTTAAAAGTGGTATGGCATGGCTCGAGGCGGAGGTCTGGAGGTAGTGAGTTCCAGAGTGACGGGCCCGCTGTGGATAGAGCGCGTTTTCTCAGGGAGGATTTTGCGGGTTGGGTGATCAATCTGTTTTGGTATGCCCTTCTCGTCGGCTTTTTAGAAGTGTGTAGTTGGAGCTGGAATGTTAGGTTGAGTGGGGAGATGTTATGTAGGGCCTTATGAATCATCATGCTGGTTTTGAACTGTATCCTGTATTTGATGGGAAGCCAATGGAGGTGCTGGAGGATCGGGGTGATGTGGTCTTTTTTTTTGGCATTGGTGAGAATTCTTGCTGTGGCATTTAAGACCATCTGGAGGGGTTTTGTGGAGCAGGCGGGAAGTCCCAGCAGGAGTGAATTGCAGTAATCCAACTTCGGGAGAATGATGGCTTGGAGTACTGTGCGGAAATCTCTGTAGTGCAGAAGTGGCTTTAGTTTCTTTAAAACTTGTAATTTAAAGAAGCATTCTTTTGTGGTGTTGTTTACGAATTTACTGAGGCTGAGTCTGTTGTCTAGGAGTACACCCAGATCTCTGACTTGAGGTGAGGTGGTGTATCCTGATGTATCTGGAGAGTTGCTGGAGCTAGGTGTAAATAGTTCCGGTGCTATTATTAGGATTTCCGTTTTGTTAGTATTTAGGACCAGGTTGAGGCTGGTTAGAAGCTCGTTGATGGTTGAGAGGCATTTATTCCAGTAGTCCATGGTCTTGTGTAGGGTGTCTGTTATGGGGATGAGAATTTGTATATCATCCGCGTATATGAAGTGGGTAAGCTTGAGGTTGGTAAGAAGTTGACAGAGTGGGAGAAGATAAATGTTGAAGAGGGTGGGGGAGAGTGAGGAGCCCTGTGGTACCCCCATTTTGGCTTGTATGGGATGAGACTCCTCGTTGTTTATCTTGACTTTATATGTTCTGTTCTCCAGGAAGGATTTAAACCAGTTGAAGGCTGCTCCTGTGATGCCGATGTCTGTTAGTCGTTGTAGTAGGCTAGAGTGATTCACGGTGTCGAACGCTGCGGAAAGATCCAGAAGTGCGAGGAGGCAAGGTTGGCCTTTTTCAAGATTGAAGATAATGGTGTCCGCTAGTGTGGCTAATAGCGATTCGGTGTTCTTTTTCTTCCGGAATCCAAATTGGTTATTGGAGATGATATTGTTGTCTTCTAGGAATTCAGATAGTTGTCGGTTGACGACTTTCTCCATAATTTTAGCTAACATTGGAAGGTTTGCTATAGGTCTGTAGTTAGCGGGATCTGTGGTGGGAAGGTTGGGTTTTTTGAGGAGCGGTTTGAGTATTGCCAACTTGAGTTGGTTGGGAACTTGGCCTTGGGCGAGTGAACGGTTAATGATATCTGCCATTGGCTTGGCTATGGTGTCAGGGATGGAACTCAGCAGGTTTGATGGGATATGATCTAGAGGGTGAGAAGATGGTTTTAGCTTCTTAAGGATGTTTGCTATTTCTAAGGTGGATGTGGGTTCCAGAGATTCGAGTTCTGCTGTATATGTGTTGGGTTGAAGAACGGGTGCTATTTATGTTTGCGAATTGTGGTTGCTTGTGAGGCTTGTGTGTGGAGATGTCCCTTTGAGAGGGGCTACGAGTGTGGTGATTTTGTTGTCAAAGAAGTTGGCTAGTTCATTGGCTTTTTTGAGAGCTTGGTCATCAGGGATGCTTGGTCCAGGAGGTTTAGTAAGGGCTGAGACATAGGCGAAGAGGGCTCTTGAGTCGAATGAGAAGTGGTGAAGAGATGCAAGGTCTAGCAAAAGTGGTGAAGAGATGCAAGGTCTAGCAAATGCGGGTTATATTTTTATTTGCAATACAATCCATGCCACGTGCATTAGTGTCGATCTGTATCACCTGTCCATGCAAACACTGGCGACAGAAATTTTTTTTTTTTCCAGGAAGAAGACGCTTTGAGCCCAGGATTGCAGGGTTCTGGAAGGAGTCTTGGAGCATGGCCCTTGGCTGGAGGCTGCTACTGCAACGTCTGGGCTAAGTGAGATGAGAGGCGGATATAAAAGCGTAGGAGGAGAACCCCAGGTGTTTGCGAAGGAAGGCTCATGGCACTGTGGTCCCAAAGAGGCCAATTCCAGCTGGAAGCCCAAAGGGACAGGAGGAAAAATTTGGCCAAAACAAACTAAAAAAAAAACCCAACAACCCACTTTACTGCAGTTTGGGAATTAGCTATAAAGATTTATGCTATACGTTTTCTTACTTTCAATACTTTTTCATAGTTGGTCACCGGGACAAGTCTGACATTTTCTTCCTCCTAGCTTACTGGAGACATGACTTTCTCTCCTTGCCAGCTCTCTCTGCCCTTCCCATTCCTGAAATCATAAACTCTGAACTCTTTTGGCTCTTTCTTTTCAAGAGCCAGCAATTATCAGAGAAGCCCTCTCCTGTTCAACCAAAACTGCTAGCTTTCTTCTGCCGTCTCATTCTTCTGCCACTTTGTTCGAAAGAGGTGGCAAAGCACTTATTTCTCTCACCAAGCTGCCCTTTTAAGAGCATTTGTTTGAGTGCTGGATTGTGCATGGTAGTTGCCAAACAGCAGACTTATAATAATGCAACATTAACAGGAGTAGTGCACTGCAACCGAAAATAGACAAGACCATAGAACATGACAGAAACATAGAAATATAGAAATGACGGCAGAAAAGGACCAAATGATCCACCCAGTCTCCCCAGCAAGCATATGCCAGTATCTGCTGCACTGTGCAGGTTACCCCCATGCTTATGAGTTTCCCAGGCCGTAAAAGTCAGGGCCCTCGGCTGCTGTTTCAAGCCAATTTCCCTTAACCATTGCTGTGAAAGCAGAGAACAATGTTGGAGTTGCATCAAAAGTATCAGACTTAATGGTTAAGGGTAGTAAGCGCCACATCAGCAAATTACCCCCATGTTTATTTTTATGTGTTCCTCAAACCGTAAAAGCCGGGGCCCTTGTTTGTTGCTGTCTGAATCCATTTCACCTTTTCTCACTGCCATTGAAGCAGAGAGCAATGATGGAGTTGCATTAACAGTATTAAGGCTTAATTGTTAAGGGTAGCAACTGCCACACCAGCAAGTTACCTCCAGTGACCCCCATGCACTCTTTTCTTTATTTCCAACCTCTAGCCTTTAGGGATCCACAATATTTATCACATGTTCCTTTCAACTGCTTGACTGTTTTCATCTTCACCACATCTTCCAGAAGGGCATTTCAGGTATTCACCACCCTCTCTGTGAAGAAATATTTCCTGACATTGGTTCTGAGTCGAACTCCCTGTAGTTTCATTTAATGACCCCTAGTTCTATTGATTTCTTTCCAACAGAAAAGGTTTGATGATTGTGCATCATTAAAACCTTTCAGATATCTGAAGGTCTGTATCATATCTCCCCGCACCTCCTTTCTTCCAGGATGTACATATTCACATCCTTCAGCTTCTCTTCATAAGTCTTCCAATGCTGACCCCTCACCATTTTGGTCACTCTTCTTTGGATTGCCTCTATCCTGACTTTATCCTTTTTGAGATACAGGCAACAGTATTGAACGCAGTACTCCAGGTGAGGCCTCGCCAAGGATCTGAACAAGGACATTATCACATCTTTCTTCTTACTGGTTATTCCTCTCTCTCTTTGCAGCCCAGTATTCTTCTGGCTTTAGCTATCGCCTTGTCACATTGCTTCACCATCTTCAGATCATCAGACGTTATCACATCAAGGTCTCTCTCCCAGTCCATGTGCATTAGTCATTCACCACCCATCACATACAGGTCTTTTGGATTGCCGCACCCCAGATGCATGACTCTGCACTTTTTGGCATTGAATCCCAGCTGTCAAATCTTTGACCACTCTTCAAGTTTTCTTAAATCACTTTTCGTTCTCTCTACTCCTTCAGACGTGTCCACTCTGTTGCAGACCTTAGTATCATCTGCAAATATACAAACTTTACCTTCTATCCGTTCCGCCAGGTCATTCACAAAGATATTGAATAGAATCTGTTCCAAAACTGATCCCTGTGGCACTCCACTTAACAAAGTTCTTTCTTCAGAGTAGGTTCCATTTACCATTGCATGCTGTCTCCTGTCACTACTACCTAGTCACCACTCCCAAGCTTCTCATTTTGTTCACGAGTCTCATTTGTGGGACCATATCAAAAGCTTTACTAAAATCCAAGTAAATCACATTGAGTGCTCTTCCCTGATCCAATTCTCTAGTCACCCAATCAGATTTGTCTGACAGGATGTTCCCCTGGTGAATCCTTGCTACCTCGGGTCGAGCAATCCACCATATTGTAGGTAGCTCACTATCCATTACTTTAGCAGAGTCTCCATTAATTTTCCCACCACCGAAGTGAGGCTAACTGGCCTGTATTTTCCAGCCTCCTCGCTGCTCCCACTCTTGTGAAGTGGGGCCACCACCGCTCTTCTCCAATTTTGCAGCACCATTCCCGTTTCCAGGGATCTATTGAACAGGTTCTTCAGCAGATTCACCAGCACAACTCAGAGAGATGTAATCAGCGGGGTCTACTCTGGTAACGGAAAATTGGCTATTTGCAGAGCCGTAGTCAGGAAACGTGGCACCAATGGCCAAGTGAAAAACTGTGCCCTCACCCATTACACAACACATGAGTTAGTAGACTCTATTAAATGTTTGTACAACAATGCCCATGGCCAGTGCAAGAGTATTACGCACCCTAGGCAAATCTTACAACTTTAGATCCCAGACTCTCATCGCATCTTCCTCACACACAATTAAAAATTAAGTATTTTATAATAGATTTTATTTGAAAAAAGACATTCACAGCACAGTCTTCTGAGGTAAAAATATCACTGACAATATGTATATTTACATGCACTACTGTGGTGCCACCCAGAAAACTGCAAAAAAAGACAAAAGACACTTGGAACCCATATGGTATTTGACCTACTGTAATGCATCTTGGGCATGGATTTGACCCTCAGAAAGCCACAAGAAAATAGAATTACAAAGCAATAAACATTCTATATCAAAACAGCATTAACTGCCAGCACTCAGACAGCAACAACCCTACCTAAAACAATAAAATTAGTAAAACCATACCTATAAAAAGAATAATTCAAAACAACTAATAAATACAATAACATATAATAATTAAAATCAAAAAAGGTTTTCCAAACACCAATAAAATATTTCAAAACAGACACATCAAATAACATACAATAATTAAAACTAATAAGGATTTTTTAAAATACCCCATTATCCATTCCTGGGAACTTTTGATTTTCAGATATTAGCAGGCAGATAGGAAATGGGATTGTTGTGCATACACATGCTCCCTCTCATACACACACACTTGCTTGCTCGCTCTCTGTCTCTCACACACTCATTCACAGATGCACTCTCATTTTCACACACATACATACATGCTCTCTTTCACTCTCCAACATACATACACACATGTTCTCTATTATCCTTCCACACACAAATACACATGCTCACTTTCTCATTCTCCAGCACACATACACACATGATCTTACTATCCCATGCACATACACACATGCTCTCTTTCACTCTCCCACAACATACAGACATGCTCTCTTTGACTCTCCCACATACATACATACATGCTTGCTCACTCTCCAACACACATACAGACATGCTCTTACTCTCCTACACACATACATGCTCTCTCTCACTCTCCAACATGCATACGCACATGCTGTCTCTCATCTCCCACACACATACACACATGCTCTCTCTCACCCTTACACACACACACACACATGCTCTCTCTCACTCTCCCACACACACATACATGCATGCTCTCTCTCACTCTTCCACACACACACATACATGCTCTCTCTCACTCTCCCACACACATACATACATACATGCTCCCTCTCACTTCCTTCTTCCCCCCTTGAAGCAGCAGGCAGCAGCAGTCTCCTTCTTCAGTCCCCGTGGCCAAAAGAATGACTTCAGACCATGGGGACTGACCCAGCTTTGGCATTGGGCTCCTTCCAGCAGGGCAGGGTGCATTGCTCTTCCTCCTCCTAAGCCCTGTCGGCTATGTTTCACCATAAAAAAAAAAAAAAAGTATATATGTATATAATTCACGTATTATCTCCTCCAGCGGCTGTTAGCCTATTCTCTGTTAGAATTGATATTATTGTAAAGCTTGTTGCTAGGTTATGTTACATTGTGAACCGAGGTGATATTTGCATACGTGCCTCGGTATATAAAAAACCCTTAAATAAATAAATAAATAAATGTTGCTGATGCCAGTGGGGGCCATGCTTCTTTTTCCCTTAGTCAGGCCCCTACTGTGCCGGTCAAGCTTCCTATTCTGGTGGGGCAGGACTTCTTTTTCTCTTAGCAAAGCCTCGCTGGCCATGCTGCCTGTTCTGTTGAAGCCGCACTGCTCTCAATGGCACTGGCGGTACTATGGCGCCCTTCTGTAGTGGTGCCTATATTGGCCATAGGCCCGCTTTGGCTGTGGCTAGTTGTGGTGGCAAAGGGCTGTATACTAGGGATTGGTACTTTCAATATCTTTATTGAAAATGTTGCACAAAGGTGTGCAAGAAAACATGTCCATTTGCAGAAGAGACAACAGATTGTAACTGGGTAGATGCACTGAGAAGGGTGGAAGCAACGAGAGCTGATGGCCAAAGGTGTAGAAACTGCTTCATTCTGAGAAGGTATAAAGTTGTGTATTTAGGGTTCAATATTCCATTAGTCACTTATCAATTAGGAGAGCATGAATTGGGAACTACCAAACCTAAAAAGGACCAAGGACTAAGGTTTGCTAGTCTGTGTGTGATAAGATAGTGGGCAAAGCTAACATTGGTAGCCCCAGTAGGAAAAAGAAGGTAATATTGCAGCATGCAACATCAAAATCACAGAACATATAGAAAGACATGGTTTAATGGAACAAAGTCAGCATGGCTTTAGCCAAGGCAAGTCTTGCCTCACAAATCTGCTTCACTTTTTTGAAGGAGTTAATAAACATGTGGATAAAGGTGAACCGGTAGATATAGTATACTTGGATTTTCAGAAGGCGTTTGACAAAGTTCCTCATGAGAGGCTTCTAGGAAAAGTAAAAAGTCATGGGATAGGTGGCGATGTCCTTTCATGGATTGCAAACTGGTTAAAAGACAGGAAACAGAGAGTAGGATTAAATGGGCAATTTTCTCAGTGGAAGGGAGTGGATAGTGGAGTGCCTCAGGGATCTGTATTGTGACCCTTACTTTTCAATATATTTATAAATGATCTGGAAAGAAATACGACGAGTGAGATAATCAAATTTGCAGATGACACAAAATTGTTCAGAGTAGTTAAATCCCAAGCAGATTGTGATAAATTGCAGGAAGACATTGTGAGACTGGAAAATTGGGCATCCAAATGGCAGATGAAATTTAATGTGGATAAGTGCAAGGTGATGCATATAGGGAAAAATAACCCATGCTATAATTACACGATAAGAACATAAGAACATAAGAAATTGCCATGCTGGGTCAGACCAAGGGTCCAGCAAGCCCAGCATCCTGTTTCCAACAGAGGCCAAAACCAGGCCACAAGAACCTGGCATTTACCCAAACACTAAGAAGATCCCATGCTACTGATGCAATTAATAGCAGTGGCTATTCCCTAAGTAAAATTGATTAATAGCCATTAATGGACTTCTCCTCCAAGAACTTATCCAAACCTTTTTTGAACCCAGCTACACTAACTGCACTAACCACATCCTCTGGCAACAAATTCCAGAGCTTTATTGTGCGTTGAGTGAAAAGTGTTCTAAACACTTGTTGGGTTCCATATTAGGTGCTACAACCCAAGAAAGAGATCTAGGCGTCATAGTGGATAGCACATTAAAATCGTTGGTTCAGTGTGCTGCGGCAGTCAAAAATGCAAACAGAATGTTGGGCATTATTAGAAAGGGAATGGTGAACAAAACGGAAAATGTCATAATGCCTCTGTACCGCTCCATGGTGAGACCGCAACTTGAATACTGTGTACAATTCTGGTCGCCGCATCTCAAAAAAGATATAATTACGATGGAGAAGGTACAGAGAAGGGCTACCAAAATGATAAGGGGAATGGAACAGCTCCCCTATGAGGAAAGACTAAAGAGGTTAGGACTTTTCAGCTTGGAGAAGAGACGGCTGAGGGGGGACATGATAGAGGTGTTTAAAATCATGAGAGGTCTAGAACGGGTAGATGTGAATAGGTTATTTACTCTTTCGGATAATAGAAAGACTAGGAGGCAATCCATGAAGTTAGCATGTGGCACATTTAAAACTAATCTGAGAAAGTTCTTTTTTACTCAACGCAGAATTAAACTCTGGAATTTGTTGCCAGAGGATGTGGTTAGTGCAGTTAGTATAGCTGTGTTTAAAAAAGGATTGGATAAGTTCTTGGAGAAGAAGTCTATTACCTGCTGTTAAGTTCACCTAGAGAAGAGCCACTGCCATTAGCAACGGTAACATGGAATAGACTTAGTTTTGGGGTACTTGCCAGGTTCTTATGGCCTGGATTGGCCACTGTTGGAAACAGGATGCTGGGCTTGATGGACCCTTGGTCTGACCCAGTATGGCATATTCTTATGTTCTTATGTTCTTATGCTTCCATCGGCTGAGGAAGGGATAGGATGCCCAAGTATACAAAATTACAATATAGCCTGCTTATTAATGCATGTTAAAGGGTTGTATGGATCAGATATGTATTCCTCTACAGGTTCTTTGCAGGAATGGTGTAGATGTAGACCCTTCAATTTGGGAAACATATTACATGTTCAAAAAAGTGCTTTGCCAGTTTATATCCAAAGCAATACAATCATTAATGCCCGTAGACAAGCATGTAAGGATATATGTGTCCTGACCTCCTGTGTTAATGTATTCCGCCCCTGAGGCGACTGTTTTAATGTATCCCGTCCCTGAGGCGACTGTTCAGTTCCTTGTAAACCGGTGCGATATGTATGCTATACAGGAACATCGGTATATAAAAATTAAAAATAAATAAATAATAATGTGGGCGACTCCGGGTGAATTGGGAGGTGTTTGCACTAATTTCAATCTCTGGTCATCTGCATTTCTCTCCGGGCTTAGAAGACCCTGTTTTTTTAAAAATGGGAACAAAAAGGTTTATGTAGGCTGCTACATTTTCTTCATAAGGAAAGTGGAGCCATCAGTTCTTTTGAGGAGTTGCAAACTGCCTTTGATTTATCCAATAAAGAGTTTTATGTCTATTTACAAACTAGACATTATGTTGAACATGACCTTCATAAAAAACTTAAATCGTTAGTTCCAAGCTCTATGATAAGGTGTTCCTGGTAAAAAGGGGTAAAAGAACATCCTGTGCCTCTTTGTTCAAAGCAATCAGTGCTATTAAATCACAGGACTTGGTATCATGGTGGAATCAAGAACAGGACACCCCCAACCTCCTATAAGAAGAGACAAAAATGCCATAAGAACATGCCATACTGGGTCAGACCAAGGGTCCATCAAGCCCAGCATCCTGTTTCCAACAGTGGCCAATCCAGGCAATAAGAACCTGGCAAGTACCCAAAAACTAAGTCTATTCCATGTTACTGTTGCTAGTAATAGCAGTGGCTATTTTCTAAGTCAACTTAATTAATAGCAGGTAATGGACTTCTCCTCCAAGAACTTATCCAATCCTTTTTTAAACAAAGCTACACTATTTATTTTTTTTAATTTAAATTCTTTTACTATACCAATACTCAAGACGAGGTCTTATCGTACCGGTTTACAATAGAACAGGGGAAACCAATTAACAACTAAGTAGAAGGTAAAGTTACATTAAACAGGGAGCGAAAACATGGGAGATGGAAGACAGGAAAGATTTTAAACGATAACAACTGGAGAGTGATAAAAATGATCAACGAAAAAAAACAATAGAGTAGCGAGACATAAACAGAGATTTATCCTAGGCGATTATTAACATAATATATCCTGAGGGAGGAGGAGACATGGGGAGGTGAGCAGTCAGGGCAGGGACTGGAACCAGGGAGGGGGGGAGGGATTAGGGAAGAGGTCGAAGGGTGAGAGTCAATGTTGGTTGATAGAGGTTCCTTCAATGGTAGGCTTGTGTGAACAGCCAGGTTTTCAGTTTCTTTCTGAAGGAGAGATGGCATTGTTCCTGGCGTATATCTGGGGGAAGTGAATTCCAATGGAGCGGACCTGCTGTTGAAAGTGCTCACTTGTGAATAGAGTTGTGGACTGAGGATTTTTGGGGGGGAGCCTTGAGCGAACCTTTGTAGACGGTTCTGATCGGCCTTGCGGAAGTATGTAGTTCGAGAGGGATGGCGAGTTGGAGTGTGGGTTGTTGGTAGATGGATTTGTGGATGATGGTGAGAGCCTTGAAGAGTATTCTGTATTGGATGGGTAGCCAGTGTAGGATTTTTAGGATTGGTGTGATGTGGTCCTTACGACGTGTGTTTGTAAGGATCCTGGCCGCTGCGTTTTGCAGCATCTGTAGAGGTTTATTCGAAGAGGCGGGGAGACCGAGTAGTAGAGCGTTACAATAGTCGATCTTTGAAAACAGTATGGCTTGAAGCACTGAACGGAAATCCTGGAAGTGTAAGAGCGGTCTTAGCTGCTTCAGGACCTGTAGCTTAAAGAAGCATTCTTTAGTTGTAGCGTTAATGAACTTTTTGAAATTCATTCTAGAGTCAAGGGTGGCCCCAAGGTCTCTAATCTGGCTTGCTAGTGGAATAATTGCATTGTTGGTGAAGGGGCTGTTATTGCTAGAGGAGATAACCAGGAGTTCTGTTTTGGACGTATTAAGGACCAGGTTGAGACTAGAGAGAAGAAGGTTGATGGCGTGTAAGCAGTTGTTCCAAAAATTTAAAGTAGAGGAGATGGGGTCCGATATGGGGATTATGATTTGCACATCGTCCGCGTATATAAAATGGGTGAGGTTGAGGCTATTGAGTAGCTGGCATAAAGGAAGTAGATATATATTGAACAGGGTAGGGGAAAGTGAAGAACCCTGTGGTACTCCTTGTTTTGAAGGAATGGGGTGGGATTCTTTGTCATTTATTTTAACTTTGTAGTGCCTGTTGTTCAGAAAGGATTTGAACCAGAGCAGTGCAGAGCCAGAGATGCCTATTTCCATTAGACGGTTGATGAGGATAGTATGGTTTACCGTGTTGAAGGCCGCGGAAATATCGAGTAGGGCTAGAAGGTATGATTGTCCCTTGTCAAGGCCCATCAGGATGTTGTCAGTTAAAGAAAGAAGGAGGGATTCTGTGTTTAGGCGTTTCCTGAATCCGAATTGAGAAGGGTAGAGAATATTGTGAAAGTCAAGGTAGTCTGTGAGTCGGGTGTTGACAAGCTTTTCCATTAGCTTGGCTATAAAAGGTAAGTTTGCAATGGGGCAGAAATTTACAAGGTTGGCTGGGTCCAGGTTGGTATTTTTTTTAGTAAGGGTTTCAGCGAAGCAATTTTTAAAGAGTCAGGGACAGATCCTTGATTGAGGGAGCAATTTATGATGTCTGCCAGAGGTTTAGCAATGGTGTTAAGAATGGTGAGAAGAAGTTTGGTCGGTATTTGGTCCAATGGGTGTGAAAAAGGTTTCATTTTCTTGATTAACGATTCTATTTCCAGGGATGATGTAGGTTCAAGAGATTCTAGCGTCTGTTTGTGGACAGTTGGTGAAGGATTTTGGCTTGGTGGTTGCGAGGGGATTTGATGAAGTGTTGGATGTTGTCAGGGGGGCAAGTAGGTTTTTGATTTTGTTGTCAAAGAAGATTGCCAACTCTGTAGATTTGTTTTGGGCTTCTTCTTCAGGGAAGGTAGGGGGAATAGGGGTGGTGAGGGCTGCAACATATGAGAACAGAGTTTTTGGGTCGTATAAGAAGCCATGAATTTTTTTGGCGTAGAAATCTCGTTTGGTGCGGGTAATGGATGTCCTGTAGTAGTTCATTGCTGTTTTGTAAGAAGCCAGTGAGGTAGGGGAGGGATCTTTCTGCCAGCGTTGTTCTTTGTGTTGTAGTTCTTGTTTGAGTTTTCTTAATTCCGTTGAGAACCAGGGTTTTTTGTTCATGTGGGCCGGGTTGATAACTTTTGAAGATAAGGGGCAGATTATGTTTGCTAATGAGTGTGTGATAGTTTGCCAGGAGTTAATAGCAGTATCAGCATCAGAGAGGTCCAGTTTAGTTAGGTCTTTGGCAAGGCTGCACTAACCACATCCTCTAGCAACAAATTCCAGTTTAATTGTGCGTTGAATGACAAAGAACTTTCTCCGATTAGTTTTAAATGTGCCACATGCTAACTTCATGGAGTGCCCCCTAGTCTTTCTATTATCTGAAAGACTAAATAACCGATTCACATCTACCCATTCTAGACCTCTCATGATTTTAAACACCTCTATCATATCCCTCCTCAGCCGTCTCTTCTCAAAGCTGAAAAGTCCTAACCTCTTTACTCTTTCCTCATAAGGGAGCTGTTCCATTCCCCTTACCATTTTGGTCACCCTTCTCTGTACCTTCTCCATCGCAATTATATATTTTTTTGAGATGCGGCGACCAGAATTGTAAACAGCATTCAAGGTGGGGTTTCACCATGGAGCGATACAGAGGCATTATGACATTTTCCATTATATTCACCATTCCCTTCCTAATAATGCCAAACATTCTGTTTGCTTTTTTGACTGCCGCAGCACACTGAGCCGACGATTTCAATGTGTTATCCACTATGATGCCTAGATCTCTTTCCTGGGTGGTAACTCCTAAGATAGAACCTAACATTGTGTAACTACAGCAAGGGTTATTTTTCCCTATATGCATCACCTTGCACTTGTTCACATTAAATTTCATCTGCCATTTGGAAGCTCAATCTTCCAGTCTGGAAGGTCCTCCTGCAATTTATCACAATCCACTTGAGATTTAACTACTCTGCATAATTTTGTATCATCCTCAAATCTGATTACCTCACTCATCGTACCCCTTTCCAGATTATTCATAAATATATTAAGAAACCCGGTCCAATTACAGATCCCTGAGGCACTCCACTGTTTCCTTTTTCCACTATGAAAACTGACTATTTAATCCTATTCTCTGTTTCCTGTCTTTTAACCAGTTTGCAATCCACAAAGGGACATCACCTTTTTAGTTTTCTTAGAAGCCTCTCATGCGGAACTTTGTCAAATGCCTTCTGAAAATCCAAGTACACTACATCCTCTGGTTCACCTTTATCCACCTGTTTATTAACTCCTTCAAAAAAGTGAAGATGTGTGAGGCAAGACTTGCCTTGGGTAAAGCCATGCTTATTTTGTTCAATTAAACCATGTCTTTCTATATGTTCTGTGATTTTGATGCTTAGAACACTTTCCACTATTTTTCCTGGTACTGAAGTCAGGCTAACTGGTCTGTAGTTTCCCGGATCGCCCCTGGAGCCCTTTTTAAATGTTGGGGTTACATTAGCTATCCTCCAGTCTTCAGGTACAATGGATGATTTTAATGATAGATTACAAATTTGTACTAATAGGTCTGAAATTTCATTTTTGAGTTCCTTCAAAACCCTGGGGTGTATACCATCCAGTCCAGGTGATTTACTACTCTTCAGTTTATCATACATGATTTCAGAGAATGTGTTGCTGCAATAGACACAATTAAGTTTCTTCAGGTATGTATATATCGTGCTGTTGGGCATTTAAAGTCGTCGATGGATAGATGTTTGAAATGTACAGAGTCTAAAGGTATCTTATTTCATTGTTTTTGGGATTGTCCATAGATACAGGATTTTTGGCAATTGGTATTGCATTATCTGGAAAAACATCTGCGTTTCCCCATTCTGATATAAGAACATAAGAAATTGCCATGCTGGGTCAGATCAAGCTGGGTCAGACCAAGCTGGGTCAGATCAAGCCCAGCATCCTGTTTCCAACAGAGGCCAAACTAGGCCACAAGAACCTGGCAAGTACCCAAACACCAAGAAGATCCCATGCTACTGAAGTCAGTAATAGCAGATGCCATTCCCTAAGTCAACTTTATTAATAACAGTTAATGGACTTCTCTTCCAAGAACTTATCCAAACCTTTTTTGAACCCAGCTACACTAACTGAGCTAACCTCATCCTCTGGCAACAAATTCCAGAGCTTAATTGTGCATTGAGTGAAAAAGAATTTTCTCCAATTAGTCTTAAATGTGCTACTTGCTAACTTCATGGAGTACCCATGGTCCTTCTATTATCCGAAAGTGTAAATAACCAATTCACATCTACTCATTCAAGACCTCTGCTGATTTTAAAGACCTCTATCATATTCCCCCTCAGCCGTCTCTTCTCCAAGCTGAACAGCCCTAACCTCTTCAGCCTTTCCTTATAGGGGAGTTGTTCCATCCCCTTTATCATTTTGGTTGCCCTTCTCTGTACCTTCTCCATCGCAACTATATCTTTTTTGAGATGTGGTGACCAGAATTGTACACTATATTCAAGGTGTGGTCTCACCATGGACCGATACACCATGGAAAGGCATTATGACATTTTCTGTTTTGTTAACCATTCCCTTCCTAATAATTCCTAAGATTCTGTTTGCTTTTTTGACTGCTGCAGCACACTAAGCCGACGATTTCAAAGTATTATCCACTATGATGCCTAGATCTTTTTTCCTGGGTGGTAGCTCCTAATATGGAACCTAACATCATATAACTACAGCTAGGGTTATTTTTCCCTATATGCAACACCTTGCACTTGTCTACATTAGATTTCATCTGCTATTTGGATGCCCAATCTTCCAGTCTCACAAGGTCCTCCTGTAATGTATCACAATCTGCTTGTGATTAAACTAATATTTAATCTAATATTTAATATTTAACTAATATTTAATTTTAATTTTATTCATATGTTACAATGTTCCTTATATTTATTGTTTAATCAACTGTTCGCTTGTTACAATGTAAAATAGGGCAGTTCCGGCTCTATTCAACCTGTTTTCTGGAAACCGATGTGATATCTCGATCGAATGTCGGTATACAAAAGAAATAAATAAATAAATAAAATAAACTACTCTGAATAATTTTATATCATCCACAAATTTGATAAGCGCACTCGTCGTATTCCTTTCCAGATCATTTATAAATATATTGAAAAGCACCGGTCCAAGTACAGATCCCTGAGGCACTCCACTGTTTACCCTTTTCCACTGGGAAAATTGACCGTTTAATCCTATTCACTGTTTCCTGTCGTTTAACCAGTTTGTAATCCATGAAAGGACATCACCTCTTATCCCATGACTTTTTAGTTTTCTTAGAAGCCTCTCATGAGGGACTTTGTCAAACGCCTTCTGAAAATCCAAATACACTACATCTACCAGTTCACCTTTATCCACATGTTTATTAACCCCTTCAAAAAATGAAGCAGATTTGTTAGGCAGGATTTCCCTTGGGTAAATCCATGTTGACTGTGTTCCATTAAACCATCTCTTTCTATATGCTCTACGATTTTGATCTTTAGAATAGTTTCCACTGGGGTGCGGGTGGGTTGGGGAGGGGGGGGGGTTTGACAATATATAATAACACGGTTTTTATTATTCTGTTTATTGTATAATCAGTGTTAAACATTTGTGGCAGTGTATGACAAACTGTTGGCTAATAACCACAGCCGGTTACAATAAAAAACTTTAATCACAAAAAAAAAAGAATAGTTTCCACTATTTTTCCCGCACTGAAGTTAGGCTCATGGTCTATAGTTTCCTGGTTCGCCCTTGGAGCCCTTTTTAATTATTGGGGTTACATTGGCCACCCTCCAGTCTTCAGGTACAATGGATGTTTTTAATGATAGATTACAACGTCTGTTTGACAATATGATGGATCTCAAATTTAAAGTCAAAAGGACATAAGTAATTTTTTTATGGAAAGCTTTTCTTATCGCCAAAAAGTCAATTCTGGAAGAATAACTAAAGACGGAGAGACCCACACTTCTACAATGGAAATTGAGACTGCATAAAATGGTTGTTTATGAGCAGTTATCTGCAAGACAACCATCAATGAAAAAGTATGAACTATTTTTGGATATCTGGCAAGAATATGTCTCATCATTGAACGCGAAAGCACGTAGTATACTGCATAATCTAGCTTAAGTGGGTGAGGATCAGTGACATGACCAGTAAGATGAGGATGTTAACTAATTTGTTGTTGTTTTGTTTTTTTTTTTTGGAATGAGCAACATCAAAATCCAAGGGAGTGAAATATGATGATGTGAACATCAGATGGGGGAGGGAGGGGATGAGGGAAGGGAGGGTTTATCAGCTAGATGTTGTGTTTGGATGTTCTATTGTTTTTGATACTTGATCGAAAACTTTAAAATAAAGTTATATAAAAAAAAAAAAAGAAATTCAAAGACTGACTGTCAGGTAGGTTTACAGCCTTGCCAAGGGAGAAAACACCCAAGGGGACGCCAGGAGTAAAAATTCAGCTGGAACAGCAAACATTCTTCCTACATCAACATAATCTCACGTGGTTATGAAAACTGACAAATGTTCTGCTGTTATTATTAGTGCCTGATTTACGGGATAGGCGCAGTGCCAGCTTATTTACTATCAGGTCAAGATTGTGTACTCTGTTCTGCGTAGCAAGCAATTAATTTCCACAGAGAACTTCAAGTACCTGGGCTGCTGTCCTGGCTGGGGTTTGTTACTAAACATAATATTTGCTTTTCCATGGTACACAGAGCTTATTGAGAGCAGGCTGGCCATACAGGAAAATGTAGAGCCTTCACAAGCAAGAACCCTTAGAACCTGCTCCTGTATCGGTTGTTATTTTAGAGGAGCAGAGGCCTGTGGTACTGAAGCCCTGGATCATGAATTCAAGACCACCCTCTGCTTTCTATGGGGGCTAATGTTCAGCCAGCTCTCAAGTGCCCAAGAGCCAGATTTTCAGAAACTTGCAGAACGGGTAAGATAGCCGGTATATTTTAGCCTGTCATCTTTAGGGAAATATTCAGCTGAACCCAACCGGCTAGGTTTTCGGCTGACAATTCTCCTAAGTCTAGCCGCTAGATTTGATGCAGTTGGGTTCCCCAGCAGCTAACTGGCTAGGTCCTCATTTATAAAAATGTAAGAACAAGCAAAGTATTCCTCTTTCCCAGCACCCGATAATGATTTTTTAAAACCCACCCTCCTGCTCTTGCACTTCATTATGACTTTAAAACCCTTCCACAGCTGACATTAACCTAGTACAGGGGAAATTAACAAAGCGCAGGCTCCTAGCTCCCAATAATTCCAAATAATTGCAGAGTGGGAGTTAGTAGCTTAGCTTTAGGTGAAACAATTTAGGCTAGAATTGTATGGAACTGAAGCACTCCTTGTCCTATTATTTATTTCTTCATTTTTTATGTTCCTTTTTAACTTTCCTAAGGAATACACTCCCCATTATTTGTTATATGATACATGACAGCATTGTGTGGTTCTCTTTATAAATATTCATGATTATGTATTCATTGTGGGCTGGATTTAAATATCTACGCGCGGGCGTACATTTGTGCGCGCAACCCGGTGCACACAAATGTACGCCCGGTTTTATAACATGCGTGCATAGCCACACGCATGTTATGAAATCCAGGGTCGGCGCATGCAAGGGGGTGCACAATAGTGCACCTTGCGTGTGCCGAGCCCTTGGGGAGCCCTGCTGGCTTTCCCCATTCCCTCCGAGGCCGCTTCAAAATCGGAGCAGCCTTGGAAGGAACTTTCCTTCCACCCCCCCCCCCCCCCCCACCTTCCCCTACCTAACCCACCCCCCAACCTTTATTTTATAAGTTGTGCTTGCCTCCGGGCAGGCGTAGGTTGAGCGCGCTGGCCAACAGCCGGCCCGCGATTCCGGGCACAGCACCAAATGGCTGCTGTGCCTGGAGGCTCCAGCCCTGCACCTGGACCGCCCACGGCCCCGCCTTGCCCCACCCATGCCCCGCCCCTTTTTTCAAGCCCCCGAGACTTACATGCGTCCCGGGGCTTTATGCACGCCACCGGGCCTTTTGAAAATAAGCACGACGCGCGTAACCCCCCTACGCCCGTAAGGCTTTGAAAATCTGCCCCTGTATTAATATGAAAATTTAATAAAGAGAAAATTGAAACCCCCCCCCCCCACCAAAAGCAATCCCCTGACTCCCCTCCCTTCATGTTCATTCATCTCGCTAAGCCTACAGGAAGGGTGAGTCCTTCTGAGTTTGGGGGAGAAGAGGGTTGAGGGCAGGAGTCAGCAGGGGGGTTAGAAAGGGTATCACAGAGTCTGCAACATTTAAATAAATCTGAATGAAGTGCCGGGAGGGAGGAGAGTCGGAGGATCAGGGCGAATGGGTTATTCCTTTTATCTGAATGAGATTGGAAGGGGGGGAGGGGGACTGGGTCAGGGACGTTTTCTTTTATCAGAATGAAGTACAAGAGGGACAGGAAGCGGGGAATCAGGATGGGTGGGTTTCTTTGTTTCAACGATTTTATTGGAGTTTTCCATAATGATAATACAACAAGAAGAACGGTGTGGTTCTGACCTTCCTCCAGTTTACAACCAAACTGTTAACATTCACATACAGAGTAACCTACTGTCCTTGACCCCCTTCTCAACCCCCCCACCCCAACTTCCAGCCTTCCCTGCCCTCCCCCCCAAAGGAAGAAAATGAAGCCTAAGCGTAAGGTGGTCATCCGAAATTCTTCATTCAGCTATCCAGAGGCATCAATTCAAGCGTTCATAGCAAGACTATGAGCGCGATGAGGAAGGTGCTGCAGGTAATTGTTCCATACTGAAAGAAACAGTCGTTGTTGTCAAGGAGATTCTCGGGACACCAAACTTTCCATGGTCATCAGGGCATGAAAGTGGTTCCTCCAGACCCAAAAGGACGGTGCCTCAGGAGACCTCCATACCAACAATATTACCTTTTTACCAACTAGACTAGCTTTTTGCAAAAGTAAGCGTGAGCCAGGATCTCGAATCCGGATAGGGGAGATACAGCCAAATAAAAGCCACATAGGAGACACTGGAAAACCTGTATCTAATATGTTGGCCATATAATCCGCTACTCGGCACCAAAGGACAGGACCAAAAAACATGAGATAAGGTACCTATCACACAGCGTTACAGCGAAGGCAGAGTGCCGACTGGGTTAGAGTCAATTGAGGGGACACATATGCAAGGCATAAAAATTTAAACTGTAACTCTCTGTAATACATGTTGGTAGAGATCCTGGCTATGCATCGAAAACATTTTCGCAAAATATTGTGTGTGATAGTAAAGTCCCCATCGCGATTCCAGCGTGCTTCCAACAGAGAACAAACATCAAACTGCACTTTACGACGCAGATATTTATAGTAAATAGATAAAGAAGGTACTTGGGTACGTTCAAAATGAAACACTTGGTCTAGTTCCTGAAATACCGAAGGGTGCTTAGAGACCTCCGGCAGAGCATTAATATAATGGCGAATCTGCAAATATGGAAACATGTGGGGGATTTCCAGACCGTAAATCTCACCGAACTCTGAAAAGTCTAAAATCTTCCCGTCCTGAGTAAGTAAGTGTCTGAGACGTGATACCTCTAGACTCCCACAAACGAAAGGAACCAGACTGAGATCCAGGGGTAAATTTAGCATTCCCCTGAAGAGGAAGGAAATGAGCGCATAATCGGGATATATCTGTAAAGTTTTTGATAGTCGGTGTAAGCAAAGCAGTCTGTGTCAGAAAAGTGGGAAGATGTGAGGACTGGGCCTGCAAAACATGAAATAGCTCGGGGGTAGGACTCCGCTTTCTCTGCCACCAGCGGAACATAGTTTTACAGGAGCTGTTTCTCCTGGAGAGGTAGAGGCCTCCTGATCCCAGCTGGGCTCACCAACTTATCCTGCCCCAGCAGGGTCCCGCCCAAAGAGTTCTCTCCCTCTTTGGGATTTAAGGTGGATCAGGCATCCAGCCAGGTCCTGCACAGACTTAAAGGGGGAAATAGGGGCACTGTGACACAGGCAGATTTGTGCTTCTAAGTCCTGCTGAAAATCCATGAAAAATTACACATGTAACTTTCCCTAGTTATTTTTGCCATTCACCTGCTCATTGACTATTGATCTCAATATTGAAAGGGATCTAGCCAGTTGAGTATGAATTTTGCCAGCTAGATCAAAGCCTTTGAAAACTGACTGAACTATCCTGTTAAATTTACTCCCTAAATCTTAATAGGTGATTAAATTTGGCCGCACATATTCTGAGCAGGCCTGAGGGTGGAGATAGGCCAAGTGTAGAAAATTTGGTGGCTACCTCTGATTTTCAGTATTAGCCGTCCAACTTGACCAGCCAAAGCAAATCTAGGCACTGCAAAAGCACGCCTAAATCTGGTCAGCCACTCCTGAGCTACTCCCCCCAATGCCAAAGAAATTAACACACACCCCCCCCCCCCTTAGTGCCATGCCTGGAACCTTTCCTTCCATAATTTCTGCAGATTGTAAAAAATGCTCCTGACTCAATCCTCTGGTTCCAGTTCCTCCCAAACACCATTCAGATTTGTTTAAAAACCCACCCAGGAGATCACGTGATGTGCTGAGCTGAGAGGACGTGCTACTCTCAGGCTCCTGGGCCCACTCTGCCTATCCAAGCCCATCACAGTGCGTGAGACTTTTTTGTGGAAGTAAGGCTGATTCCCGAGATAGGGTGTATGCCCACTGTTCGTGTTCCGTGCCGAGATTCGCCTGTGACGATTTCTAAGAGCGGGAGAAAGGACAGAGAAAAACCAAAACTGCCTGATCCTAAAATGGGGAGCAACTCCGACAGTGAGTTGCTCCCCTCTTCTGCAGCCCTTATGATCTTAGACATTAAAGAAGTGGTTTGGGAAGCACTCGATGAGAAGTGGTCTCAGATTAATTCCCAACTAGGGGAGGTACGGGACACACTCTCTGCACTGCACCCCCGTTTAGAGCAGGCCGAACATCGGATCTCAGCCCTGGAAGATGGTGAGGCAGAGATCCGATGTTCGGCCTGCTCTAAACGGCCTGCTCTAGACGGCCTCTCACGACAAACAAATACTGGCTCTCCAAAATAAGGATGACGAGCTGTAGAATAGATCCCGGAGGGATAACCTCCGTTTTATGGGCTTCCCCGAGGACATAGGGGATAGGAACCTTTGCACGCTGCTGGAGGACTGGATCCCGGAGGCCCTTGCCCTGCCGCAGCTGCAGGGGAAGTTAGTGATAGAACGGGGCCCACAAGACTCGGAGCGAAGACTGTGCAATCGGGGAGGCCGCGGCTGGTAATCGCGAAGATTTTAAATTCGGCCCACAAAACAGAAATCTGGAGGGCCACTCGGAACAAGTCGTCGCTGCTGTATCAAGGGCGCACCATCCGGGTTTTCCAGGATTTCTCCGCCTCAGTCTCCGAGGCCCGCAGAGGCTTTTCTCCACTGTGTACCTCCCTGCACAACCGGGGAATAAAGTTTTCCCTGTTGTTTCCTGCTCGCCTCTGCGTTTGGTGTGCCGATAAAATACACTCTTTCGACACCCCGGCGCTGGCCCAAGCATTTCTGGATAAAATGCATAAATGACCCGCTGCGCTCTTGAAGCGCTTTTGATTCTTCCGCCATTTTTTCAATGTGCCTGCGATTTGGGACGCTGACAGCGACTCTCCCTGTTCTTTTTTGTTCTCATTTTCTGGTTTATCTTTGCGGGTTAATGTTAGTTCTCTGTTTATTATTGCCTCCGGAAAGGACATACCTTTTGGGACAACGTATGAGGGCTAAAAGCAAAGTCTGGACTGACCCATGGGGGCGCCGGCTCCGAAGACGCGTGACTGTAAGTCTGTACACCCACTCGCCTTGGATTTCCCACGTTGGAGTTTTTTATTTTTTTTCTATTTGCCTTCACGCGCTACTCGGGACAGCCGTTTGTGGGATTTTAGTTTTAGCCCTGAGGTCCCGTCGGGCACCTTTTTTTGCCCCGAACACCCTCAGGGCTTTCACCCTGGCTTGCATTGGACTTTATTGGGGGGGGGGGGAGCGGTCTCAAAAGCCAACTGAGAGGGAGAACCTGAGACTGGAAGTCTGGCAGATGGAAAGGCCAGCCAGGCTCGTGGGGCCAACGAAGCAACTCCCAGATGCCAGAGATGCCCAGAGAGAGGAATGCCTATAGACAGTAGAGTAAATATAGACATTGGCCGCAGAGATGGATCAATTCCTAATCGAGATGTGGCAATGCCCTCTTGGGGAACCGGCGGGCGGTGTTATACTTGGGAACGCTGCCGGGGGCCAAGAACCAGGTACCGTGGAATGCCTGGAGAGAGGTGCTGCAGAGATCCCTGAGAAAGGTGCCATGGAGATCTCTGGCAAGCTGGGCGATTTGTGGCAACCACTGGGCATGCAGAGAAGGCAGAGCAGTGGGCAATGCAAAAGACTGTATTGTCCTAGAGCTCATAGAGGAGCTTAAAGGAATGGCCTAAAGAGAGAGGGTCTGTGGAGACCCTTGCGAGAGGGGTCACATAGAGCCAATCCTGCAGGAAGAAGCCTGAGAGGGGTGCTGCAGGAAAGCCTGAGGATGGTACTATAGAAAGTCCACAGGGAGATGTTGCAGGGTGCCCAAAAGCTGGAGAAAGCCCAGAGAACAGGGGCTGCAGAGAGCCCTGAGGGAATGGACGCAGAGGCCATGGAAACCCAGCACAAAGGGCAGCAGAGATCCAATGTGTGATGCTGATGAGAAGTCATTGAGAGTTACGGTGGAGTCACCAGAGGGTGCTAATCATGACAGTGCAGAGGAGGCACAGGTCACTGCAGGGATGAGTGAAGAGTACTCACCACACGCCCTATAACTAGTCCAAGGAGTCCCATAGGGTGGAAGTAGATGTCAGAGCTACAGATAAAGGACTGTGGGTGTACACTGGGCAAGGGCCACAGTGGATGGTGCTAACAATGGTATCTGGGATAACCCTAATGTGTAGGGGTGAGCATGAACCTATTTCCCCATCCCCAAGCCTAGGTGGTAGGAGGCCAGATGAAAGGGAATGGAGTGTGAGGTAATTCCCTTGATGGGAGCTAGGAAGAAGTAGTGATGCTTGGACTTATGGGTCCAAGTTAGTGGTGGTGGTGGGGTTATGTGACAGAGTGCCCCTATTTAAGAAAATAAGAACATAAGAAATTGCCATGCTGGGTCAGACCAAGGGTCCATCAAGCCCAGCATCCTGTTTCCAACAGAGGCCAAACCAGGCCACAAGAACCTGGCAATTACCCAAACACTAAGAAGATCCCATGCTACTGATGCAATTAATAGCAGTGGCTATTCCCTAAGTAAACTTGATTAATAGCAGTTAATGGACTTCTCCTCCAAGAAGTTATCCAAACCTTTTTTGAACCCAGCTACACTAACTGCACTAACCACATCCTCTGGCAATAAATTCCAGAGCTTTATTGTGCGTTGAGTGAAAAAGAATTTTCTCCGATTAGTCTTAAATGTGCTACTTGCTAACTTCATGGAATGCCCCCTAGTCCTTCCACTATTCGAAAGTGTAAATAACCGAGTCACATCTACTCGTTCAAGACCTCTCATGATCTTAAAGACCTCTATCATATCCCCCCTCAGCCGTCTCTTCTCCAAGCTGAACAGCCCTAACCTCTTCAGCCTTTCCTCATAGGGGAGCTGTTCCATCCCCTTTATCATTTTGGTTGCCCTTCTCTGTACCTTCTCTATCGCAACTATATCTTTTTTGAGATGTGGCGACCAGAATTGTACACAGTATTCAAGGTGCGGTCTCATCATGGAGCAATAGAGGCATTATGACATTTTCTGCTTTATTAACCATTCCCTTCCTAATAATTCCTAACATTGTTTGCTTTTTTGACTGCTGCAGCACACTGAGCCGATGATTTTAAAGTATTATCCACTATGACGCCTAGATCTTTTTCCTGAGTGGAAGTTCCTAATATGGAACCTAACATTGTGTAACTACAGCAAGGGTTATTTTTCCCTATATGCAACACCTTGCACTTGTCCACATTAAATTTCATCTGCCATTTGGATGCCCAATCTTCCAGTCTTGCAAGGTCCTCCTGTAATGTATCACAGTCTGCTTGTGATTTAACTACTCTGAATAATTTTGTATCATCCGCAAATTTGATAACCTCACTTGTCTTATTCCTTTCGTATTTACCCCTTTAAACCAGTACAGTACCTGCAGTAAATACCTACAGTACCTGAATGTAATCCACTTCGAAGCACTGAAAAAAGTGCAAAAAGCGGAATATAAATCTAAATAAAAAAATAAAAAAAATAAAATACAGGACCAGTCTAGATGCCTGATCTACTTTAAATCCCCCAGAGGGAGAGAGTTCTTTGGGCGGGCCCTGCAGGGCAGGGAGAGCCCTGAGACTGGGACCAGCTGGGGCAGGATAAGTTTGTGAGCCCAGCTGGGATCAGGAGGCCCCTACATCTCCGGGAGAGGCAGCTCCTGTAAAGCTGTTCTGACCAAATCAGAAGGGATTGAATGTACACTGTCCAGAGGGAAGACAGTCTGCAACCCTGTGTGTAAGCTGAAAACTGCTAAGGTAAGCAATTCATTGTTATGTTGTTGTTTATTATATGAGTAAAAGTGAATATTGCATTAGAAAGTCTGGAGTCGGCATGGTTTACTGCTTCAGCCCAGAAGCTTTGCTCAGTCATTCCACTGAATATAGTAAGATAAAATTACGTGCATAACATTTCCTGGAATAGCTAGGATGGCTATTTTTCCGACCAGACTTGTGTGTGCAACTTTAACCTTAGAACGCTCAATATAAGCACTCACAAACTAAAGCTTAGCCCCGCCCCCTAGAATGCTTCCATTTACGCTACTTTCAGTCTGCACAAATTTGTGTGCACAAAATGTATGCGGCCACTAGGGGCAAAATTTCAAAACTCAGCTTTTGTGCGCATAACTCAAAAAGTTACATACAAGGAGGCTTTGAATATTGACCTCTGAGATATTCACTATATTTTGTGCGAATATTCTCACTTTTGCTTGTGATATTTCTGGTTTGCATCATATAAACTTGCAATCCATAGAATCGAAACTTCAAGGACAAGGGGGGTCATTATATAAAGCAGAAAGCTCAAAAAGAATGGGAGGGAATACTTTTTTTTACTGAGAGTGTGATGGACACCTGGAACGGACTTCCAGAAGAGGGTATATGAGCCAAAACAGTGGCAGAATTCAAGCATACATGGAATATACTAGAGATGTGAATCGTGTCCTCGATCGTCTTAACGATCGATTTCGGCTGGGAGGGGGAGGGAATCGTATTGTTGCCGTTTGGGTGTTTGAAGTATCGTGAAAATCGTGAAAATCGTGAGCCGGCACACTAAAACCCCCTAAAACCCACCCCCGACCCTTTAAATTAAATCCCCCACCCTCCCGAACCCCCCCCCAAATGCCTTAAATTACCTGGGGGTCCAGCGGCGGTCCGGAACGGCCTCCTGCAATTGAATTGTGTTGTCTTCAGCCGGCGCCATTTTTCAAAATGGCGGCGGCCATAGACCAACACGATTCGACTGCAGGAGGTCGTTCTGGACCCCCGCTGGACTTTTGGCAAGTCTTGTGGGGGTCAGGAGGCCCCCCCAAGCTGGCCAAAAGTCCCTGGGGGTCCAGCGGGGGTCCGGAAAACGATCTCCTGCCGCGAATCGTTTTCCGTACGGAAAATGGCGCCGGCAGGAGATCGACTGCAGGAGGTCGTTCAGCGGGGGTTCCGGACCGCCGGCTGAAGACAACACAATTCAATTGCAGGAGGCCGTTCCGGACCGCTGCCGTTCCGGATCGCCGCTGGACCCCCAGGTAATTTAAGGCATTTGGGGGGGCGGGTCGGGAGGGTGGGGGATTTAATTTAAAGGGTCGGGGGTGGGTTTTAGGGGGTTTTAGTGTGCCGGTTTTCCTGCCCTCCCCCTTCCCCCGATTTACGATTTTTTGACGATAAATCGGGGGAATTGGTATTGTATCGTGGCCCTAAAGATTTTTGACGATTTAAAATATATCGGACGATATTTTAAATCATCAAAAAACGATTCACATCCCTAGAATATACAGAAAGGGGTTCATTTTCAGCTGCTGTGCAGCTCGGCTAGTTTCAGATAGCTTTGTCTGGCTAACTAATTTGGTATATTCAGCTAACAAAGATAGCCAGATAAGTTTCCATCCGGATAAGTTTATATTCAGCTAACAAAGATAACTGAATAAGTTTGTCCAGCTATCTTTAGGACAGGTCTGTGAGCCGACCAGAATTAGCTGGATAACTTATCTTGTTAATGCCACCCCTCTCTGGAACACCTGTTGCCCACCCTTGGAATGTCCCCCACTTATCCAGCTAAATTCTAGGGGCAGATAAATGGTTGAATATTCTGGTCTTGCCATTTATAAGGATAACTTTTAAGTTATCCATCTAAATGGTTTTTGAATATTGGCCTGAAAAGGACCTTAGTGATAGAGAGGGAGAAGATCACAATCTTGGCACAGTCTCCCCAAAAATGCCTCTCCCCCTAGGTGAAGACTCCAGTTGGTTGTCCTCAGATTAGAATTTTAGGTCTTACTCATAGTTCTCCTCTTCAGTTGTCTCATAAGGATTTTACTTACAAATATTCCAGTAGCAGGGAATACAGCTTCTCTGTACAGATATCCCCCTGTTCAGGCAGGAAGGGTGGCCACAAGCTTCCTCCTGGGAACTCAAAAAACCCCAAAAAATCTTCACCAAAAAGGGGCAAAAAGTGAAAACTCCTCTGCAGTGGGCCATCTTTTGGAATCTTCCCTATCTCCTAATCTAACTTAACTGATGGATACCCGAATTCCTCCAGCCGGGCCTCTCATAGAAGGAATTCTGAAAAATGGCTTAAAATATCCAAAAATCTCAATTAAAATGTAGACCCAGCACCAAGGCAGGCACTAATCCCCTTCCCACTAGGGTATTGGCCCAAGCTATGAAACCCAGTAGCCAAACAGGGGAACAACTCAGGAAAAGCACTGCCGCTCTCTCTAACTCCTAACTATTATCACGGTTCCTATTTATCTTCTCTCACTCCTACTCCTGTTTTTCTCGCCCCTTTGGCCCTTGCTTTCACCTGGCCCCCCTCTCTCCCTTTTCCTTCTCTGTTATTTGTAATTTCATTTTCATTTTTCCATGAGTTGATTGTAAACCGGTATGGTGTGACCTACGAATATCGGTATATTAAAAGTTCATAAATAACTAAATAACTAAAATAAGTAACTAAAATGCCACACCAGCTATGCTGCAGCCTGCTTTATTATTTTATTATTTCAACCTTATATGAAAGCAGTACAGCAGCAGCTATCGCAACTCATACTGACATTAAACCTAAAGAAGACTGAAGTCATTTGGTTAAGTAGAAACTCTTTGATACGTAAATCACCGGCTCTAGGCCTGGGTAATTTTCTAATTATTCCCTCAAATCAAGTAGGGGATTTAGGTATCCAGCTAGATGAGAACCTTACTGTGAAAAAGCACGTCAATAAACTAATTGACACAGGTTATGCCAAGTTGCGAATATTACATTGGTTAAAACCTTTATTAACTTTTGAGGACTTCCGTATCATATTTCAAACTCTAATTTTCTCAGACCTAGACGACTGTAACTCCTTATTCCTCGGTCTTCCCGCAAGTATCCTAAAACCATTACAATTATTACAAAATTGCCTCAGCAAGGCTTCTGCTAGGAGCTAGGAAATTTGATCCATTACACCCTCACTGATTTCACTGCACTGGCTGCCAGTAGAATCCCGAATATATTTTAAAGTATTAACGAGAATATTCAAAGTCATTCATTCGAGTAACACCGCTATGATAGGCGTGACATTACAACCATACACACCGCAGCGAACACTAAGATCCCAAAATAAAGGACTACTGACTTTTCCCACAATTCGGAGAACACATCTGTCGCAAGTAAGAGATTGTGGGGCAGATTTTAAAATCTGCGCCCGGGCGCAGATTTGTTCGCGCAACCCAGTGCGAACAAATCTACACCCGATTTTATAACATGCGCGCGCAGCCCGCGCATGTTATAAAATCCAGGGTCAGTGCACGCAAGGGGGTGCACAATTGTGCAACTTGCGCGCGCCGAGCCGCGCAGCCTACCTCCATTCCCTCCGCCCCCCCGCACCTTCCCCTCCCTTCCCCTACCTAGAACCCCCCCTTACCTTTTTTGAAGAAGTTACGCGCGCCGGCCAATGGCCGGCCCGCAATCCCAGGCACAGCAGCAATTGGCTGCTGTGCCTGGAGGCTCAGGCCACGCCTCACCATGCCCCCCGGAACCGCCTCGGACCGCCTATGCCCCGCCCCATTTTGCAAGCCCCGGGACATACGTGCGTCCGGGGGCTTGTGCGCGCGCGCCGAGCCTATGCAAGATAGGCTCGGCGCGCGCGCAGGGGCAGGCAGGGGCAGCTTAAATCTGCCCCTGTGTGTTTTCCATCGTGGGTCCAAAGCTTTGGAATTCTCTACCCGAGAAATTAAGTTTGATAACAGATAGAAAGAGATTTAAATGTGAGCTAAAAACATAGCTATTCAAAAATGCATATAACCTAACCTTAAAAAAATGAGAATGTAGAGAATTACAATGATAAGAAAGACAAGCGATATTAATTGAATCACGAGGAATGAATCTAACGAGTGAATGTAAGAACGTCAACACAACCTACTGACTAACACGTGAAATTTGTTATACTATTTTATGCTCTGTGCTTCTCACCTTATTATGTCCTAGATCTTTAGTTAATAAGTAATGGAACATTTCATTTGATTGATGCTATTGCCTGTTAATGAATACTACCTCTGTTACCCGTCTTTATTTGCTGATCCATAGCTATGAACGTTACTTTTGTAAACTGTTGTGATCTTTACATGGAACGACGGTGTATAAAATGTCCAAATAAATGAATATTAGCAGCAGGGGAGGGGCTGGTCATTCCAGCAGCCTCAGTGGAAGAGCTGTTTAGAAATAGAGCCCCCTCCCTCTACCACCTTTCCTATCCTAGCTAACAGGGTTCGAGACTAGGGCCGTATCGTGATGATCCCAAAGGGTGGCGGCAGTACGATGGACTTCTGCTGGGCTACAGCGCCGCAGCGTGAAGCACCAGGCATTTTAAGGAAGGGCCTGACTCGCTCGGCCTCGCCTCATCCCGAAGCACATGTGGGATTAGTTGTGGTTGATTTAAGTTTTGACAGCTCTTGTTGCAAAAGACATTTTAACATTTCATCTGCCTTCTTGGAAGACAAATCGCAGGTAATTGTTTTCAGCTGGGAGCAGTTTTCAGTACACGGTACACAAGGCACTTAGCCATTGAGAGCACCCAGCATGCACTGAAGGACTAGCGCAGGGTATGCATGCCCTCTGGCAAGACATTTTAACTGACTAGATTTTTTTTTTTTTGCATCTGGCATTTTACAATTATGTGTCAGGAGTCTCAGTAGTGACAAGTTCTGTCCTTAAGAAGGAAACACCCTCTTGCTTGATCAAAGATGTGATTTTTTTTTTTATTCATGGTCTCCCCCTCCCAAAAATTCCCAGACTCTGCTGCTACAGCCATTCCTTGTGCCTCTGAAGATGCGATACATGGCGTTATCATGGCGGCGCGTTGCATGACTGAAGTCGCCGAAGTAAATTTGGTAATGGCCTGTGCAAATGAGGAGTAATGAGCCTGTGACACCGTGAGCAGTCTTTGGCTTGACTCTGGCTATCCTTTTGCAGATTTTTTTTGTTATTATTTGCAATAAAAAAACGAACACAACACAAGGCTGCTTACCTCAGCAGCGCTGGAAACAGAAATGCCACAGTTTTTACACGTAAGTCATTTAGTAAAGCTCCTCCTTTCTCCTAGTCTTGTCTGGGGCTCTCTTCTCCTCTCTGCGATCTACCTTTTTAACTCTGACCCCCCTCCCGAGGAAAATCCCTGCAACCAGGATTCCCTTGTGGGCTCAATGCCTGATCCTGGATTTGTAAGGAGAGTCCAAGCATGCACTTCTTTACAGAGCTGTTCAGGCATTCTGTCCATAGGTACTGTGAATTCTCCTTTTGTGCTCTGGCTGCAATAGCAGCAGAAGGGAAGGAAGGATAAAATTACAGGGGAAGGGAAAGGAGCGCAGGATCAGTAAGAGGAAAGAGGAGGAAAGGCCTCAGCAAGCAACCCTGCAGAGCAGACATTTGGGTAAGGAACAGCGCACATCTCGGGGGCAGCTTTGCTCAAAAGCCTAACGTCTTTTCCCGGGTGCCATTCCTCTTAAGACTCCTCATCTGGGTGTGTCCCGTGAAGATCCCGCGCGCTCTCGGAGGGGCAGGGAGGCAGCTGGTTAGGGTTCAGGGGGTGGCGATGGAGGCTTCCAAACAAACGGACAGCATGGAGCTGCTATACAGATCCTGGCAGCTCTATTCTTTCCAACTAACAAATGAAAATGGATGAAATTTTGTTAGTTTTTCATGATATATATAGATGTATATATATGAAAACTAGCAACTATACCCGTTCTACCCCCGGGCGGCGAGCCTGCTTATTGGCACATACGCTCTAGTATGGAAGCGTTAGCCGAAAAGGGAAAAACTAAATTGTTTTCACCCAGGGCAAGGGACCTGGAGGCACATTTGCTAAACTCATGGCTGGCAAAGTTTATTTACCAAGCTGTCTCTCACACTCCCCCACACCCCCTCTCCTCTCTCACACACACATTCTCTCTCACCGGCATCCCCCTCCCCTCATACAGGTTCCCTCTCTCTCTGAAACCCACACTCAAGCATCCCCCCACCCACCCTCTCTTACCTCCCATGCTCTCTCTCACACCCTCCCCACCCCCCTCTTACCAACCATGCTCTCTGTCACCCCCCCTCTCTTACACACACATTCTCTCTCTCACTGGCCCCCCCCCCCCCCCAAGTTCTCTCTCACACCCTCCTGCTCTCTCTCACCCTCCCCTCCCCGACACACATTCTCTCTCACTGGCATGCCGCAGGACCTGCGCCTGCACCGTACTGGGTCCATCAAGCCCAGCATCCTGTTTCAACAGTGGCCAATCCAGGCTCCAAGTAGCTGGCACGTACTCAAACAGTAAGTAGATCCCATGCTACTGCATGCAAAGTAAGAACCAAAGATATTGATTCTCCAAGCGTTATACTTAATTATTCTAATGATTAAAGCAGCGACTAGTTCACCTTTGTGACATTTAGACCAGTTACTTCTTCGGTGCTGTTTTCTTTAATTGGTGTCATCTATCCTAAAAGGATATTAATTACTTCTAGAGTTGTAGTTCATTCTGCAGGTCCTGTGTATTTCACAGGACCTGCAGAAACAACAAAAACAAATTGGCATCATTAAACATCTAGAGGGCAATTTTCAAAGCCATTTACCCTGGTAAATTGATCTCTCTGAAAATGTCCTTCCTCTGTCCTGCCGAAAGCACATGCAAACTTCACAGCATGCTGACTCAGCTATGTCAAAAAGGAAGCAGGGTGTTTAGGCTGGGAGGACCAGAAGAGCACATGATTTTACCCTCTCAGATGCCCACACGCGTGTCAGGCGCAAAGTCCACGGGCGCTTTCAGCACGGGTGCTTTATGCTGGTTCATTTTCAACCGAGAAGCTAACCCATAACTTAGAACATGATAAAAACTACCACTATTCAGGCTCTGGCCTCTCAAAGCAAAAAAAGAAAAAACGAAGGCAAGCTCACCTGAAAGCTGACTTGCTGGCTGAACTTGTTTTTAATGAGAAATCCAGAAAGGAACGGCATTGCATGACAGGTTCATTGAATATTGACACTGTTCGGGGCACAATGCACAGCCAAGGGCACTGTGCATGGTTAGCCATGTTGTGCACAGATCAAGTGGCTAAGCTGCATTACGCCTTCAAAAGAAACGCCTGAATTCACGTAGCCCTGAGAGCAAGTCAACATTACAAGGAACAAAGGCCGGGCGCACAATGCTCTTTACAGCAGGACTGGTGCTTGACATAACTGTACCCTAATGAGTGAATACTTGATACCAGCAGAGCAGAATAAACTCCGCAGGACTCTTGACACTGAATGGTTCCCACCAGCAAGGTGTAAATCAATATGTGTGTTTAATCCTTCCAACCCTTGCTCCAACTATGATGGAAACGCTGCGCTGCTGGAGGTGCTAATGTATGGCAAGGGGAGGGTCAAGACGCAACAATGGAAGGCCAAACCTCTGCTAGGGAATATGCTACTGTATAATCGGGCAAAGAAAATCAGAAAGAAATCTGTAAGCAGAATTTTATTAAACTGGATATGAATCTTATACCTGGTGAAAACAAGCTCAGAGTGGCTTACATGAAAAGCAGAGTATCATGCATGACATCCCAAAGAAGACAGTAACAAAACAACTCTCTGATATGAGTTACAATAAAAATGTATTACAATCCTATAAGTAAATCAAAATCGTATGACCAACAGGGTCTCATAGACACCCCATACTAGGAGTAGCCTAGTGGTTAGTGCAGCAGGCTGGGAAGCCAGGGTTCAAATCCCACTGCCATTCCTTGTGATCTTGGGCAAACCACTTCACCTTCTGTTGCTCAGGTACAGACTTAGATTATTTCCCTGTCCCCAGAGGGCTCACACCTGCAGTACCTGAGTGCAATCTGCTTTCAAGTACCAAAAACTGAAATATAAAAATCAAATAAGTAATTAAACCCTGTTACAGGGCAGCTACTTGTTAAATGGTTTAATTCTAGCTGTAAAATAAATACCCCCCCATAGCTAATAACCATGCCCACAATTACCCCTACAGCTTGTACATAAATAAACCCTTTTGATTGCTATCAGAAAATCAGTTTATTACATGAGAAAAAGAAAACATGATGCATTTGTAACCCTTGAAGTTCAATTTTCTTTATGACTTCTTGTGTCTGAAACCTGCACTTTGATTCCCAACCCAGTATCAGAAATGAATCCACACGCTCTTTAGTGAGTAACAGTTTTATCTTTACTGGAATGAATGACTGAAATAAATCTGTTCACTTCCTAAGCATCTGCATTTGTCATATAAACACATGTATATAGTACAAGAGAAAACTCAACTTTGTCATAAACTCATGTTAAGTATTTCAACCAGAATCAGCATGTGATATAGCACCCGACCTTAAGCAGTCTCTGAACAAGCAAAGTCCCAGATTGTATCCTACTGTGTGTCCATTTGAATATAGAACTGAAGAGGGCGTCAGTACTGCTGCTCCAAGTGCCAAATCCACAATACAGCAGCCTCTATCCGAAAGAAGAGCTTCAAATCCTGACAGGGCACAGTTCAACTACTCCCAAGTCGTCCACAGCAGGGTTCCAGAAAAGAGAACCTTAATCAGTACAGATAATATTTATTAATTCAGAGCAGGGCAGGAACTCTGTTCAAGCTGAGCAGTGATCTGTTTGCACATGCTCAGACAATCCAATTTTTATAAATCTCTTTAGGTAAAGTAAAAACAACTTCAATACATCTCAAAACAATGTTAACTAACATAAATACATTACACATGAATACAATTATAGAGGGCTGCTCACCTTAATCAGTACAGATAATATTTATTAATTCAGAGCAGGGCAGGAACTCTGTTCAAGCTGAGCAGTGATCTGTTTGCACATGCTCAGACAATCCAATTTTGAATCTCCTTTCCCCCCCCAGCTCTTAAAGAGACAGCACTCTATTGTCAGTCTTTTCATGTCACAATGATGATTCAACATTTCTCTGCCCTAGTTCCTAGAGGTATGTTACACATTGTCTACTCTTGAGCCCCATCCAACCCAAAATAATCCCCTCCCCCAATATGTAAAATTCCCCATCTGGGTGATCAATGGACCAAAGGTATTAGTGCCCATACCTCCGTGTGAAATCACTGCTGCCTTCAATGTACCCTTCAGTGCACGGCCTTGCTGTCCCCACGTATGGAGCTGAGGAAGCCAAGCATGGTCAATGCATCCTGTTCTTCTCTACCTCAGCTTTTTTTCTTTCTCTTCTTGACAAGGAAGATAAGGCCGTCCACCCATTTCTCATAGGAAGATGCAGGTCTCCTTAAAAAAGGAACTTCCGAATTTAGAGGGAAAGGCCCAGAGGTCTTAGTTTGTTTTAACTTTTCAACTTGTTTGCACTTCTGCCCTTGCAAGAAGCCTAAGAAACGTTTTTTCACCAATCCATGCCCTCCTTGTGGCTGCTTGTAGAAATCACCCTACCTAGGAGAGGTACAGCCGCAGAGGCGACAGAAAAATCTTATTGGAACATATATAATAACCCCTAAGACTCCTTCCCCCTTCTCAGAGGACGTCAGATAAAGCTAGCAGTTCCCAAACAAGACTGAAAAGAACATGTGGAAATCCATCTAAAGGTGACTAAACAACATTTAAAACTCCTATCTGTATGTATTCTGCTGTAAACTAGGATAAACCAAAAGCAGAACCCCTGTTAAATATCTCACAAAATATCAAAAAACAGGGGTAAAGTTCCAGAGTTATAAACTCCACCCAAAAAATCTTTTTATATTTCTAATCCATGTAAATCATATCGAACTCGGCATCGAAAAAATATATAGTGCTCTACGGTTTCCATCCACCGCCTCTCGTCACACAATGGACCTCAAGTGGTATCAGTGTTAAACACCTTTGTTTTCATTTCATTTATATAACAAACTGTTTTATTGACCACAGTTATGGACCACAATTATTATCCAAAGGCTAAACCCTTAAACACATCTATATTTCCACAGTACACAATACCCACTTGAATGCACTAGGACCACATTAAAATAGACTTGTTTTATGTAAACGCGCCGGGAGACTTATATGGACGCGCTGGACAAACTCATGTACGACTCGATAGGAACAGAAACCCAACATGAGCCCATGTTTCGGTGGCCATAATAACCAATTCTTCAAATATGCGTCCAAAGACTGTACATCTAAGAAAAATATGAAAAAAACCAAAAAGAAATTACACTATCCATCACTAAAACTGCGCATAGAAATATAATTCCAAATTTAAAACAAACCATAAACCAGCACACGTATCATAAAACAAACATCTCACTGGCATAACTAATGCAGCTGCTCTCGGCAACACTCATATAACTGCTCACAACGGTAGGACGGCCTCACCGACTAAAGGCACAAACAGAACAGGAAACTTCCCTAACATTTAAACCAATCATCTGGCCAGCGTGACACGACATCGGTTTCATCATCCAATATCTGCCTATCATATTAAAAAGATAACATTTAACAATTGCTCCATTCTGTCTCTTTATTCAGTCCCCGCTGGATGAACTGTACCTAATCGATGTAGCCACCTGTCAGAATGGCATCTATATGTCCTCCCCCGGGTCCCATTCGAACCACTTCCAATACTGCAAATGTAAAATCCTCAAAAGAGTGTCTTTCCTCCTGACTGTGGGTTACTAGCAGAGCTTCAATTCTGTTACATCTGATCGCGCTACGATGTTCTATCTATTGAATGCGAACCGATCGCTTTGTTTTGCCTATATATAATAATGAACAGGTACACCAAAGACCAAACCACATAAATAACCTGTGCTGTACAGCAAGAAGTGGCAGTTCCCAATACATAGCGTGACAATTTCTCAAGCGGTAATCTGTTACCATTATAGCACTGAGTGCAAGCAGAACAATGGCCACAAAAATAACGGCCAGACAGTTCTGCAGTGTCAGGTATCGATGTATGTGTAGAATTGAACTCAGATCTTGCAATCATATCTCTCATATTCCTCCCTCTAATTAAAGCAAATAATTGCCTCTCTTTAAATAAAGCATGCAAACCCAAAACACATCAATGTTTTTTAATGATCTACTGATTCTTACGGGTGTGAGGAGAAAAAGGCAAAACACACACTGGTCTCTCAGTAACCTCTTGTTTGTGAGGAATTCCTCAAGTAAATCCCTATTAACGCATCTCGCATGTTTGTAAGCCCGCTGGATAACTGAAGGGGGATAACCCCTATCAAAAAGACTGCCTCATTTCTTTCGCTTTGAATTTGAAATCATTCAAATCAGAACATAACCGTCTTAATCTATGAAACTGTCCATGTGTGTAAATAACAATCTCATAGCTGCTGAGGATGGCAACGCTCATAGTGCAATAAGGAATTGCGATCCGTCGTTTTTTTTTTTAAAGATAGAAGAGTGGAAACCATCTGTATCTAAACAAATCTGAATATCCAAATACGCTATACTCGTACGATCGTAAGTTGCAAATTCGAATCACACCGATTCAACCACAAAACTCCTCCCTAGTACCCTGCCAGAAAACCAGAATGTCATCAATATATCGACGCCACTTAATCACCTATGTAGGATAGGGGTTGTTAGCCAAGCACAGTTTCTCAAAATTACCAACATGTAAGTTGGCTACGTCAGGGGCCATTGTCACCCCCATCGCAACGCCCTTTACCTGTTTATAGAATTTATTGTCAAATAAAAAGAAATTCTCTTTGCGGGCAACAGTGGCTAAATATTTTGTAAATTTGTTGTAAAACAGCCTGGTTTTGGATACCATAGAAATGCTGAAATAATAACAACAACAAATACAGGAAAAAATAGAGCTTAGGTTCTCCTAGAAAAGAGGAGGAAAATATAGTTGGACTAGGGCTTTCAAATAAAGTTATTTTTCTTGGAGGTATGTAAATCTAGGGGTATTGTCACACCTACGCGTTGCTTTCCATTATGGCAGCCCCGCCCCTCTCCGGCCCCAGTCCCTCTGTGTTTATACTGAAATACGCTCAGCAGCAGCACTTCAATAATGTAAAGCTTTTAGGTTTGCCTTTGCCTACTATGCACCCGTATGGCGAGAAGACGCAGCCGAGGGCACCCTGGCAAGGCACCCTGAGTTGGAGTCTGAATTGCATGTTGGGGAGACTAACATGCTATAATGTGTATCAATTACTAAAGCGATGTAATGCTGATGTGACAGCTTGGGGAATGCAACGTAAATGGATTTTCCCTTCCCCCTCCATGGAGAAGGGGCTTAGTCTAAAGGCTGCTGAGGACTAACACAATTTGGTGCAGCTCCAGCCGGCTCATTCTGAACAGGTTGGAAGCGATAGAACAGGACCACGGCCACTCAAGGGACAGCTCTTCACACCAGAGCAGATATTCCAAGCAGGAGAAAGGAAAGGTTATTCTGAAGTAAAACTGGCTCAGTAGTGACGATTTGACATAATCCACATTTTGAGAAGAGATGAATCTGAAATTCCATACAATTACAACATTTTAAATTCGCAGTTCTAAGATTGCTTGTTTCTCACCAACAGGAAGTTCTTGTCTCTGCAGAGCACTCCTGAATCTGATATTCCTGACAGTAGACTTGTTTCAATCTCCTTGAATCTTCTCTTCATGTCCCCTTTTCTTCTCTTGAGGTACTGGACTGATATCCTCCTTAAAACTCCCCGCTGATATTTAGTACCTGATAGGTTCCACTGCACCATCGTGAACAGCTGATGCCAAACACCTTCTCCATGAAATCAGGACACAGGGTTTTCTCCCCTGGGAGACAAATCCAAGGACGGATGAGCTGTCTTCCCTTGGAGAAGGGAAAACTCTCTATTCCAGAGAAATAGCAACAATGGAAACATAAGAACATAAGAATATGCCATGCTGGGTCAGCCCAAGGGTCCATCAAGCCCAGCATCCTGTTTCCAACAGTGGCCAATCCAGGCCATAAGAACCTGGCAAGTACCCAAACACTAAGTCTATTAAAATAAATCTTTCTCGCCCAACATGGGGTTTGAACCCATGAGCCAAAGATTAAAAGTCTCATGCTTTACCATTCGAGCTACAATATCTTCTTATCCCTTAAAGAAAGAGGCATTTCCAAGGCTCCGACAGTTATCCACTGTAGGAAGAGAAAAGGAAAAACCCGCTCCCTCTCCAAGCTCCAGCTCCTCGTCACTGGCCTCTAGAACTCTCTAGAAGCCACTATATTAACCTTTAGGAATGAACCACTGTGGAACCTCCCATGCTTAGCAAATATTTTGGTCCACTCCTACTTATTTCCAACCACAATGTCCTCTCTACAAGAAACACATTTTCCGGGTAAGGATCCTATGGATCTTTACATGCTCACGTATCGTGATTGACAGAGCTCCACTTGTTTTGGGATCCAGACCTTGTGATTGTTCACTTGCCACTTCCCTGCTCTAATTCACACCTCTCAGCTAGGACAGCTATTGAAAGACTGGCTGCTGACTTCCTGAGGCCCATATTTAAAAGATTCATGCAGGTAAAAGAAATAGGCTTTTACTGGGATAAACCTTAAAAATAAGCCCCTCTGTCTGGGTAACTGTCCGCACACATTTTTTGTGCTGGCAAACAGCTGTCCAAAAAGGGGGCGGGGACTGAGGTATGGCATGGGTGGGGCTAAGGTACTTAGCTGCATACCACCCTATTCAGTTTGATCTGGCTACATTTGTGCAGACAAGTCAGTCTGCACACATGGCTATCCTAAATTATCTGGATAATTTTATCAGGATCACCAATCCCCGACGTTCAGCAGAAAGCATATTTGGATAAGTTCCACTGAATATTCAGATAAAGTTTCCTGGATAATTTTATCTGGATAATTTCTTTCCACTCGCCGGCTTACTGACCATGGACCTCTGTGTTTTTACAAGAAAGCAAATTAATTGGTGCCACCTGCTGGGCTGAGTACCAGAAAATAAAAAATCAAATAAAAACCCAAACTACAGCTTTTTACGGAGAGACTTGAGAGAATGAGAATGGGCCAAATGGACTGACTTGATGAAAAACTGCAGCCAGCAAGAGCCTTGTCTTTGACAGCTCTGAGAATAAAGACCAGTTTGTTTGTCCTTGTGTCTGTTCCTAGTCCCGGTCTGTGGAAACTGCAAGCTATGGAACTGTTTATAGCCACTCTTTCCGCACAGGCTCCATTGGAAGACACTGTCACCGCGTAGTGAGTCTGGCTGTTTTCTTGCATCAGTCCTGCCTGTCTACAAGCCCCGGTGCCCAGCTGCAGCAGATGCCTTAGAACATCTTCAGAAGCCTCAAAGGCTTCTAATGAATTGATTGCTATTGGTAACTGTCAGTAATTGGCAAAATGTCACTGTTCAAGAAATATTAGCCCCTATCTAATAAAAAAAAGTTTAAAAAGAGTTAAAAGTTTAAAGGCTTTTATATACCGGTATTAGTGGGGACCTCATACCAGTTTACATTTGAACAGCAGATAGAAATTACATGTTAACAGGGAGTTACAAATGGGAGGGGGATTCACACAAGTGCAGAGTAGAAAAGTAACTTAACTTAAACAAGTGAATAAAATCGTCCTAATCAAAAGGGAGCATGGGGGTCCTTAATATAAGGAGGGGATGGGGTAGTTTATGTAGGGGATAAAGAGTGCAATAAGGGTTGCTTATGAAGGGGGTAAAAAAGTGCAATTGTTATGGGGAGGAAAATGGACGACAGCTAAAATGATGGACCTTTACGAGGGCGTGAGGTAGAAGAGATGGAGGGGGGGGGGGGGGGGTGTTAGTCTGGGTTAGCTCGTTTGAATAACCATGTCTTTAACTTCTTTTTGAATTTGAAGGTGCATGGTTCCAGTCGTAAGTTTGGAGGCAGGGAGTTTCAGAGTGAAGGGCCCGCAATTGAGATGGCTCGGTCGTGTGTGGAGGAGAGGTGGGCAGTTTTGAGTGGGGGTACAAGGAGGGTGCCTTGGTAGGCGGTTCTGGTGGGCTGGGAGGAGTGGTGGGTGTTAAAAGGAGTGTCTAGCCATTTGGAGTTGTGAGCGTGGATGGATTTGTGTACAATGGTCAAGGTTTTGTAGTGAATTCGGGTTGGGATGAGGAGCCAGTGTAGGTCTCTGAGGATAGGGGTGATGTGATCGGATTTACCATTGATGTCGTAAATTTGTGTGGGAAGTTGGTTTGTGAGAACTAAGTCTGTAGGTTTGAACCATGTTTCTGTTATTGTGCAAATATCAGGCTGCCTGTCTAAAAAGGAGGTCGTTAAGGATGGGTGTCTTTTTGACTAGCAATTGGGAGTTGATAAGAATGAGGGAAAAAGCAGTGAGGCCAAGAAACTGGGTGAGTGGAGATATCATGATTGGTACAAGTGTTCTTGTGAAGGGGGGAGGAGTGGTGGGTGGGGTTTTTTATGGTGGTAATGGTGTATTTGAGGGTGGGAACAGGGTGAGATAGAATACTGATGGTGACGGAGTGGGAGTAGGAAGAGTAGTTGTGTGTGTGTGTGTGTGTGTGTGTGGGGGGGGGGGGGGGTTGGAGATATCCAATGATTGAGAAGATGTATAGTAATGGGAATGGGAATGGTTGGAAGGATGGAGGGCTGGTGTAATCGTGATTAATAGGAGTGGGGAGAAGGTGGCATTAGCTGAGAGTATATTTGGAGAGGGGTTTGGGAAAGAAAAGAAGGGAAGGATATCGAAGGAGGGGGTGTTAACCGAAGAGGAGGTCCTGTAAAAAGGGGGGGGAAGGTAATGAAGTAAATGGATTATAGACTTGTATCCTATGCTGAAACGGATTGGGAAAGAGGAAGAAAATGGGGTTAGATTCAAGGCGGCTCAGTCCGGTTGTATGCCGATAAGGAAGAGCACAAAGGAGGCCACACAAAGGGGCGCACTAAAGGGCAGGCCCCTTTGGTCACGCGCCTTTGGCACGCGGTGCCGCAGGTGAGTGCCCTGATTTAAAGGGCTTGCTGTCTGTCTCTTGCCGATGCAGTCACTGCTGCGCCTGGCCTCCGATTGGCCTAGAGGCGCTAAGGGGCGTGGTCTGGGTAGGGCGACGAGGTCTCCGGGTTGGTCGGAAGGGCGAGGTCTCCGGGTCGGTCAGAGGGGTGCGGCAGAGGAAGGGGCTCTTACCCCGACGGGTAGCGCCGATAGCACGAGACCAAGACGTCTGGTTGAGGAAAAGGCTTGTATGCTTGAATTCTGTCACTGTTTTGTCTCCTGGAAGGAAAACAAAAGGGATAGATGCCCAAGTCTTTTTCAAATCTTTATTGGAGTAGAGACGTGTTTAAAATGTACTGCCCGACTCAGACCGAGTTTCGCCGCTTCCACAGCAGCTGCCTCAGGGGCTATGAATAAATCATGCAAAACATTATGATTAACAAAATTAAAATTAAAACATAATAAGTAATGGATGAGAACATATGAATTATAAATACAGTTATGAAATGGTGACATATATAGCTATTAAAATTTGATACGGTGAACCTTTACCTATTTGTTAAAAAAGAAAGCATTGTTTTTTTATATAAAATATATACTTAAAAAATATTTATATATCTAAAAAACCATATTGTTTGTATCGAATAAAAATATTTCTCCAAATATCAGAAATGTTTTTATTTGTAATCCCAAACTATAAAATATTGACAAAGTCAATGGTTTTTGTCATTATTTATATATTATTCATCTTTACCTTAAACACTCATTGGACTCAGGATTATTAGGCAGGCTTCAAGCTCATAACCCACTATTATTTGTAAGTGATCCGCAGTGGTAATGAATCTAAAAGGGTACACAACATTTGTCAGTAATGATTTTTCATTAAACTTTATCTGAATATGAATGTGTATTCCTATCATGTCACAAACATGAACACAAACCTTGTCTCATTCGGACATGATCGTACTTTGATGAAATTGAATCATCTCATTGCGCCTATTGTAAAAATAATAACGGTTGTGAAGCACTGAAATTGAACTAATAAATATATATAGCGACAAAATGAAAATTATTCCGGTAATAGCCTTAAAAACTATAAATGTTACTTCGGATGACATACATTCTATTACTGTCTCTTGTAATTTATTTTTAAGGTCATCCTGATGTTGAGTGACTGAGCATGTCACAGTGTGATGTTGAGTTAAAAACCGTTGCGGTATTTACTTGTGCCAAGCTTATCTCAGCAGTCATATAAGCGTTAGAATCAAGTCTTAGGTTATTAAAATGAGTTTTGACCAGTGTTATAAATGAGAAAATTTATGTTTTAGTCATTAGAGAGAATTCCAATTTGTGTAGGTGAATGATATCAATATGGGCAATGCTCTCATGTTAATAACGAACCTAAACAGCATAAACAGATTGCCCCAATGTTCTACAGTGCATCACTCACTTGCAATATATTTCAAAAAACGTGTTTTCTTATGTTGCACCCCCTCAAGTATTATGCTGCCAAGGGAGAAGAATAACCCCCACCTGCACCTTTGGGTATGATTATCAGAGTGGGGGGTTGTGGGTTACGTTAGCATCTCTGGGATAAATGATCCAAATGCCCCGACCCATCTCTTCTGGGAGCCTCTGTGGTTCTCACCCCACCCCCCACTCGGGGAACAGTGTACAGCACAAAAATCACCACTTTACTGTAAACATTAACTTCTTTTATTGTTAACAGGTACACAGAACACTGCAGAAATGATAAAGCAAACGAAGTGAAAACAATTAGTAATAGCACGCATCCATAAGCATATCAATCACAATTTGGCCAAATATTGTTCTGGTGCATTAATCAACCTGCCCAGTAAACCAGGGCTATGAGCAACTTGAATTTTCAGTAGCAGCCTGAGGATTCTCCTGTTCAGACTGCCCTATGGCAAACCTTATGGTCACCCAAGACCTTAAGGGTAAATGTCATACCAGTGCACAAAATAGATGTTATACGGTTACTCTCATTAGCCCCCAGTCCAAGGAGTGTACACACACAAAAAAAAAAAAGGAAAAACCCAAGAACGTTGGGCACGAATATCAGTAAGAAAGTGGTTGTTATATCCTCATCAATGCAGGCTGTATAAAGTGAGAATGTATTGGCACTCTCTGGAAACTCCAGTCTTATAGAGGCTCCAAAACAGAGGAAACAAGCCGGTTCCCTGCCCTGATGCAGGGATTTATAAAGTCTGAGCCAGCCTCTATTTAGTAGCAAACAGCAGGGGTTTATCTTTCAGCTCACTGATGCAATTGTCTGAGCAATTGCTGAGCAAATTAGGATTACTTAGCTGAATTTATCCTGCTGGAGGGGGACGTCAGCTCTCAGCTCCTGGAATCTCCTTCTGCTGTGCTCTGATTCTAGTAGCCATGGGCGAAGGGCAAGGAGGGATCCTAGCCCAAGCACAGCTCTCTCCTTACTTCCCCTGCTGCTCTCTCTCCCCGATCTCACACACAACCTCGTGCCTTTTTTTGCTTGCTCCGCACTGATTGGTCTGACGGTCTCTCCTCTCTCCGGGTAGTAAGCTGGCTCCCCATTGGCTCATTGTAGTAACTGAACCCCCCCCCCCCCCCTTTGCCTCTTGTAATCCGATACTGCTGCTTTTTGCAACAGCACAAGTCTCATGCTGGATCTAAACTGAAACAGTTTTATTATGACATCTCTCTGCTCCACAGGGAAAAACAACCAGTGGCGTAGCCACGGGTGGGCCTGGGTGGGCAGGTGCCCACCCAATTTAGTCCCAGGCCCACCCAACTGGCACCGGAACTGCAAGGCTGTCGCGGGATTCCATCCCCGCGACAGCGAACAAGAGAACCCACGCCTCGCGCGCCATCACGGCACACGTGGGGCAGCGCTGCTGCGGCCGTATGGCCAACCGGTCTTCCTGTTCGGGGGGGGGGGGGGCGGAAGCGCCGCGCGCAGCTTCCGCTTCCTCCCCCCAATGCAGGAAGATCAGCTGCCTCTCCTGCTGCCACCGGCCTCCTGCTATCTTCGGACCAAACGGCCCGCCGAATTTCTTGTTTGGGGGAGCGGAAGCGCCGCGCACAGCTTCCGCTTTCTCCCCCAAAGCAGGAAGATCAGCTGCCTCTCCTGCTGCCACCGGCCTCCTGCTATCTTCAGGCGTCGGGCCGATCTTCCTGCTTGGGGGGGGGAGGGAGGAAGCGGACGTTGTGCGCTGCGCTTCCGCCCCCCCCCCGACAGGAAGTTCGGCCCGACGCCCGAAGATAGCAGGAGGCCGGTGGCAGCAGGAGAGGCAGCTGATCTTCCTGCTCTGGGGGAGAAAGCGGAAGCTGTGCACGTGCTTGAATGTGTATGTGTGGATGAGAATGGGAGTGTGTGTGTGGGTGAAAACTGGAGCCTGTGTGTGTATGTGGGTGAGAATGGAAGCTTGAATATGTGGGTGAATGGGAGCTTGAATGTGTGTATGTGTGGTTGAGAATGGGAGCCTGGGTTTGTGGGTGGGTGAGAATGGGAGCTTGAATGTGTGTATATATGGGTGAGAATGAGAGCCTGGGTTTGTGTGGGTGGGTGAGAATGGAAGCTTGAATATGTGCATAAGAATGGGTGCTTGAATGTGTGTTTGTGTGGGTGAGAATAGGACCTTAAATGTGTATATGTATGGATGAGAATGGGAGCTTGAATATGTGTGGGTGAGACTGGGAGCATGGGTTTGTGGGTGAGAATGGGAGTCTGGGTTTATGTGTGTGGGTGAGAATGGGTGCCTGGATGTGCGTCTGTGTGTGTGCATAAGAATATAAGCCTGGGGAGGGGTGAGAAAGTGAGAACTTGTATGTGTGTCTGCTGAGAATGTGAGCTTGTGGGGGGGGGGGGGGAGAGCATATGAGAGTGACAGCTTGAGTGTGTGAGAAGGGAGTCTGTGAGAGAAAGTGTGTATGTGTGTGTGTGTGTGGAAGGGAAGAAGACAGTAATAGAAGAAAGACACTGAAAAGGAATTAGGAAATGAGCTATAAGGGAAAAAATGGGAAAAAGAGACCAGGACCAACTGATTAGAAAAATACAAAGATCAGACAACAAAGGTAAAAATATATATCTATATTTTGAGATGTTAGCAATTTAAATATAAGCAACACAACCGCTCTCTCAAAATTTATGGACAGGTAGGAGCCGTGTATAAAATCGTAATAATAAGAAGGCTAAAGTACCACAAATCACCGTGAATTATGTTTGTATCATTAAGTAAACCTCATACTTAGGCGTAGATGTGAATGCTATGCTGCATAATTTGGCATTATTTATCAGTAAAAAAACAACTAGTAGACCTGCATGCCTACAGCCCACCCATGTTAACCTTGTGCCCACCCAAAAAATCAATTCTGGCTACGCCACTGAAAACAACAGTGCCCAGTTGTCCCCTTGCTGCAATTCTGAGATACAGTTGTCACCAGTCCAGTTATTCTCTGTTGTCCTTTTATTTTACTTGTCCCTGGATTATACCATACCTCTCTGCCCAGGTAAGGTCTGGGGGGCAGGGACCCAAATCAGGCAGTCCGGCCACACTTACTAGCTAAGTGTCACAATAATATTGCGCTTTGATGTCAAATGCATGGTCTCTTCACAGATTAACAAATAGCTGTGCACTATTGTTCGCTCATATTTAACATAAAATTAGGCGTCTACAAAACTGTCAATCATTATAAAAAAAAGACCATTTAATACACAAGCAAATGATGTTGAACATTATAGCATTCATGGAAATGGGTAACTGAATTCAGATGGCTTTGGAAGGGAGAGGTCTCCGGGTCGGACTGAGGGGCGCGGCGGAGTAAGGGGCTCTTACCCCGATGGGTAGCGTCGATAGCGCGAGCCCAAGATGTCCAGTTGAGGAAAGGGCTTGTATGCTTGAATTCTGTCCCTGTTTTGTCTCCTGCCACCCCACTGGAAGTCTGTTCACCCTGTCAGTGAAAAGTATAAGTGCCTGAAAAAATGTCGTGTTTCATGTTGTCGTATTGTTCATTTGTCACTTCGTTGGTATCGTTGTCCTGATGTTTTGTTTGTCTCATGTCTTTCACATGGTCAGATCAGGCCACTCACCCACCCCTAATCTTTGAAAATGAAACAGCCTGCCACCCCCGATTCCACCTCCAACTCTCTGGAATGATCACCCCAACCCCCCCAAAACTTCCCATGCCAAGGTGGAGGCAGAGTTCCCCGCTTGCTTGCTTCCGGCTCGGTGTCAGCATTGCTCTGAGAATGCTACACTGGTTATATTGGCCAAAGTAAAGCTAGCCAGTGCAGCTGGTATAGTAATTCGTTGTTCTCAAGGCAAGAAAAATGAAATATGCGGAAGTAAAAAGAAAATCAATACAAGAATGCATACTCTTCCCCATGTTCATGCAGTTCATGTTTGTGAATCTCATGTTACGGAGGCCTTGGAAGAACTGGAAGGCATAAGAATCAAGGGGGCAAGCCTAACAAACATTCAATATGCTGCTGATACAGACTGAATGGTATCCAAGAAAGAAGACCTACAGGAGCTGATAAATAGGTTATGGGTAATCTACAAGGCTTATGGAATGAGCTCGAACTTCAGGAAGACAAAAATCATGATCATAAGCATAAAGAATTCTAGCACCATAGAACTCTGTTGAAGGACAGAAATTGGAACAAATAAAAAAAGTATGTAGGTAGTAGAGATGTGAATCGTGTGCCCGATCGTCTTAACGATCAGGTTCGGATGGTGGGAGGGAAAAATCGGATAGTTAGAGATTGTGAATTGGAATCGTTCCGATTCCAATTCACATTGTTAATTTTTTAGTGAGGCCTGAGCAGATAAACAAAACCCCACCGAACCCCCCCCCCCAAAAAAATGTTAAATTACCTGGTGGTCCAGTGGGGGGGGGGGGGGTGTCCCCGGCGCGATCTCCTGCTCTCGGGCCATCGGCGCCATTTTGACTACCACTGATAAAAAGGCGCCGATGGCCCGAAAAAAAAACCCCACCCCGACCCTTTTCAAATTAACCCTTTGCTTCTCCCACCCTCCCGACCCCCCCAAAAACCTTTTACATGTACCTGGTGGTCTAGCGGGGGGTCCTGGAGCCATCCCTTCAATCGTGCTGGTGCTGGAGGTTTCAAAATGGTGCCGATCGCCTTTGCCCTTAACTTGTCACAGGGCGCGACCGTCGCTCCTTGTGACAAGGTAAGGGCAAAGGCGATCGACTGCCAGTATGGCGCCGATCGCCTTGCCCTTACCTTGTCACAGGGAGTGATGGTCGCTCCCTGTGACAAGTTAAGGGCAAAGGCGATCGGCGCCATTTTGAAACCTCCAGCACCGGCACCGGCACGATTGAAGGGATGGCTCCAGGACCCCCCGCTAGACCACCAGGTACATGTAAAAGGTTTTTGGGGGGGTCGGGAGGGTGGGAGAAGCAAAGGGTTAATTTGAAAAGGGTCGGGGTGGGGTTTTTTTTTCGGGCCATCGGCGCCTTTTTATCAGTGGTAGCCAAAATGGCGCCGATGGCCCGAGAGCGGGAGATCGCGCCGGGACCCCCCCCCCCCCACTGGACCACCAGGTAACTTAACAGTTTGGGGGGGTTCGGGAGGGTAAGGAATTTCTTTTAAAAGGTCGGGGTGGGTTTAGGGGTTGTTTTGGTGTGCCGGTTTTCCCGCCCTCCTCCAAATAATTCCCGTGCCCTATTTAACGATACAATATAAATGCTCCTGACGATAAATCGTGGGCATTTGTATTGTATCGTGTACTCTTAACGGTTTAGAACTATTTTAAAATTATCGGACGATAATTTTAATCGTTCAAAAATGATTCACATCCCTAGTAGGTAGTAGAATTCTAGAAGATGGAAAATATTTCACAGAAATAAAAAGAATTGGAAAAGCAAAAAGTAAATTTTGGGACTGCAAGGCATTGGTTAGGGGGGAACTTAAAAGTTAACAAAAAGGCGACTGAGTGCAAGCATCTTCTCAGTGGTAGGACACGGAAATGAAGCGTGGCATAGAGCAAAGAGATTATAAAGAAAATGCAAGCATTTCAAATGCGGTGCTGTAGAATCATTCTGAGAAATAGTTGGAAGGACTTGATTTCAAATGAACGGGCGCAAGAGAAATGTGGTGAAAGGGGAAATGAGATTTGCAGGTTATCTACTCAGTGTTTATGGCGACAAAGTAAGTTAATTTAGCATTGGAAGGCATAATAGATTGCAATAAAAAATAAATAAAGGGAGATGATATCTGAAAAATAGCCAAGATCTGGAACCTCAGGAGAAGGAAAAGGAAAGCTGAGCACAGAGAGGACTGGCGCACCATTGTTTCTAGCCTTCACAGTGAGGTTGGAGAATGATGATGGTCAACTTCCGCCCCGGTGCATTGTGGTGTTTGAGTCAGGCCGCACCTCCTTCATTTGATAGCAGCATATGTCATTAGTAGTGTGGACAGCAACAACTGGTCAGACTGGATGGGCCAATTGGTCTTTTTCTGCTGCCAAAAGCTGCTTGGTAGAGGATGGGAGACGAGAGGCTCACCTCATAACTCCTTATTTATTTATTTTATTTCACATGCTTTAAAATCCACTACTTCCAAGTCGTTCTTCGGCACAGAGTATAATAAAAATATGCATAAAAAAATAAAAATTACCAATAGATTGCAGGGGCAATTTTCAAACTTTCTGCATTAGGCTAAAGCCCAGGTGTGCCAGAGAAGCCGCCCTGTGCTTTTCCCCTTATATCTGCGTGTCAGTACCCCAGACCGTGAATGTCAGGGCCCATGATGGTTGTTATCTGTATCCAGTTCCCCTTCCCCTCCCTGCCGTCAAAGCGGAGAGCTTGGAAACTTTCCGTGGGCTTGAAAGCTTTTGTTGACCCTTGCACCCGCTATTTTCTGCAGGTAGATTTTTCATGGCAAACTCATGTAGGCTTGAAAATGCAATCTGCATGCGTTATTTTCCCGATTCTACCCAAACCCACCCTCGGGATACGTCTCCCCTAAATGCATCCAAGAAATCTTCTAAGCCAAGAAGAAGAGCGAGATCTGGGGGGTGGCCAAACAGGTGGATAAGGCGACAGCAAAAGCCAGAAAGATGCTTGACTTAGGTCCCTGGTGAGACCTCACTTGGAATGCTGTGTGCAATTCTGGAGACTGCACCTTCAAAAGGATATAAACAGGATGGAGTCGGTCCAAGGGGCGGCTACTAAAGTGGTCGGTGGTCTTCATTCTAAAGACTTAAAGATCTAAACATGTACACCCTAGAGGAAAGGAAAGGCAAGATGGGGGAATATGATAGAGACATTTAAATACCTCCAAGATTTCCATGCACAGGAGGTGAGTTTCTTTCAAAGGAAAGGAGGCTCTAGAACGAGGGGTCAAGGGATGAGGGCTTAAGGAGGTAGACTCCGGAGTAATCTTAGGAAATATTTCTTTATAGAGAGGGTAGTGGATGTATGGAACACCCTCCCGGTGGAGGTGGGAGAGACAAAAACAATATCAGAATTCAAGAAAGCATGGGATAAACGCAGGGGATCTCTGAGGGAGTATTGGGAATTGTAAAGCTAAATTAGTTGGGTGGATGGGCAGACTGGATGTGCCATAGGGACTTTGCTGTCGTCACGTTTCTATGTTTCTAAATCATTGAGAGTACACATAGAAAGAGCATTCTGTCAAGACTGTGTCCACGCATACACAATAGTTTTTACATCTCCTCATTTGCAACAATAAATCCATTCCAAAATTGCCAACCTTCTATTATTTATTTGACGTATTTATTTATTTAAAGTTGAAATTGTGCTGTTCTAAATTGTTTGTTTTCCTTTGACTTGCTCATGAGAGCATGATGGATACTTGCGTGCGTGCGTGTGTGTATGTAATGGCCTGGGCGTGTGTTTCTTAATGTTGGATGGAAGTAAATAAAGTCTGTTGTGCCCAGGTAAATTGTTTTGAAGTATACTTGGCAGTAGAAGCTGCGAGAGTAGTAGAAGACGGGGAGGTTGGCACGTTTCCCATGCTTTGTGTACTCAAGATCAAGTAAGGTGGCAGTGGTAATATAGTGCAGGTTTATGCATTACTTAATACAATATAAAAATATAAACATGGTCTACACAGAAAGAGAGAGTGCCATCCTCTTTATAAATCCATGGTAATATTGTCAATATTATTTGTATTTACATAGCTTTTCTTTTTAAAGTGGCGTCCCAACCCACTTTAGGTACAAACAAACAAATCACAGCTTCGCACACCTTTCCCGATTCCATCCAGACAATAGAGACAGTCCATTTCCACAAAATAGTAGGTTACACAAGCCCTTTTGTCACCATCCATCCAGCAGCTAGAGGGACAAACCCTCAACAGGCTTACTGTAAACGAGCTTCCTCAAGGACTGTGTCTAGCATTGACTCTACGGATTCAGGAGAGGTGCGCAAAGGCATGGTTCTGTTGTTTGTACCTGACCTGGAATAGGCTCCGGCATTGCTCCATGCTGTAAAAGTGATTAACTCAACCATGCCGCATATGTCCGCTGCTGAGGTGAATGAATGGGCTGCACCATGATAACTCGGAGAGAGGGGATGGATATCATTAATTCTAGCTGGAGATATTCAGGCACCAAGGGACACATTCATGAATGTTTAGTATTACAGGGAATCTGAATTTTTTTTCCCCCCAAATGTTCCTGGCTCACACTTAACCTATGACCCTTCAACCACTTTAGAGACCCATGATCATATAGTTAAAGAAATATTGTTTTTCTGCAAAACTCCAAGGAGGTAAGTTTCAAAAGGATTTAGATCTATAAAACTGGGAGTTATGCATGTAAATGGACTTTATGAGCATAAATGGGTTTTTGAAAATTACTCCTTTTATGTGCCTAACTCTTGAAAATTCACTTCACAGGGCTGAATTGTCAAAAGGTTTTATGCTCGTAAAAGGGCTTTTGAAAATTGCTACAATATATGCTGTTTTTATGTGCCTAACTCCTTTGAAAATTCACTCCTTAGAGCAGTATTTCCCAACCAGTGTGCCCTGGAGACTGGTGGGCCTTCAGACCTGATTAGGTGAGCCACGGAAATTTCACCACTGCCTGATGAGCAGATCCAGGCCAGCACGTGGGGCTCTTCTGCTAGCAACAAGAGACACCATCAGTTGCTCTTAAACTTGGAAGAACTCCTTTCTGAAAATATGTGCAAGTAATCAGGCATGCTTCTTTGTCCTAGCTACAGCATGAGCCCGGAGGCTAGTAAGAGATGGGCAGCATGCAAGAGCATGGATAGCTGGCCCTGCTTTGTGCGGCATACACGTTGCACGCGGCACCTCCTCCTCTTCCGCACTTTTCAGCCCTTCCGGCATCTCCCTTATCCCCAGGCCGGGGAAGATGGGGAAAGCATGCACTGAGCACCGGATGTGACTTGCTTTGAGTGTTGGGAGCAGCAGGGGTAAAGGGCAGCCAAGATAACTAACTCAGCCGGCTGCCCACACCACACGGATTTTTCCCTTCTCCTCTACTTGTATATAGAGGAAGCAGGCCCATCACGAGTTCATGTGTGTCCCCATCCCCTCTTTCCCTTTGTTTGAAAATTTGGAAGAGGGGCTTACGGGACTTTCAGTGCCTCCCTAGCTCTTCTTTTGGCCACATGAGTCCTCTCCTTGTCCACACTGCCTGCCTCATGGAGGCTGGGGTGCCACCCAACATTTTTGTTAATGTAGATGTGCCTTGAGCATGAAATGGTTGGGAAACACTGCCTTAGCATGCTGCTTATTTCAATATACTTATGAAAAGTAGATCTACTGTTAGTATTTCTAATCAAACCGCATTACTAAAATGAGGTCCACGTTCACCTGATTCCCTCTCCAATCATTCTAGCACTAGAGCTACCATTTAACCCCATGCCAGTCTGGAGAAGATGAGTCAGTCCTGCATTGCCTTTTGCCTCTTAAGAAGCCATGGAAATAAAAGTCAACAAACAAGCTGTCAGTCCTACCTTTTTACTGGACTACATTAATACATGTGTGACTTGCCTTCCAAAGCTGTGCTTCCTTCATCAGGTCAATGCAGAACCAACATAATTCTGGAAGGCAAGTCACAAATATATCAAGGTAAGTCCAATAAAAAGGCATTGCCTACAGCTTGTTTGTTGATGCTTTATTTCTATGTATTGAAGTGGATTAACCCAGCAACTGCACTAATTTACTTCCATGAATGCAACAGGTAGAAAACCAGAACCAGCTCAACCTCTCCCATCAGATATGGAGCTAGCTAAATGCAAATACCCCTGTGCAAGTAGAGCAGGGCTTCCCAACCCTGTCCCGGGGACCCCCACAGCCAGTCAGGTTTTCAGGAGATCCATAATAAATATCCATGAAATAATGTAAATTATTCATGGACAGCACCTCAGAGTTAGGCATGCTAAATATGTCTGATGGTCAGGCTGATCCAGTCCTGGTTTGATCCCAGTTGCATGCCACGGGCTTGCATTCCTGGGGTTTTTTTTTTTCCTTTTCAAGTGTTTCTTTTTTCTTGAACTCATAAATCTTACAGAGAATGAACATATTCCAATCATAACCAGAATTACCAGACATATAACCTCAACCTATGGCTAGGATATCAAAATAAGCAAAGGAAACGAAAAGCACAAAACAAAATCCCGACTTCCCATTCTTAAGTTCAACTAACAAGGGAATCAAACAATACATTTGAATACAATTAGTTTTCCCAGAAAGATAATGAATCAGCATTTCCATTTTTTGGACAGGATAAATTCCCCCAAAAAGCGGACAGTTGGTCCTGGTTCAAAAAAATGCTTACTTTATGCTGATAAACAATTTAGCATTTACAAGGATAACGAGAAAGAGCATGGCGCCTGCGGCTAGAGTTTGAGGACGTAACAACATACGTTTTTGGCAACGAGCCTGAGACTCTCTAGTAACATCTGGGTAAATTCTTATTAATTGACCCCCAAAAATTTATCTCAATGGGACAGATACAATTTTAAAATCCAATTTCCATCTGATTCTAACAATAAAGTAACTAACAGGGAAACCTTATCCAGACTCTGGCAAGAGGCCTGAAGACATCTCTAAGAGGAGATTCAGTACTAATCTTTTTATTTAAAATTATTTGAGAATTATCTCTCTATTTAACTGGCAAATAATATGCAGTTCTCACAGGACAAGCAGGATGTTAGTCCTCACATATGGGTGACATCATCGGGATGGAGCCCAATCACGGAACACTTTTGTCAAAGTTTCCAGAACTTTGACTGGTACCTACTGGGAATGCCCAGCACAGCATTAACCCCTTCAGTCTTCTTTTTTCCGCACAGCAGTAGCCACACGGGTTAGGGAGCTCTTCAGAGATTCCTGACAGGAATTTTCCTCATGGAACTTTGTTTGAAAAATTTCAAAAACGTTTTACCCCACAGAGGTCCCCTTATGGATTTCTTTGGTCCGCGGTCGAACAGTAAGTTTTTTGCCCATTTGTGGTCGATTCCCGTCGAGTTTTTCCCTTGCGGCCTACCGGCCATCGACCGTACCGCGACTAAATTTTGAAGCCATGGCGTCGGGTTTCCGGCCGAGTCCTGACTGCACTAGAACAATGTCCATCACTGACCCTCACACAGTCTGTGTGATGTGCTTAGGGTCCGGCCACGATGCCCTTACTTGCACCAAATGTGCTCAAATGACACCAAAAGGTCGCAAAGTTCGACTCGATAAGATGGGTCTTCTCTTTCGTCCAAAACCCCCGACTCCATCAATAGCTTCGACATCATCTGAACCATGCCATCTATGTTGCGCCAGCACCGGGAATCTGCTGCTGTCTGACCAGCTTCGACGACTCCACGGGTGTCAACCCTCTCTGTTCCTCCTCTGGAAAAACACCGGGGGAACATCGAGAAAAACATTGACACTGTCATCGTAAAGCTCAGGCCATCAATACCGCTAAAACCCTCAGCATCAACGTCGTCTGAGCCTCCAACAAAGAAGCCCCGTACAGAAAAGGCTTCATCCTCTTCTGACTCTGGATCACTGAGAAGTTCCCCACCTGGACAGATGCCGGGATCCGCAATTTCACCTTCACCGGTGGACCCTCCAGCTACGCCAGTGCTTCCTCCCACTCTGGAACCGGGTATTCATGCCCCAGGTTTCTGTGAGGAATTGGATCAGAAGATCCAAGAGGCCATCAGCAAAGCACTCCAGGGCTTCCAACTTCCATCGATACTGGTACCGGTTCCTCCTCTGGTCACCGATCCGATGCCCATGGCGCTGGCACTGCTATTGGCTAGAATGGACAAGATAATCGGTGCCCTTCCACTGGTGGATCCGAGGGAACCGAGGGACCCGACTCCTTCCTCACCCATTCCCTTGTCATCGGAGGAAGATGAAGAAACATCGCTCTTCATTCCACTATCGTGAGTGCCGCCACTGACACCTCCATCGATGTCACCAATTCCATCGGTGCTACCAATTCCATCGGTGCACCCTCGATGCCAGCTATACCACCATCGATGTCCTCGATGCCTCCATCGATGCCTTCGATTCCTCCTTCGGGACCATCGATGCCCAGGCCAGGGCCTTCAGGAATAACCCCATTACTTCCTTCTGAAGAACATTTGGGAGCTGGTGATGACCTTTACAATCCTTGGACCGACGATTTGTCCCAGGATACTGATGATCTACCTTCCCAGCCCTCCCCTTCTGATGAAAGGAAGCGTTCTCCTCCAGAGGACCTGTCCTTTATTAATTTTGAAAAGGAGATGTCTGAAACTGTCCCATTCCAGCTTCAGACAGAAGAGGACTCTAGACACCAGATGGTAGAGCTTCTACAATTTCTCGATGCTCCAAAGGAAGTCATGTCCATCCCTATTCATGACATCCTTTTGGACCTTTTGAAGAGAAACTGGGAGCACCCTGGCTCGGTGGCATCTGTTAACTGAAAATCAGATGCTACCTACTTAGTTCAGTCAGCCCCTGGCTTCCAAAGAACTCAGTTGGATCATCACTCATTGGTTATAGAATCAGCCCAGAAAAGGGCCAGATGCTCCAAACCTCATTCATCCATTCCCCCAGGGAAAGATCAGAAGTTCCTGGATGCATTTGGAAGATGGGTATTCCATGGATCAATGCTCATCTCTCGCATTGCATCCTACCAACTCTACATGACCCAATATAATAGGGCCTTGTTTACGAAGATTCAAGACTTTGCTGAGGCCTTACCTCTGTAGTTCCAGGACTTCATGCCCTAGCACAAAAGGGCTTAGATGCTGGCAAGCATGAAGTACGATCAGTGTATGACATCTTTGACACCGCTTCCAGGGTGTCGGCAGCCGGTATCAGTGCAAGGAGATGGGCCTGGCTGAAATCTTCAGACCTCAGACCAGAGGTAAAGACAGATCGGCTGATTTGCCCTGTGCGGGGGATAACCTTTTCGGTGAAAAGATTCAAGAAGCAGTGGCGCAGCTCAAGGACCACCAAGAGACTCTGCGCCAGCTCTCCTTACTGCCTTCTGATCCCTCTTCTTCATCCAAAAGATCTTTTAAGAGGGATTCTAAGAGACAATTCTACCAGCAGAGGAGATACTATCCCCCAGTGTCCAGGGGTTGGCTTTCTAAGCCTTACCAAAAAGGCCAACCTAGGCAGCCTAGAGGGCAGACGTCAGCCACTCAACCAGCTCCAGCGGCAGGTTTTTGGCTCCTTTCTAGAGAGCAGTACCCAGCTTCCACTTCCGACCATTCCGGTCGGCGGCCGGTTGTGCCACTTCTCCAGTCTATGGCACACAGTCACCACAGATCAGTGGGTACTTGCAGTAGTGTCCAAAGGTTACCACCTCAACTTTCTCTCTGTCCCACCGGATTACCCGCCTCAGCTGACGTGGGGAATATCCGATCATTCACCACTTTTGGAGTAGGAGGTGTCCCTCCTCCTCCAGTCCCGAGCGATAGAACCAGTGCCCCTCTCAGAACAGGGGCAAGGGTTCTATTCCAGGTATTTCCTGATACCAATAAAGTCAGGTGGGGTGCGCCCAATACTGGATCTATGCACTCTGAACAAATACCTACAAAGAGAAAAGTTCAAGATGGTGACATTGGGGTCTCTACTTCCCCTTCTTCAAAGGGGAGACTGGCTCTGCTCTCTAGACCTTCAGGACGCCTACATGCACATTTCAATTACTCCATCACATCGCAGATTCCTGCGGTTCCTAGTAGGCCCAAAACACTTCCAATATTGAGTGTTACCTTTTGGCCTAGCATCTGCCCCACGCGTCTTCACCAAGTGCCTCATGGTGGTAGCAGCCTACCTCAGGAGTCAGAGTGTCCACGTCTACCCCTATCTGGATGATTGATCAGGGCTCCCTCTCGGCAAGGCGCACTGACGTCCCTTCACCTCACTTTACAATTACATTCCCTGATCTCCCTGGGTTTTCTCATAAACTATCAAAAATCCAGACTAGTTCCTTTGCAAACTCTATCGTTCATTGGGGCCGACTTGGACACACAAAGAGTGAAAGCTTTCCTACCTCAGGATCGAGCTCTCACTCTCGTTTCTCTGGCTTTTCGACTGCAGTCTCGACAGCATTCAACTGCACATCATTTCCTGATAGTATTGGGTCATATGGCCTCCACAGTGCATGTCACTCCCATGGCTCGCCTCGCCATGAGAGTAATGCAGTGGACTCTAAGATTGTAGTGGACTCAGTCTTCTCAGCCAATGTCCTCCACAATCCGCATCACCAAACAGCTCCATCTATCGCTAGCTTAGTGGGCAAACCAATCCAATCTGGTACAAGGCCTCCCATTTCAGATTCCAGAACCTCAAATAACCTTGACAACAGACGCCTCCAACCTTGGCTGGGGAGCACATGTTGGAAACCTGCAAACTCAGGGCATCTGTTCTCCAGAGGAAGCGAAACACCAGATAAATTTCCTGGAGCTTCGTGCAATCAGATATGCTCTCAGGGCTTTTCAGGATCACCTCTCCAACCAGGTCATCCTGATTCAAACCGACAACCAGGTGGCCATGTGGTACATCAGCAAGCAAGGGGGAATGGGCTCCTACCTCCTGTGTCAGGAAGCTGCACAGATATGGGCGGAGGCCCTTTCCCACTTGATGTACCTCAGGGCCACCTACTTGCCGGGAGTGGACAATGTGTTGGCGGACAAGCTGAGTTGCACTTTTCAACCGCATGAGTGGTCCCTCAACCCCACTGTAGTGGTCTCAATATTCCAACGTTGGGCTTACCCTCACATAGACCTCTTTGTGTCAATTCACAACCGCAAAGTAGGGAACTTCTGCTCTCTCACTCGCAGCCAACACTGCCAGTCCAGGGATGCTTTCTCCCTCTCCTGGGCCATCGGTCTCCTTTATGCATACCCTCCACTTCCACTCATTTCAAAGACTCTCGTGAAGTTGCGAAGGGAAAGGGGGCTAATGATTCTCATAGCCCCTCATTGGCCACGCCACGTCTGGTTTCCAATTCTCCATGACCTATCGATACACTGGCACATTCCTCTGGGAATGGATCCATTTCTGATCACTCAGAACAATGGCTGCCTTCTTCACCCCAACCTCCAGGCCCTCTCCCTGACTGCCTGGATGTTGAAAGGTTAATACTTCAACCTCTTAACCTTTCAGAGCCGGTTTCCCATGTCCTAGTAGCTTCACAAAAGCCTTCCACGAGGCAGTCTTATCGTTATAAATGGAACAGGTTTACGGGATGGTGTACTTCCATGTCCATTGATCCCTTCACTTGTCCCACACCGAAGTTTCTGGACTATCTCTGGCACTTGTCAGAGTCAGGCCTCAAAACTTCTTCTATCAGGGTATGTCAGTGCGGTAGCCGCCTTCCATAAAGGTGTGGGGGATGTACCCATTTCAGTACAGCCCCTTATCGCACACGCTTTTGGAAGGGCTTGCTTCACCTTAAACCTCCACTGTGCCCTCCAGCCCCTTCTTGGGACCTCAAAATGGTTTTGGGAAGGCTCATGAAATCGCCGTTTGAGCCTCTCCAATCCTGTGATCTCCGCTATCTCACTTGGAAAGTGATTTTTCTTTTGGTGATCACATCTGCTCGCAGAGTTAGTGAGTTACAGGCCTTAGTCACCTACCCACCTTACACTAAACTTCTGCATGACAGGGTAGTACTCTGCACTCACCCTAAATTTTTGCCTAAGGTAGTATCAGAGTTTCATATCAATCAATCCAATATACTAACCACTTTCTTTCCCAGGCCCCACTCAAACCCAGGAGAACGGGCTCTGCATACCCTTGACTGTAAACGTGCTCTAGCTTTTTATCTAGACCGTACAGCTGCCCACAGGAAAGGCACCCAATTGTTTGATTCCTTTGATCCCATCAAATTGGGCAAACCTGTGGGTAAGCAGACTCTCTCCTCCTGGTTAGCGGACTGTATTTCCTTTTGTTACCAATAGCAGGTATTCTGCTTCAAGACCGTGTTAAAGCACACTCTGTCAGAGCCATGGCAACATCAGTAGCGCACCTACGCTCTGTGCCGCTTGCTGACATCTGTAAGGCTGCTACCTGGAGTTCTCTCCACACCTTCGCAGCCCATTATTGTTTAGACAAGGCTGGCAGACAAGATTCAATCTTCGGTCAGTCTGTGCTACGCAACTTGTTTGCGAACTGAGGTACCAACATCCTTCCGCCAACCCGGTAGGGTTCAGGATGCCCTCTACCAAATTCCACCCCAGTTGTTGTGCCTGTTGCATGTCTTTGGGTACATTTGGTGCATTGCTCGGGCATCCTCAGCTCGGTACTCACCCATATGTGAGGACTACCATCCTGCTTGTCCTGTGAGAAAGCAGAGTTGCTTACCTGTAACAGGTGTTCTCACAGGACAGCAGGATGTTAGTCCTCACGAAATCCGCCCACCAGCAGGCGGAGTTGGGTTCGCTTACGTTTTATTATTTTATTTTCGCATGTACTTTTACTATAAGATGAGACTGAAGGGGGACCCCTGCTGGCTGCAGGGTTGATGCTATGCTGGGCATGCCCAGTAGGTGCCAGTCAAAGTTCTGGAAACCTTGACAAAAGTGTTCCGTGATTGGGCTCCATCCTGATGATGTCAGCCATATGTGAGGACTAACATCCTCCTGTCCTGTGAGAACACCTGTTACAGGTAAGCAACTCTGCTAAATCCTTGATGGTATGACTGCCTCTGGCATTTCCAATGTTTATTTTAAATAACTTTTAAACAAATGACCATCTGAAATATTAGACCATTTAGGGAAATTAACTAGATGCAAATTTCTACGCTTTAATGCATTTTCAGAATTTTCCAGTTCATAAATTAATATCATATTATTTTTTTATAACAAAGCACAAATGTCTTGTATCTAATTCATTTTAGCCTGCATAGCCATAATCATTTCAGAACATTTTTCATTTTGATTTTCATATTGACTAGCATACTGTTCATATTTCACCACTATTTCATGCTGTAATTCAATTTTACAAATACACTGGCAATCAAGAATATATCACAAAAATTAGACAAACAAAAAAATCATATAGTGACATATAATATATTATAAATCTTTATTTGTTTTTCCAACAATGATTCTAGAAAACATCCTTTTTTTTTTTAAATTTCTAAATTCCAAACACAAACCCAAGGAATACCAACCTAAAAATCCCAACCCATACTTACAAACCATTCATACTTCCTTTCACACATCTATTTTCTAAAAACACTTCTCAGGTCTTTTCTGACTCTCAATATCCGAGTTCCCAAAACAGACTTATATCTACGCAACTTACCCCACCAATTTCAAAAAGGGACGCCACCACTGCTAAGGCATCCTACCGCCATCTTTTTCAAACAAATCAAGGGGATAAACAAACCTTCATCCCTTGTGCCTCTTTTAAATCCATCAGAACCAATCCAAATGGCACAATTATATTCACATCTCGCCGTGCTGTTCTCAAGCGATTTAAAGGGACAATTGTGTTCACATCTCACCGCGCCATCCTCAAACAAAGATGCTCTTGACCATTACTGACAGCATTTCCCAACCGCTAGCAGATATTATCAACACCTCCATTTCCACTGGAGATGTTCCTACACAGCTCAAACTAGCCATAGTCAAACCCATTCTCAAGAAACTGAAACTGGATCCTTCCAACTTGTCCAACTACCGCCCAATCTCCAACCTTCCATTTGTCGCTAAAATCCTTGAAAAAACTGTCAACACCCAACTCTCAAACTACTTAGACCAACACCAAATACTCTACCCATCACAACACGGCTTTAGAAAGCGTTTCAGCACTGAAACGCTTCTTCTCTCCCTCACCGACGTTGTCATCAAAGGCTTTGACAAAGGTCACACATTCATCCTAGCCTTGTTAGACATCTCAGCAGCCTTCGATACTATCAACCACTCTATTCTACTCAACAGGCTAGCTGACATAGGCATTGCTGGGACTCCACTTCACTGGTTCAAATCTTACATAAGTGATAGACACTTCAAGGTAAAAATTGAAAACCATGAATCCGAACCAATCGACATCACAAGGGGCGTACCTCAAGGCTCCTCACTATCATCCACCCTCTTTAACATATACCTCCTCCCCTTTTGCCAGCTTCTCTCAAATCTCAGTCTCCCACACTTTGTCTACGCAGACAATGTACAGGTTCTAATACCCATAACCGATTCCATCTCCAATGCCCTAAAAAGATGGGACAATGCCCTCACATCCATCAACCAGCTCCTTACCCAACTCAACCTAGCCCTAAACCCTAATAAAACTGAACTCATGATCATCTCACCTCAAGCCATCAACTCCTTACCTACTCTTTCAGCCAATTCACCCCCCCCCCCCCCCTACTTTCTCCCAAACCGTAAGAGACCTAGGTGTCACACTTGACCCCCAATTCAACCTTCAGAAATTTATCTCCTCCACCATCAAAGACTGTTACTACAAACTACACACTCTCAAAAAACTTAAACCCATCCTGCATTTCAACGACTTTAGAACCGCCCTACAAGCCCTTATACTATCCAAAATAGATTACTCAAACGCTTTACTCCTAGGTCTCCCGAAGAACAGCCTTGCCCCCCTGCAGCTACTTCAAAACGCAGCTGCACGCATATTAACTGGCTCCCGTAGAAAAGAACACATTACACCAGTTCTTAAACAACTTCATTGGCTTCCCATCACTGCCAGAATTCAGTTTAAAACTCTCACCCTCATTCATAAAGCCATCCACAATCCTGACATGCTCTGGTTCTCAGACAGTTTACACATCCGTTTCTCTTCCAGACCTACCAGAACACCCTACACAGCAAATATTCACACTCCATCTCCCAAACTTTTTCACCTTACCACCACCAAACAACGTGCACTATCCCTAGCTGGACCTTCCCTATGGAACTCTATTCCCACCCACCTACGCCTTGAGACCTGCTCCAAAAAATTCAGACAAAATCTCAAGACCTGGCTCTTTACTCGAGCCTACACATGAACCCCCCAACTTGTCACTCCTCTCCCCCCACCAATCCCCCTGCCCCCCAAGCACACCACCGATCCCCCTCCCTCCCCTCGCCCCCCAAGCATACTACCGCTCTCCCCACTTCCTAACTCCCTTCCCTAATTTTTATTGTAAATAATTCACCTGTATATAACGTTTCATTGCGTATATCTAACCATTTTATTACGCTTTTCAATTTGTACAGTATTACCTTTGTTTTCCCCCCTCTTCCCCTCTACCCAGTTCTCCTATCAGTTTCATTGTAAAGCCCCATTGGCCACGTTATGTTACATGGAAACCGATGTGATGTTTTCCTAATGAATATCGGTATACAAAAAGTTTAAATAAATAAATAAATAAATGTGAATATAATTGTGCCATTTGGATTGGTTCTGTTGGATTTAAAAGAGGCACAGGGGGTGGAGTTTGTTTATCCCCTTGATTTGTTTGAAAAAGTTGGCGGTAGGACACCCTAGCAGTGGTGGCGTCCCTTTTTGAAATTGGTGGGGTAAGTTTCTTTCACTTTCACGCATAATTTTGCATAGATATAAGTCTGTTTGGGAACTCGGATGTTGAGAAATGTGGGCAATGCTTTGATGTAATTCATTGTAGGTAAAATATGAAAAGGAGACACGGGACATACCGCAAGTGTGGTTACCCTGTGGGAGCCGGCTATGATGTAATGAAAAACGGGAGTCGAGGAGTGTATCTGTAAATGCATCTAATGATTCTTGGACGCACAGGTAATAATTGTATGGTATTATCTAAAGAAGGATTTGTTTGTAAAATGTTTTGAGGCAAACTTTATTCAAATATGTTAATTTTTATAGATGAAACCTATATGGGAATACTGTAAAAACAAATGTATTGAAGATTTGTGAGCAGCAGGAAATTTTTTATGCTCTCCTGAAGAAGCCTGTGAAAAGGCGAAACATGTTGGGGAGGATGAAGAGAGTATAGAAACATCATAAGGATTTACAGAAGAAGAGGATGTGATCGTTGGTAGTGATGGAAATTTTATAACATAAAAAGAATTTGTTTCTGCTCTTGAAAAACTGATGTGGAAAAGAAAAGAAATATCTGCAAAACCTCAATATATAAGAAAAGACCTGAGAAGTGTTTTTTAGAAAATAGATGTGTGAAAGGAAGTATGAATGGTTTGTAAGTATGGGTTGGGATTTTTAGGTTGGTATTCCTTGGGTTTGTGTTTGCAATTTAGAAATTTACAAAAAGGATGTTTTCTAGAATCATTGTTGGAAAAACAAATAAAGATTTGTAATTCAATCTTAGCCACAATCAAAAGCTCATAGTACAGTCTTTAATTTATTTTTATTTTATTTATTTATTTTTCTATACCGACATTCGATTTGGTATATCACATCGGTTTACATCTGACAATATGTCTAAGGCGAACCTTGTAATGACATAGTACATTATATAACAGCTTAACTGAGAACTGGTTATGTTACATGGAAAATGGTTATGTTACATGGAAAATCTTGAGGTCCAAAATCTTTAGCCACCTGATTTGAGTCTAAAATAGAGTTTTTTCCCCAAGAGAATTCATAGATTGTTCCATCCAAACTAGACCAGAATATACTTTAGCCAAAAACTATTCTCCTCCAGCCGTCAAGTCCACCTTGCGTTGAATCATTGAAACAGGGCTCCCTGATCAACCATCCCTGTCTCTTCAGGAGAAGCAGAAGGCAAAGAAAATAATCCAGTTCCCTCAGCAAAATCGGCTTGATCCTCCGCAGTACCATTCTCCATTTCTCAGCTTGTCGCCAACAAGATTCACCTCTGTCTTGCTGCTGCTACCAGGCTAAGACCCACCACAGTGCTTGTCTCTTGCGGCAACCCAGAAGCACTCTTGCTAACTTCTTCCTCAGGCTTGTCAGCAGCCTCCAGTCTCTCCACAAATGGACACAAGCTCTTCTTCCAATGCTGATAGGAAACATTTCACAAGCAACTCTTGCAAAGAAACAGGAGGTGGGGTGAATTCTGCATTCATACATGCACCTTGTTTCATAGGAGATAATGAGTAACACAAGAAATCTTAGAGTCTGAGTGAGTTCAGCACTGTGGACTGGGTAAACAGCCAGTGTACTTGTTAAATAAAATGGCCCCCAGAGACCCCCTTCTTTATGAGAAAAGAAAGAAGAAACATCTAGCAGGTCTCTCCTAAGGAAGAGGCAACATCTAGCCAATCTTCAAACAAAAGCTGAAATCAAACATAAGAGTAAGCAATCAGCACCTCTACTCATACAACAGCCATCTTGGTTTCCACAAATTTCACATTCCTGTTTTACTTAGGGAAATTTGAACAAGGCCCTGCATACAGTGGGGTCAAACCAGAACTGGATGAGCTTGACCAGAGGGTGGGTAACTCTGGTCCTTGAGGGCCACAAGTCAATTGGATTTTCAGGATATCCACAAAGAATATGCATGAGATGCATTTACCTGCAAAGGAGGCAGTATATGCAAATACACCTCATAAATATTTAGTGTGGATATCTTGAAAATTTTACCAGCTTGTAGGACTTGAGAAATGAAAATGCCAACTCCTGAACTTGACCATCAGAAATAGAACCAGCTGGCAACTCTATCCATGGCTACCAAATGATTTGGTTTTTAGCAGAAGGCTATTGGCCAGTAATGGCTTTTAAGCTTCCATCCCAGTGCATTGTGGTATTTGTAGTTCTGCTGATTTCATTTGAAATCATCACTGCGACTGCCAAAATTCAATAGGAAGAAAAAAAAACCCAACCAGGACTAGCCCAAACCCTTCATCCAAGATCTGGTTCATTTGGCAGTTCTTGCACCAATAACTTATGAAGGGCCTTTAAGCCCCTCTATTTATCAAGAGGAGCATGTCTCTGAAATGCCCTTTCAACTGTACATACTGTATCTGTAACTTTGATCTGATCTACTCAGGGCCAAATGTACCTTTTAGATGTCCCTAGGCCAATGCACCATAGTGAAAGGGGTGTCCCGTCCTCCTTGCTCAAAGGCAGTTCACAAACATAGTCATAAATAAACAGAAGTATGTAGATTATTAGCCCTTTGCAATTCTTATCATAGAAGGTCACCATCTGCACAGATTCATGACCATGTGAGAAGTTTTGATTCATCTGAATAATATAGCAGCAGAGAAGAAATCAGATTGGGCAATCGATAGCGTCTTAGTTTTTCCATTGTCAATATTGACAAATATATCTGATCATTTTTTTTTAGGATTTCATGATTGTATTAGTTGTGTATGGTTATTTTATTTTGTAATTCACCTAGTGTTTTTTTTGTTTTTTTTTATAATGAAGTGAAAGAAATCAAATGTGAATAAATGATAAATCATAATAATAAGTTCCATAAATATAGTCTCGGCACTGAACAACAAAACCTTAGTGTGGCTCAGATTATTATCTGCCACCCATTAACATTTCCATAGGATTTTGCTTATGGCTAAAATTACCAGCTGCTACCCCATAACCCAAACAATACGGATCCACCCATATTTCACTGAGTTACTGCAACATCTTCCAGATGGCATCTATGACACATATTTTAGGTCGGTTGCGAAGCATGTGAAGTCATCAGAAAATCTAAGATGGAAAAGAGTCCTATTTCACACTCAGACAATCAGAAGCTCCAATAAGAGTTGAATCTAGTAAAGATCATACAGGTACTTTATAAATAATGTATAGATTTGTTGACCATCAGTATTGCACTAGACTAGATCCTTCTTCTGGTAAAAAATAAATAAATAAAAAGTGGATAAATATTCACGGAAACCCATGATGTTCTTTCGTTTATTGACTTGTTTACCGGATCAAGGCTTTCAATGGCTTTTGTCATTTGTTTTAAATACTTCATTCAGGTTAACAGCCGAAGGGGGAGGGGATGTCAAAGACTGACCTACATTCCAGTCAAAATAGTTATTCTAGTGGATACAAGGCACAAGTCGTTCTTGTAAATATATTCAGGAGATTTAGGAAGAATCTGTCCAGGGGGTTTCATTAGTATTATCTTTAAGAATAGATGAGCTAGTGTTGGAAAGAAAGCTTCCTTTTAACCCCTCTGACCTCTCTCAATGGGCAGACAGCTATCCTTTGAAGTAAAGATAGAGACCTGTTCTCAGTTGTTCAAGCCAGTTTGGGCAGAACCCAAAGTAGGCTGAATTAGGGTTGTTTTCCAGACCAATTCATCTCTTCTGAAGCAACCCGAACTTAGAACATTATGTACTAAATCAAATTCTGCAAAAATAGTAGTCTGATTTTTTTTGTGCACTGTGGAATTTGCATTATAACATTGCTTGTGCGTATGTTTGGGAATTTTTTTTTTTTAGTTCACGGGCAGTGATATCCAAGAGAATAAAGACTATTTCCTGACAACTATTTTGTAAGGAAAGGAGTTAGGATAGCAAAAAGGCCCTTCAGGTCATATGGGAGCAGACAGAGAGGGATTTGACATGGTGCCACGATTTTGAGACAAACTCAAATGACCAGTCCGATCGCCCAACTGGTGTCTGCCAATGCCTTCAGTAGGCTAGTGCCAGTCAACCAAGGTCTCCAATAAATGCGCCCATCGAAACAAGCAAGCACACAAAACGTCAGCACGAGTGGCCTTTTCACAGCTGCACCCAATCCATGGCATCTCTTGTTTGGGCTTTACGATGTTTTGCCACTTGGATTCAATGGCAGTAGGGAAGACAGTAAAGAAGAACGTTTTGCACTTACAACAGGACTCGTGCATCTCCAGGCAGTCTTCTTCTTTTTATTTGAAACAACAGGACCCTCTCTGTCTGATGGAAGGTACTGAATCAAAATGGTAAGTTTCAGTTTTTCTTTCCCTCCAGATAAAGTTGGCCTCTAGCAATCGATTAGAAGGGCAACCATCTGTGCATGCAGATGGGGATTGATTGACAGACTCATGGCTCTTAATCTGTGACCAGTTTGGGAACAAGTGAATCATATGCTGCAGATTTCCACCATGCTTCCTTTTGACTCTAGCAAAGTTTATTTCCTTTGCATCTGGGGTGAGGGGCTACTTGAGAGGTAGCGATGCACTGCTGTGCACTCCATCATGTGTACTTAAACGGCACATCAGGTAAATTGTATTAAATCATTTTGGAAAGAGCTTCAAGCTCTAAAACATTTTATTTTTAGCCTTTCTCCCAAGTGCAGTTGTTTGCCAATGCATCCTGTTCGTAATCAACAGACAGAAAGCCAATGAATTGGGTATAAAAGCTTAGATGAGACTTCAGCTTGTTGAAACCAAATTCTTGTTCTTATGCAGCTATTCAAGGCTGGAGGCTATCATAGTATATTCTCAGAACTCTCTGACATATATGTACAGGATATGAGTTATTTCACTGCATTGCTGAAATAAGAATGCAGGGTAATATAATGTGCATTACATAAGATAGGTCCACAATGCAGTTCTAATAGCCATAGTCCATTTGAAGAAGGGACCTCTGTGATTGCAAGAGCTCATGTGTTACATCTTTTTATTTTTAATCTTGTCCTGTAAAAGGTGTCCAAGATTCCATGTGATATGTCTCTAATTTTAAATGTAAACCATTTGCATCGGATAAATCAGTTCATTTACTGGAACTCAAACACAGTTAGAACATTAACATTTTATAAAGACAAATGGTGTTTTTTTTTAACTTCCGGTGCAATGTTGTTCTCTACTTTCAAGAGGGAGTTAATCCAATGCTTGAGCAATCAGTCACAATATGAGTTTATTACAGTCATTCGAGCAATTTTGTTTTTCCTTGATAAATGCCCAATTTGATTAGTGTATGTGCCTGTCTCAGTTTAAAAACCTGTGCCTTTACTGAAAAAAAAAAGTATGCCAATGGCTGTGTTAAGTTCTCAAGGGAGTCAACTGTCCTGGCGTTTTGATTTGGTGACATTTGAACTTGTTGTGTTCGTAATTTTATTGGAAACTATTCCTACTCACAGCTTTGTCTAGGATGTCAGTTTTGGGGAAGAAAGTCTCCAAAGTCATCTAATGAAATTGTTATGGAGAGCTCTGATTTCAGTAGCCTCACCTTCTTCTAACTATGGAACAAGTGCAGTGTGAGGTGAGGGAATTAGGGGGAAGTCATATTATATGTGTGTGTGTCCTTTCAAATAACCTTACAGGAAGAGCCTGACCGTCAATGATGCTAAATAGACATGCCAGAGACTATGGCATCAACTATAAAACCGAAACAACCCCCCAAAAAGTGTGTATTTGTTTACTAAACATAGAGAGATTCAGAAATCTCTATTGCACGATTCACAAAAAAAAAAAGTTAGTGGAAAATTCTGCCACTGACAAGGCAATTCAGCAAGATCCAAAAATCTAAAGGCCAGGCTGATGTGTTTGAATGATACGAACCAAGAGCTCAGTACCAGAGTCCATGAATGTTTTCATTTGATGTGTTCAATCACCGAGACAGGTTTAGCAGGCAGCAGTAACCAGGATCCAGAGAGTGCTGTGCTTGGGTTGGCTCAGGCCATGTGTAGGTGGTTGGCCAACTGCCAGTTCTACTCACAGAGTACAAAGAATATGCAATTTGAAATACAGCTAAAACCTGTTTGAAGGTTTCCAGTAGAGTGTGACAATTCATTCGGTCTTAATTGACCAGTATATTTAGCGCAGTTTTACAGATTCCACAAATCTATTGCTCACCAACCACTTATTTCTAAGTTGATGGTTTCAGGGTGGGATCATCAGGGTTGAGAAAAGCACTAGGTCAGATAAATTCTCATGAATATGAGCTGTACCGGTTTTTAATGCCAATAAAAATCAATGTTTATCATCTAACCAAATTTCCATGGGACTTCTGTTTGTTTGATTTTCTTTTTCATTAAAAAGAGTAAAGAAAAAAAATCCATTAAAAAAAAAAAAACTAGCTTCATGTAAAAAAGGAAATATCATAAGCTGTTTTTATTTGATTGATCAGTGTTCGGGTCTTACAGAAATGACACATTATAAATATATTTGTAGTTTCTTACAGGGGGTCACCCCATTCAAGAATTTCCAGATGATGTCAGGTCACCAATAATAAGTTAAGATAGTCCTGGTTTTGCCCATGGCATAAAGGTTAATTCTGATTTTCCTGAGAAATGCAAGGTAATACAAAGGGACTAGAGATTGAAAGCCAGGACTGCAGCTGACTGTCCCTGATAATCTGGAAACATATTAGCTCAAGTCAAGTCTTCCTTGTTGGTTTAATTGGCCAAGCTTTAGCCTTCTTTCTCAGCAGTGCAGCCAACATGAAAATGGCAGGGGACTGACACTGAGTTGCTTCTAATGCCAAACAAAACTGACGATGATACATTCAGGGTCCCAAACACCCTCTCAGAATAAAAACTGAGAAAATAATTTTGCTTAGTATTTAATATGCCCTTGCTGGCCGGATGGCACAATGGTACTGCATGACTCTGTGCTGCCAGGCAAAAGACCATGGTTTTGATTCTCAGGCCCAGCTTTTGCTCTCCAGGGCAGCTGGGACTGGAGATACTGCAGAGGAGGTGTCCTCAGCCCCGGGGGAGGAGAAGGGAGTATCAGACATTGTTCAATGATGACACCCAACCAGCTGGAGCTAGAGTGTACGTGGATCAGGCACTGAGGGGGGAATCATGGCCTGTGGCTCCCTGCCATGGCTGGGGTAGCGAAGGTTATAAAAATAGGGGAAACACCAGGTACTTGGAAATGAAGACTCATGGTGCCACTGACTAATAGAGGCATGCAGGAAGCCCAAAGGAGTAAGCAGATACTGCTGGGTCCGAGATACAATTTGTTAAAATAAATAAATCTGACTCCAAAAGAATTAGCAGTACAACCTTTTCCCCTTACCTTCAAAATGCATTTCCTGGGGATTTACAGGGTGAGTCTTTTTCAAATATGATGCACAACCACAGATTTTCATTGATAATGTTGAGGCCTCCCGTGGCTGTGCGAATCTGCGACCATCCCTTTTAAACAGTAGAGTGGAAAGTACCAGCGAGAGCTGGTGCTGTCAGTCTCAATATTAGGATAACTTGTTAAGCTCATTTATGAGAAAAAAAAAACCTTGGCTTTCCTGCGTCCTCTTTCAAAGGGGGGGAGGGGCAGATCTTCATTAGTCCATGTGGCTGCAGTCCCTGGGTATGCTTCTCCTGTGGATCTTGTAGCTAATTTTCAAAAGGAAAACATGCAGGTTATTTCCCCCTTTGAAAACTTGTCTCCAAGTTTTGCAAACTCCCTGGTGGAGTTTTTGCCTGCAGATTGCACAGGCAGGAAAGGTCTGGAAACCACTAGCCCCATGGTCTAGGTGCATAATTAATCTACATGCATCGTTTCCCTGCCCTGCCCTCTCTCGGTGCCTGGGAATGCCTTACCTTGGTGCAACTAATGGTAAGGGCCTTGTGAAAGATAGAATTCATTTTCAGACGTATCAAGGCTGGCAGTTTTTAAGAAGAGCAATTTAACCATGCAAAAATACCTATTTCTCTTGTCCTCCCTCCCTATTTGCAGCTACGTCTCTAAGACCGGTCTTTTTTTTTTTTTTTGGTAAAATAGTTTTGCTTTCCTCAGTCAAGGACACGAGAGTTCACCACAGTGTTTAACACTGTTACAAAGAAACAACGCTACAGCTTTGTCCCTGGTAAGTGATAAGAGCCATTGCTGCTGGACTGAGCACCTTAACAAAAAAAAAAGTTCTCATTGTTATCCAAATGAAGATACCGATGTAATTCCCGTAAAAGTAAGCAGTATGCGCAGTCAATTAAAAGGCCTTTTCCCGGATGGAACTTTCCAGCTTTGGTAAAAAAAATTAATCCTCTTTCACGCTGGCAGGTGTAACAAAGCCCTTCTTTGTGTTCTTTCAAAGGGTCTAGTCCTTAAAAAAAAAATGCTTGACATTTCCACAGGGGAAACAAAACTGTAGATGTGGCAAACAGTATAGAGTTTCCATTCTGATACCTTTGACAAGACTGGCCCACTATTTAGTGCCACTAAATATCCAATAAAGAGGAGGGTTTGGCAGCTTGCAGGAAAAAATAAAAGGTATAACAAATGCACAAAGCACAAAGATATAACAAATGCACAAAGCATAGCTGGGAGGTACTAATGAGTTTGCTTGGGTTGTGGGTTGGGTTTTTATTTATCACCAACTTTAAATAGATGAGTCCATCCAGCCTATTTCTAAATCTCTCTGATAGTGTTTACTGTGGAACTCTCTTTGCACATCCTTAAATAGATGAGTCCATCCAGCCCATTTCTAAATCTCTCTGAGAGTGTTTACTGTGGAACTCTCTTTGCACCATCCTTAAATAGATGAGTCCATCCAGCCTATTTCTAAATCTCTCTGATAGTGTTTACTGTGGAACTCTCTTTGCACATCCTTAAATAGATGAGTCCATCCAGCCTATTTCTAAATCTCTCTGATAGTGTTTACTGTGGAACTCTCTTTGCACAACCTTAAATAGATGAGTCCATCCAGCCTATTTCTCTCTTCTAATCAACAACATATCCATACCTCTAAAAAGCTCAACAAAGGACCTCGGCGTATGGATCGATAAAGATCTCAACCTAAAAACACACATAGCAGCCAAAACCAAGGAAGGTTTCTATAAACTTCATGTACTAAAACACCTAAAGCCGCTCCTCCACCATCAGGAATTCCGAACAGTTCTACAATCCCTGATCTTCAGCAGCTTAGACTACTGCAACTCAATGTTATTAGGTCTCCCCAAATCCACCTTAAAACCGCTGCAGTTACTGCAGAATGCCGCTGCAAGAGTACTGACCGGAAATAAAAAATCGGATCACATCACCCCAATACTAAAAAGCCTACACTGGCTACCAATCATTCAGAGAATTGAATACAAAACCCTGACGATCATCCATGACGCTTTACACAATTCAGTTAACTCCGCAGTCAGTAAAATGTTCCACCCCCACAAACCTCAACGGAACACCAGAACTTCTGAAAAACGTCTACTCGAAATACCCACATATCCCATGGCTAAGCTTACTAACACCAGAAATAGAGCTCTCTCCATAGCGGGGCCTAAACTCTGGAACGCCCTACCATGCTACCTCACCACTATCATCGAAAATAAATCATTCAAAAAAGAACTGAAAACCTGGATCTTCAGCCAGACTTTCAATGATGATTTAAGCAATCCACAATTGTGATGCCTTAAGCTTCCCATCCTTCTCCCCTCTTCTCTTCTCCGCATACCTACCCCTTCCTCCTTCCATTACCTACCCCATCCCCCCCTCATTTCCTTCTTTTCCCATTCAGACTTTCTTGTATTCAGAGCACGAGTTTGTATATACCTTCCTCGTTTTTCGTTTCTATTTTCTTTTTCGTTATTTGAATTAAATTATTTTTTAGTTATTTCCTGTTACTTCCTTCTCCATATGCTAGTTGCATATACTTTTGTTTCTCAAATTGTTCTATGTATCATTGTTTCGTTCCAATGTAAACCGGGGTGAAGGCATGTGCTAAACCTCGGTATATAAAAGCTTCAAATAAATAAATAAATAAATAAATTTCTAAATCTCTCTGATAGTGTTTACTGTGGAACTCTCTTTGCACATCCTTAAATAGATGAGTCCATCCAGCCCATTTCTAAATCTCTCTGATAGTGTTTACTGTGGAACTCTCTTTGCACCATCCTTAAATAGATGAGTCCATCCAGCCTATTTCTAAATCTCTCTGATAGTGTTTACTGTGGAACTCTCTTTGCACATCCTTAAATAGATGAGTCCATCCAGCCCATTTCTAAATCTCTCTGATAGTGTTTACTGTGGAACTCTCTTTGCACCATCCTTAAATAGATGAGTCCATCCAGCCTATTTCTAAATCTCTCTGATAGTGTTTACTGTGGAACTCTCTTTGCACATCCTTAAATAGATGAGTCCATCCAGCCTATTTCTAAATCTCTCTGATAGTGTTTACTGTGGAACTCTCTTTGCCCATCCTTCCTTAAATAGATGAGTCCATCCAGCCTATTTCTAAATCTCTCTGATAGTGTTTACTGTGGAACTCTCTTTGCACATCCTTAAATAAATGAGTCCATCCAGCCTATTTCTAAATCTCTCTGATAGTGTTTACTGTGGAACTCTCTTTGCACATCCTTAAATAAATGAGTCCATCCAGCCTATTTCTAAATCTCTCTGATAGTGTTTACTGTGGAACTCTCTTTGCACAACCTTAAATAGATGAGTCCATCCAGCCTATTTCTAAATCTCTCTGATAGTGTTTACTGTGGAACTCTCTTTGCACATCCTTAAATAGATGAGTCCATCCAGCCTATTTCTAAATCTCTCTGATAGTGTTTACTGTGGAACTCTCTTTGCACCATCCTTAAATAGATGAGTCCATCCAGCCTATTTCTAAATCTCTCTGATAGTGTTTACTGTGGAACTCTCTTTGCACATCCTTAAATAGATGAGTCCATCCAGCCCATTTCTAAATCTCTCTGATAGTGTTTACTGTGGAACTCTCTTTGCACATCCTTAAATAGATGAGTCCATCCAGCCCATTTCTAAATCTCTCTGATAGTGTTTACTGTGGAACTCTCTTTGCACATCCTTAAATAGATGAGTCCATCCAGCCTATTTCTAAATCTCTCTGATAGTGTTTACTGTGGAACTCTCTTTGCACATCCTTAAATAGATGAGTCCATCCAGCCTATTTCTAAATCTCTCTGATAGTGTTTACTGTGGAACTCTCTTTGCCCATCCTCACTATACTTGGGCTGCTCGGCTCCAGTGCATTATCTTCTGACTTAGCTCCTGAAAGATGTTATTTCTGAAGATCAATTGCACGATAGTAATTGGAAACATTTTAATGGGACACATTGTTCATCACTCACAAGGTACACCGGCTTGTGTTTCATAATCTACCGTGTCCCTTTTATTGTCCTCAAGAGGTGCGGTGCATTCCTGTTACGGTGCCAGGGGATGCTAACCCTATCATGACTTCTAAAAATGCTTGTGTCTTGAGGTGGGGGGAGGGGGGAGGAGGAGAAGGATCGACGGGAGCAGGAATGAAATGAATTTAGAGAAAGGCGATGGATGCTTCATTAATTTTGGCACAAGCACCAGGTGTGTGCATGTCTAAAACCACAACAGCTGTCTTCTCAAAACAAAATTGCCATGGCTACCAAGGATGTCATTCTGGGGTGTGGATAGGGGTGGGAGTGATGGCGAGGTGAGGTGAGGTGAGGTGAGGGAAAAGATAAGGGCGGGGGACTGAGGGAGACCAAGGCCCTTAACTATACGCTGCAAAAAAAAAAAAGGCAAGGAAATATGAAATGTTGGCATGTGGTTAACCTGGTCTTTCTGGGCTGGAGTCTCCTGCCCCTAGATTTAATAGGCTTAAGCATAAAGAAATCTACATGAGCACCAGATTTCTGGAGGTATGTGTGGTTCTTTTTGGTGATGATTTTCATTAGGAATTTATCTCGGTGAGGAACACTAGGGACCCTTGCTTTAATAAGTTGCTCTGGACCCTCGCATTCATACATTATCGGCAAAAGAAAATGAATGTGTTTTTCACAGAGCAAGAACTGCTCTAAACTTGGTGCTATGAGCAACCTCCAGTCGCCCTGCACGTCATCTGTTATTTGCCTCAGGGCTGGATTTATGATTGTGGCACTCATAGGCAGTGCCATGACGGTGGGTGCTCTTTTGAAGCTGTGCTGGCAGATGGCACTAGAGCAAGCAGAAGCTGGCTTCTCTTTGGCCAGGATATTATTTGGTGCCTTCAAAAACTATAGCCATAGGCAATTGCCTATGACTAAATCCGGGCCTGATTTGCTTCCTTCCTCTCCATGGTGCAGGCTGCCATGATGGCTCAAGTGAGTCTCATGGAAACTCATCAAACATGATTATCGCAGTACTGTAATGTGAACTATTCGCTTTGGACAAAAAAACAGCAACAGCTAGGGAGGAAGCCCAAACTGTGTCGCCAGTATTCAACACTCCAACCAGAGAAATCAAAAAATCCAGCTCACGTCAAGGAGACAAGGCAAAGCTTGCTTCTTGAACAGCGCATTTCCAACAGAAAACAGCCCCATATCAATGATAGCCAGAAATCCTCAACAATATGTTTCCTGTCTTCTTCCATCACATTACAAAAAAATTCCTAATCCATAGGCCACCTTTAAAAACTGCAAAACGATGTCCAGAAGGATAGAATGAATTAGCAAAGTAGCTTTGTAACAATGATGGCTATATAAGACTAACACGTATTTTAAGAACAACTCAAGTAGCATCGAGCAGCTCTGTAAAAATGATAATTAGTCGTAGCTGTAGTAACTTCCCATTACAGATTTTCTGACTGGAGGAAGAGGAGATATCTTCCATTGTATTTTTATCTGCCATCGTTTGCTATAACATCACAATGCCTAGCACATAACAGTTTACACACCTAATAAATATGCAACATAGATGTTAAAAAATTCTCTTTTCCTCTTAGTGCCATCTTCTTCCTTCAAAAATGTATAAAAGAAAGACCGGCATATGCTTCTGGTTGTAAGTACTAAATATTCTGAATCTGAGACCAGCAGGGATTTTCCTAGTATTGGTAACAGACCACTCGTCTCCAGGGAGGAAGCAGTCAACCACGCATCACCATAGTGGCATATGCAAGGTATAGAGAACATACTCACTGCCAAAAGGTTTGTGAACCCCCCATGATGGTCTGTATTTTTAGTATAATTTATACTCGGAACATGATTAGATCAAAACCTAAACCTGGATAAGAAAAATAGCCCCGTTGAATAAATAACTCAGACAAAAAGAATATATGTTGATTATTTATTCAACAAAAAGTCTCAACTATCAGTATCCTATGTGTAAAGGTATGTGAACCCTTCATTTAGTAACAAGTGGCACCTATGGGGCTGATTTTAAAAGTCCTACATACGCCGGACCTATTTTAGAAAGGCCCGGCGACGTGTGTAAAACCCCGGGACACGTCTAAGACCTGGGGCTTTACTAAAAGGGCGGGGAAGGGGCGGGGCCAGAGGCCATTTGCTGCTGTGTTGGAGGATCACGGGCTGGCAGGCTGTCGGCGCACACAACTTGCGCCTGCCCGGAGGTAGGTGCAAAAGGTAAGACAAGGCTTGGGGGGGGGGGGTAGAGTAGGGCTGGGGGGGGGGGGGAAAGGTTAGGGGAAGGGGTGGGAAGGTCAAGCTAGGGGGAAGGGAAGTTCCCTCACAGGCTGCTCCGATTTCGGATCGTCCTGGGAGGGAACGGGGGAAGGCAGCACGGCTCAGCGAACACAAGGTGCACAATTGTGCACCCCCTTCCGCGCGCTGACCCCTGATTTTATAACTTGCGCATGCCTGCACGCGCAAGTTATAAAATCGGGTGTACATGTGTGCGCGCCGGGTAGCACATGCACAGTCTCTCATCTCATAGAAACATAGAAACATAGAAATGACGGCAGAAGAAGACCAAACGGCCCATCCAGTCTGCCCAGCAAGCTGTGCACTTTTTTTTTTTATTTCTCTCATACTTCTGTTACTCTTGGCTCTTAGTAACCTTTTGGTTCTATTTCCCTTCCACTCGCACTATTAATATAGAGAGCAGTGTTGGAACTGCATCCAAGTGAATATCTACCATAGTTAGGGGTAGTAACCGCCGCAATAAGCAAGCTACACCCATGCCTTTGTTTACCCAGACTATATAACTCAGTCCTTGTTGGTTATTGTCTGTATATAGATCCACCTTTCTATGTTCCCCCTGCTGATGAAGCAGAGAGCTATGTTGGATGTGTGTTGAAAGTGAAGTATCAGACTTTCTCCCCTGCCGTAGAAGCAGAGAGCTATGTTGGATATGCATTGAAAGTGAAGTATCAGACTTCCTCCCCTGCCGTAGAAGCAGAGAGCTGTGTTGGATATGCATTGAAAGTGAAGTATCAGACTTTCTCCCCTGCCGTAGAAGCAGAGAGCTATGTTGGATTTGCTTGAAGTATCAGACTTCTCCCCTGCCGTTGAAGCAGAGAGCTATGCTGGATGTGTGTTGAAAGTGAAGTATCAGACTTTCTCCCCTGCCGTAGAAGCAGAGAGCTATGTTGGATATGCTTGAAGTATCAGACTTCCTCCCCTGCCGTAGAAGCAGAGAACTGTATTGGATATGCATTGAAAGTGAAGTATCAGACTTTCTCCCCTGCTGTAGAAACAGAGAGCTATGTTGGATATGCGTGAAGTATCAGACTTTCTCCCCTGCCGTTGAAGCAGAGAGCTATGCTGGATGTGTGTTGAAAGTGAAGTATCAGACTTTCTCCCCTGCCGTTGAAGCAGAGAGCTATGCTGGATGTGTGTTGAAAGTGAAGTATCAAACTTTCTCCCCTGCCGTAGAAGCAGAGAGCTATGTTGGATATGCGTGAAGTATCAGACTTTCTCCCCTGCCGCAGAAGCAGAGAGGTATGTTGGATTTGCTTAAAGTATCAGACTTCTCCCCTGCCGTTGAAGCAGAGAGCTATGCTGGATATACATTGAAAGTAAAGTATCTGGCTTATTTAGTTTGGGGTAGTAACCGCCGTATCAAGCAAGCTACTCCCCGCTTTTTGTGAATGCAAATCCTTTTTTCCCACACTTCCTCTTGCCATTGAAGCTTAGAGCAGTGTTGGAGTCACATTATCTATGTGTATGTTTATTGAATAAGAGTATAATCTCCAGGCAGTAGCCGTCATTCCCGTGAGCCACCCACTCTTCATTCACGTCCTCTAGACTTGATGGATCCAGTGTTTATCCCACGCCCCTTTGAAGTCCTTCACAGTTCTGGTCTTCACCACTTCCTCCGGAAGGGCATTCCAGGCATCCACCACCCTCTCCGGGAAGTAATTATTCCTGATATTGGTTCTGAGTCTTCCTCCTTGGAGCTTCAACTCGTGACCCCTGGTTCTGCTGGGTCCTTTTTAAAGATGGCCCGGCGCCATCTTTAAAAATGGCACAGGCCATCCAGTGCTCCTACCATGTGACAGGGGCCGGGTAATGGCACGGATACCCTGCCACATGGTAAGGGCAAAGGGCCATCGGCGCCATTTTGATTAGTGGCAGCCGACGGCCCGAGAGTGGGAGATCGCTCCCGGGACCCCCACTGGACCACCAGGTACCTGTAAAATGTTTTTGGGGGGGTCGGGAGGGTGGGGGAAGCAAAGGGATTAGTTTTAAAGGGTCGGGGTGGGTTTAGGGTTTATTTTTGTCTGCCGTTTTTCCCGCCCTCCCCCAAAACGATAAGAGAACCCCCACGATCAATATCGTGGGGTTTTCTTATCATTTCGGGGGAGCCCCCTATTTCTGATGATTTTGAAAATATCGATGATATTTTCAATCGTCCGAAGCCCGATTCACATCCCTATACAGAACTGTTTCAACTCTGTCACATCGGAGGGTTCCTTGCATGAACAGTTCATTTCACAACTTGCCAAAACTTTTCAATAGGGTTTAGGTCAGGACTTTGACTTGGTCAGTCCAAAACAAGAAATCTCTTCTTCTTCAGCCATCCTGTAGTAGATTGGCTTGAATGTTTAGGGTCGTCTTGCTATTTGATAAACTTTTGGCTCTGCTTCAGCTCGCAGATGTATGGCCTGACATTCTTCTCTAGAATTTTCAAATATAACGCAAAATGCATGGTTCCATCAATGGTGGCAAGCAGGCAAGGTCCTAATGCAGCAAAGCAGCCCAACACCATGATAGCTTCACCACCTTGCTTGACAGTTGGCATACGGTTCTTACTTTGGAAGGACATGTTTGACTTTTAACTAATAAAATCTTTACTATTGTGACCAAAAAGTTCAATTTTTGACTTATCTGTCCAGAGATCATGATTCCAGAAGTCTTATGGTGAACTTGAGGAAGGTAGCAATGTTCTTTTTAGAGAGCTGTAGTTTCTTCCTAGCTGTCCTCTCATTAACACCATTTCAATTTAGCTTTCTCTTGAAGATTGATATATAAATGAATCCTCACCTCAGCCCCAGTGAAAGTGTCCTTCAGATCTTTATATGTTAGTCTGGGGTTCTTTATGACTTCGTAGATTTTCTGATTTGCTCTTGGGGTGATCTTAGCAGGACAATTGCTCCTGGGCAGAGTTACTGTAGTCTTCAATATTTTCTATTTGTAGGCTGTCTGACAGTGGATGGATGGATCCCCAAATGTTTAGAAATGTTCTTGTAAGCCTGACCAGACAGATGAGCATCAACTACGCTTTTTCGAAGGTTCTTTTGAAATTTCTTTTGATTATTGCATGATGAGTTCTCACTAACTTTTATGGTAAAAACCAAACTCAAAACCTTCTAGAGCTTTATGAAGGACAGGATGCACAAACTCAGTCATGCATATTTACTCTGCCCTGAAGAGTCGCTTACTGGTTAATCATAACCAATTATATAAGTACCTGATTATAATTAGTCAGTTAATTGTAATTATGAAATTAGGGATTAACTTACTATTCATACACACTGATTCTGAATTAGTATTTTTTCCTACTTTGCAAATTATTGGGTCTGAAGAATTATATAATTTCTATTGCACAAGAAAAGACTGTTCCCAATTAAACAAGGGCATCTTGTTAAGGACTTGCAATTCTCATTATTATACTTGAGGGTTAACAAACTTCTTCTCAGCATTTGATATCCATAAAAGTCTAGATTACCATAGTTTAAGCAAAAATAATCCATTAGACTAAAAATCTGTTTTCTATCAAATTTGAATTAACAGGGGGTTTTTTTTCAGTCAAAAGGCTAAAATGACATAATTAATTGCCTGACTAGACATTCTTTATCTACCTCTCTGAAGGCTCATTGACCCCATCGCACATCTCTTTCTATAAAGTTGGTATAGGAGTCTTATGGTATCCATTTAGTCAACGTTTCTTGGCGTGAAACGCATGTGTTTTCAGAAAGATAGAGAGGGCAATCCAACTGCTGTGGGACAGTCAATATGCTGTGTACTTAAGCCCGGTATTTACTAACATTCATAAAAAATGTGTGCCTATTGCAGCACATTTAACTCAGTATTCACAAAAGGATGTATGGAGAAGGCTGGGAACTATAAGCCGTTGGAGTCCTCCGTATACCAAGGCTCGCTTTAGCCTACAAGACATTGTCCCTTCATTGGATACCTTGAGTCTCATCTCATCCTTACAAGTCTTCGTCTCATCATTGATTACCCTGAGTCTCGTCTCAACCCTTCAAGTCTTCATCTTTGTCTCGACTCTTCATGTAACCAAGTCTCTGTGAAGCCCTCATAATATCCTGAGTCTTTGTCTTCATCTTGTTGTCTTCATCTGATGTCTACACCCTTCAGCCACTGTCCATCCTGTCACATTTGCTGCTTCCATGCGGCAGGTCCAAAAGGGGTATCGAGTGGCCGGAGGACTACTCCAGAGACCAACATTACGTTACTGGGTCTCTTCTATGTGATCAGGTTCGGCAGTGGCCAGGGTTCGGCATTCCTGGATCTTCAACCCGTACTTGGACACTCCTCACCTGCCACGGCGCTTGCTGGAGCTCGTCTGCGGCAGTGTCGTGGCCCAAGGGTACACGAAATCCCAGAAATGGGACCTCCTCCAGCGTTCCAACAGCACACGCCTACCAGCCTCACAGCTGTCTACATTTCTAATAATTGAATCATCAATTAAAACAGCTGACCTAATCCTTCCCTCCTGGGCAGTAGCCCTGGGAGACACATCCTCAGGGCGAGAGGACAATGCAACATCTGGAGAGCAGATGTTTGCAATAGGATCATTTCCTGATGCACCAGATTGATGCTATCTGACCAGGACACCTTCCTCCTCCAAGGCAGCACCAGGGCTGCCAGACTGGAGTTTGGGCTTGGCTGCTATGTCCCTGAAGGTCTCATCTATATACCTGTCTGCCTCAGCTCCTCCAGGCTGCCACTCTAGCCTCTAGAGATCGGACTCATTCTCTGAGTGACAGGAGCTCTTTGGACCGTATGCACACATACAACCTCTCACCAGTGGGTAAAAAATCATACATGTGACACTTGATGGAAAAGACTGGAAGGCCCCCCTCTTGCTGCTGGACTGCTGCCTTCATCTTTATTTTGTTCAGTTCCTAGTTAAGTTTAGGTTGCTATGGGAGTAGGAATGCATACAATTAGGTTCGTTTAAATGTATTAGTGTATTCACTATTTATTTGGTATGACCTATATGGGGATGATTAAAGTCTTGATAAGATGTGGGAAAATTTTAAATTTAAATTAAAAGGCTGATTAATTTTTTTTTTAATGTGAAAGTGTCACCTGCCTATAAATCAAAGAATGAGTTAGCGGTGAGTGGAAGAGGGATGGAAGGGAGGTAATGACAAACACACAAACTCCTGGTTTTTGCTTGCCCTGTGACTAGCTATTTAATACAAAGTTGTATTATAGTTGTCTATAAAAACTTATGAATAAATATTTAAACTTTGTGGAACATACCAGAATCTGCAACAATAAAGTGGTTGAAGTCAGTGCAGAGAGTGGCTACTAAAATGATCAGTGGTCTTAGTTCTAAAGGCTGGGAATGGACTTAAAGATCTAAACATGTATATCCTAGATGAAAGGCAAGATAGGGGAGATTTGATAGAGACATTCAAATTTCTCAATGGGTTCCATGCACAGGAAGTAAGCCTCTTTGAACGGAAAAATGGCTCTTCAATGAAAGGTCATGGGATGAGGGTGAAAGAAAGCAGAGTCAGGAGTAATCTAAATAAATATTTCTTTATAGAGAGGGTTGTGGTTGCATAGACAAGTCTCACAGTGGAGGTGGTGGAGACACAGTATCTGAATTCAAAAAAGCATGGGACAAGCACAAGGTCTCTCTGAGGGAGTGGGAGGGATTGTAGAGATGAGCATTTGGTATGGATGGGAAGACTAGATAGGTCATATGGTCTTTTTCTGCCATCATGGTTTTAGCAAGGGGAAGTCCTGTCTTAAGAAATGTCTTTGACTTTTTTGAGGGTGTAAATAAACTTGTAGATAAAGGTGAACTGGTTGACATAGTGTATTTGGCTTTTAGTAGGAATCTAACAGAGTTCACCATGAGAGACTCCTCAGAAAGTACAGATTCATGGGGCAGGAGGCAGTGTTCTATTGTGCATTGGAAAATGGTTAAAAGGACAGAAACATAGGGTAAGACTAAATGGTCTGTTTTCTAAATGCAGAAAGGTCATTACTGGAGTACCACAGGGATAGATACTGGGACCTGTGCTGTTTGACATATTCATAAATGATCTGGAAAAAGGAATGAAAAGCGAGGTGATCAGATTTGCAGATCATACAAAATTATTCAATTTGTTAAAATGGCAGCTGATTGCGAGGAATTGTAAAAGGAACTTGGGATACTAGAAGACTGGGCAACAGAACGACAGATGAAATTTAATATGGAAAGGTGCTAAGTGATGCACATAGAGAAAAATAATCCCCATTACTGGTGCACGATGCTTGGTTCTGTATTGGGAGTCACTACCCAGGACAAGGACCTTGGAGTCCTTGTGGGCAATACGTTGAAACCCTTGGCTCAGTGCATGGCGAAGGTCAAAAAAGCAAATAGAATGTTAGGAATGATCTGAAAAGGAATGGAGACTAAAACAGAATGTAAGGGGACCTCAAAATCTGCCCCTTACTAGCAGTATTTGCCCTTTAGTGGGCTGGTATTTATGGCCTCAACAGGTCATCCTGCCAGCAGTGTGAGTCAGAGGTCTCCATCCAGACCCTACCCCTAAGTGTGAGGTCAGTGTATTGTAGGTGTGTTAGTGTTCCGTACCATTCCCCACTGGGAAGGGTTTGGGATCCAATAAAACTCCTGTGCCCATGTCACCCAGAGGGGAGTCGAGACTCAGACTTAGCATAGGGCTGAGGAAGCAGGTGGATCTCCTTGCAGAAGACACGGGGGGGGGGGGGGGGGGGGGGAGGGGGTCTGTCCTTCCACAGGGACAGGGCCTGAAGGAGTGATATCCTTTTGGGCAAGGGGGTGCCTGAAAAGAGAGGGAAGTTCCAGAGCCCAGGAAGATGACTCCAGAAGAGAAGTGTCTTGTGAAGAAACTGCACCTGAGGACCCTCACCCCCCCACCCCAGAAAGAAGGGATCTCTCCAGAGACAGTGCTGTAGAGAGGATTGTCATTGGGGGTGTCACAGTTGTGGACCTTTGGGCTGTGGCATGGCTGATGCAGCCTAGCAGGCAAACCCATTAGGTCCACACCGACAGCAGGTGGACTCACTCCTACTGGGATAGGGTGTAGGGCTTACCCTTACCAGCCCCGTTCCCCTCAGGTTCAGCCTTTTGGGTTCCAGGGGCTGACAAGGATTAGGTAAGAGTCCAGTAGGGAGCGGTCAGACAGAGTTGAGTAACGGGCAGAGGTCAGCGGAAATAAACAGGGTCCGGGTCCAGGCTGTAGTCAGGGCAGGCAGCGAGCAACAGAGACAGGGTCTAGGCCAAGGCTGGGGCAGGCAGCAGAGTAGTCAGATCTGAAACAGGGGTCAGAACCAGGAGTCAGGCAAGAGAATAGTCAAATCCAAAGCAAGGGTCAGGGTCAGAATCAGGAGGCAGGCAGAGACGGATAGATAAGACAGAGGCAAGGCACAGATAACCAAGATACAAGAAGGGCAAGGCAGGCTGGACCAGAAGAGCCAGAGCAAGGTAACACAGAGGCAAGGCAACAAGGTGTCAAACTAGAAGCAACATGCACTGCAAGGCAAAAGGACCTGTTGCTGGGGCATCGGCTAGGAGCACGGCTGAGGTTTAAATACCTAGTCATGCTGACATCATCAGGAGGTGCCGCAACACTCCTTTCCGTCATGGGGCTCCAGAAAGTCAGAGCAAGGCGGTCCTAGTGCACAGGCTCCAGTTGAAGAACTGTCACAGCAATGAGCAGAATAAGTACATTGGGGGCAAGGAAGGACAGGGATAGAAAACAGGGAGGGCAAATGCGGGCCGATCCCCATTCTGGTTCCAAGTGAGGCTCAAAAGAGCACGAGGAAACTGCTGAGTCAGAAAGAAAAAGAAACTGCGTAGGTATTTCCTGATATTTTATTTTTGGAAAGTCATATCCATAGGCTACATTGATAGCCAAGAACACATTTAAGGACTGGTAACAATTTTAAAGGACCCCGCCCCCCCCCCCCCCAACACACACACAACGTATCAATATGAACAGTCTCTTCTCTCTCTATTTCATTCTTATATACCTCCTTTTTCCCAAAAAAGTTTGCATCAAATGTATTTTATTTATTTGTTTATTGAAAATATGTATATACCACATTAGCCTGCATTCTAAGTGAATGACAGTAAAATATACATAAAATTAAAACAGATACAGCAGTACAAATAGTATAGCATAACAACAAACACCCCCCAATCAAATATAAGAACTATGTAAAAATTCTTCATTTTCCACCCCTCTAAAATAAATATTTGCAAAAAATGATCAAAATCATTTTGAATGCCTAAAACTTGAGCAGAAATAATTGCAACCGCTTAAGGGTTTGCTCAAAGCACTGGGCGACTTTGGCTCTGTCTTTAGATCTTACTGTAAAGATTCCGTCTCAATGCAAATGCCTCGCCTCGTTAGAAGCTCAGGAAAGGTAAGCTGCCTGAGCAGCATGAAAGTGTGACAAGGCATGAACGGAATGATCTCCATGTGAGCCTTCCTCTGAAGGCTTTGTGCAGTAATGTCCTCTTAGCCTAATTTCAAGTTGTTAATTAAAGCCAAGTGGAAACCACCGCCTACTGTAATAAAATGGAATGTACTCAACGCTAAAAAAAAACAAACAAACCCAGTAGTAATGGTCAAAAAAGGCTTCATGCTAAGCCTTGCTTTAGTGCCATGCTCATTGATTTTCAATCTGTTAAAACACATAGAAGATTGTGCTTAACAAGGCTTATCCCCGTCCAACAGGGTTGGTTGGAGTTGAGCATGGTGAGGAGGTGGCACACTCTGGCCTGGGATGAGAAGGAAGATGGTTGCTCTTATAGTGGTGGCCACTACCCAGCCTAACCATGGTGAAGAACTTACAAATTTCTATCAATGGTTGAATAGCCGTAGCCCCTGTTTGACAATTGGTCTACCTGCAAATCCATAACAAATTTTTTTTCAAACATTTTGATTGCAAAGATGCATAACGGATCTGAATTTACCATTATTTAGAAAAAAGGCGGATTGTGATACACATTTGAGGGCTGATATCCACCATCCACTTAGTCTTAAGGACAATTTTTTTTTTGATTGGTATGACTCTGTTCCACAATTGCTGAATATATGAGGAGAGTGAGAGAGACATTTTCTTGAACAGCCCTGGTATATTAAGTTGGCATATAAACAAGCTTTGTTTTTCAATTGGAACACCCATGCAGCACCCGTGACAAAAATCAGAATAGGTTGGTCTGTACCATTCCCTTCCCTACCACAGCAAACGAGGTGAAACATGCTTTACAAAAACATTGGCACATTATGAAGTTGCACAACATTTTTCAGGCATCCCCCATTTATTGCTTTTTCTCAGAGTAGAAACATGAAGGATTGCGTAGTCTTTCGTGTCTCACGAGGCAAAATACTATGAAGAGTAATGCCACATCTGAAGGCATATACTGTGTGCGTCCATCAACCATGAACCTAAAAGCTTTTCATGCAGCAAAAGGAGGTGTATCCATCACTCACAGATATTTTAGGAATTGTTTATCATCATCTGTACAGTATGTGATTGTATGCTCATGTGATATCAAGACAAATCGGATGGTAAAAACAAAGGTAATAAAACATAACTGAATGAAAAATTGCAGAGTTGAAGCTGCTTTGGTAGATCTCTGTGCGAAAACTGGATATTTTTTGAAGTTTTACACTTTTGTGCCATAAACAAAGCCACATGAAATAAACTGGAGAGGAAGTGGTTGGGATTTAGTTTTGTCCAGATTAGAATAGCAGTAGATTTTGTTTGAATTGCATGGAGTCTAATGGGTTACACATCAATATGGATCAGAGTGTTTTCTTTTATTGGATCTCTCTTGTTTTGTATGTGTTTTTTTCCCCATCTGATGTTCGTAGATTTTGAGTTCATATTTCCATCAGTTATATATATATAATATAATAGCTCCACCAACTGAATATCCATTAATTAGAGCTATGCATGATTAACCCCTTTATATTTTTGGAGTTGGAGTCTACATTAGTATTAGCTTGACAGTTGATTGGTTGCGTTCTCCATGGTTGAATCTTTGGTGAATCTTTATGCTCCATAATGATGGTCTCTTTGGAGTCTATTTGAATTTTTGAGATTGTCCCTCTATACCATAAGCAATGTCTCTGAGAATTTATGGTTTGAATCTTTAAATGAAATCTAACAATTAAGATTAAACTGGCACAAGTATTTGTTCTTATATTTTGAGGCAGCCAAATTCAAAGATTACATTGCTTGTGGTTTTTACGGGATTGACTTGACAGCTCTTCAAAATCTATTGAAAACCTTCCACTAGATGATGAAGGATCTTATGCTTTTAAAAAGGAGATTTGTTGATTTTCTGGTTTGTTATTTGAAGAATCAGATGTTCTGTTAGAGACTTTTATGTCAATCTCACAGATGCAGATGGTGCTGTTTGTGAAAATGTTTCAGATGAATCCACTGCTGTGGGAAACTGGGTGATCTTCTCGTTATTTTTGTATTATCTTCATGAGACTTCTTTTAGGCTACTTTGAGTTTTCTGAAATATTTAACAATACATATAAATGGGGTGGGAGGTTACTTGTTAGTATAGCACTTTGGAATCTGGGCTTGTAGAATGATACTTTCATAGAGAAGAAAATAGGATAAAGCATAAACATTGGCAAGTTAAATGTAAGACATTGATAAGACAGGCTAAGAGAGAATTTGAAAAGAAGTTGGCTGTAGAGGCAAAAACTCACAGTAAAAACTTTTTTAAATATATCCGAAGCAGAAAGCCTGTGAGGGAGTCAGTTGGACCGTTAGATGATCGAGGGGTTAAAGGGGCACTTAGAGAAGATAAGGCCATTGCGGAAAGATTAAATGATTTCTTTGCTTCGGTGTTTACTGAAGAGGATGTTGGGGAGGTACCCGTAATGGAGAAGGTTTTCATGGGTAATGATTTAGATGGACTGAATCAAATCACGGTGAACCTAGAAGATGTGGTAGGCCTGATTGACAAACTGAAGAGTAGTAAATCACCTGGACCGGATGGTATACACCCCAGAGTTCTGAAGGAACTAAAAAATGAAATTTCAGACCTATTAGTAAAAATTTGTAACTTATCATTAAAATCATCCATTGTACCTGAAGACTGGAGGATAGCAAATGTAACCCCAATATTTAAAAAGGGCTCCAGGGGCGATCCGGGAAACTACAGACCGGTTAGCCTGACTTCAGTGCCAGGAAAAATAGTGGAAAGTGTTCTAAACATCAAAATCACAGAACATATAGAAAGACATGGTTTAATGGAACAAAGTCAGCATGGCTTTACCCAGGGCAAGTCTTGCCTCACAAATCTGCTTCACTTTTTTGAAGGAGTTAATAAACATGTGGATAAAGGTGAACCGGTAGATATAGTATACTTGGATTTTCAGAAGGCGTTTGACAAAGTTCCTCATGAGAGGCTTCTAGGAAAAGTAAAAAGTCATGGGATAGGTGGCGATGTCCTTTCGTGGATTGCAAACTGGCTAAAAGACAGGAAACAGAGAGTAGGATTAAATGGGCAATTTTCTCAGTGGAAGGGAGTGGACAGTGGAGTGCCTCAGGGATCTGTATTGGGACCCTTACTGTTCAATATATTTATAAATGATCTGGAAAGAAATACGACGAGTGAGATAATCAAATTTGCAGATGACACAAAATTGTGCAGAGTAGTTAAATCACAAGCAGATTGTGATAAATTGCAGGAAGACCTTGTGAGACTGGAAAATTGGGCATCCAAATGGCAGATGAAATTTAATGTGGATAAGTGCAAGGTGATGCATATAGGGAAAAATAACCCATGCTATAATTACACGATGTTGGGTTCCATATTAGGTGCTACAACCCAAGAAAGAGATCTAGGTGTCATAGTGGATAACACATTGAAATCGTCGGTTCAGTGTGCTGCGGCAGTCAAAAAAGCAAACAGAATGTTGGGAATTATTAGAAAAGGAATGATGAATAAAACGGAAAATGTCATAATGCCTCTGTATCGCTCCATGGTGAGACCGCACCTTGAATACTGTGTACAATTCTGGTCGCCGCATCTCAAAAAAGATATAATTGCGATGGAGAAGGTACAGAGAAGGGCTACCAAAATGATAAGGGGAATGGAACAACTCCCCTATGAGGAAAGACTAAAGAGGTTAGGACTTTTCAGCTTGGAGAAGAGACGACTGAGGGGGGATATGATAGAGGTGTTTAAAATCATGAGAGGTCTAGAACGGGTAGATGTGAATCGGTTATTTACTCTTTCGGATAGTAGAAGGACTAGGGGACACTCCATGAAGTTAGCATGGGGCACATTTAAAACTAATCGGAGAAAGTTCTTTTTTCCTCAACGCACAATTAAACTCTGGAATTTGTTGCCAGAGAATGTGGTTCGGGCAGTTAGTATAGCTGTGTTTAAAAAAGGATTGGATAAGTTCTTGGAGGAGAAGTCCATTACCTGCTATTAAGTTCACTTAGAGAATAGCCACTGCCATTAGCAATGGTTACATGGAATAGACTTAGTTTTTGGGTACTTGCCAGGTTCTTATGGCCTGGATTGGCCACTGTTGGAAACAGGATGCTGGGCTTGATGGACCCTTGGTCTGACCCAGTATGGCATTTTCTTATGTTCTTATGTTCTTATGCTTTCTACTGCAGTTCTTTAAGCTTGGAATAGTTCAGAACCCCCTTGCATGTCTTGAACTACTTAGAAAGAAAACGGTGATACATTTACCAGTTCCACGGCTTATCTTGCAAGCAGTTATGTTCCTTAATTAAATTATAATTTTAGCCTTAAACAGCAAAATAAAATCCTGTAATAATCTGCCTGTGGAGCATGACAGCTGGCCCATCTGATCCTTGCAGTCTGCTTACAAATTGGTATTAGTGCCACTAATAAAGCTGATTAGTGTTACAACTAAAGACCCACTAACCTGATACTGCCAGCTGGGCTTACAAAGGCTATCAATCTATATAGCAGCTGTTGGAGCACCAGTGCCGTACGCTTTAATTTTACGTTTCAGTCACCGCCCATCCCATACCTCAATGCAATTTAAGGCAGAACAGTAAATGTTTCTGTTGAGGTGCAGGAATGTCGTAATAGATAGTACAGCTCCGTTACTGAATATGAAGTCCACATATGAAGCAAAGCAGCGGATGGATCAGTTGGGTAAGATGGCCGTGTGGCCCTACCAATGTATGTTAGTGCAGAATGAACTGAGAGGAATGACTTTTCAAAGTCGGTCGTACCTAACATGCAGAAGCCACCAAGAAACTTACCTGGTTTGTTGAAAGCCTTTTTCATTTTAAACTTTGGTAAATACCAGTTATGTTTGCTGCTTGTTAACTATGTTGGGAATTTTTTTTTTTCTTTTAATTAAATGGTATGTGATCATATCCAGGGGTGATCATACCTGATGATGTCAAGGTTGCTAAACAGTACAAGAAAACAGTGATGAGAATCAGAGGAATGACAGGATGTGAAGGAGAATCATAACCAGCGGTGAAAAGCAGGTGTCAATACCTCTGTACAAATCATTAGCTGAGACCTCATTTAGAGGGCTGCTAACACATTTTAAAATTTAAAAAATATATATTAATTGACAATCTGCCAGATTTTTATTGATAGCCTTTTTTTTTTTTAATGGACATGCACTTCACAATTGCTATTTTGTTCACAACTGGAGGTCCTATTCTGAGATTCACCCCTTTACGCACTGCAGACTTCCCTGTATCCGCAGTGGGAGTCCTTGCCACTATGTGTCAGTCAAAAGTGGATACTGCTTCAGGAGCCTCTCTTGCTTCCTACGGAGCTGTGCCTGCGGGCCATCAGACACAGCCTTCGGCAGAGGGCCTGAGAGGAAAAAGCATGCAGAGGCACAGACCCACACATGCTTTCCTTCTGAAATTTGTTGCCAGAGGATGTGGTTAGTGCAGTTAGTGTAGCTGGGTTTAAAAAAGGATTGGATAAGTTCTTGGAGGAGAAGTCCATTAACTGCTATTAATTAAGTTGACTTAGAAAATAGCCACTGCTATTACTAGCAACAGTAACATGGAATAGACTTAGTTTTTGGGTACTTGCCAGGTTCTTATGGCCTGGATTGGCCACTGTTGGAAACAGGATGCTGGGCTTGATGGACCCTTGGTGTGACCCAATATGGCATGTTCTTATGTTCTTACTTTGCACCAAAGTAGAGAATTAGAATATCATCCCCATTAAGGGTTCTAAAGTATTACCCTATATACACACTATAGGACTCTGATTTAAATACAGTCTGTAAAGGCTATGTCTTTTCATAGAAACATGAATCACATTTACAGGAGATTATTGGGAAGATATACTTCAGAACTATGTCTTCTGCTCCTTGTATATGGCCAATATTATTAGTAAATAATTTAGGTTCCTTATTATGAAGATCTGAATGTATTTATTTAAAAGATATTTCTAAACTTATCTGTATACTGTTCCCAGCAGCCCATAGGACAGGCCTCCAGAAATCACAGCGAGCTATCCAGGCTTCAAACTCCACAGCCCCATCTTCCAGAGGCCCCACATCCCTTGGAACAAAAGGAAACTGAAAGGCTCATCTGCAAACCATTCCAGCAGCCCCCAGGAGAGGACTCCATACGTCACTGCAAGTGAATCCAGGCTTAGAACTCTCTTCTGCTGCAAGTGGTATGGGGCCTTTAGAAGTTCCTGATCCAAGGCAGTATCAGGGCTGCCAGACTGGAGTTCTAAGCCTGGATCCACTTGTGGTGACCTCTGGAGTCCTCTTCTGGTGGCTTCTGGGAATGGTTCGCAGATGAGCCTTCCAATTTTCTTCTGCTCCAAGGGGTGTGGAGCCTCTGGAAGCTGGGGCTGTGGAGTTCAAAGCCTGTATCACTCACCTTGACCTCTAGAGTCCTCTCTCATAGGCTGCTGGATACCATATTTTGCATCCGTCGATTGCAGATGGCTGCGACCACTCTGCCTCACCTCTTTTTTGCCTTTCTCCTCCTCCATGGGTAAGATGGCTGCCTCCGGTGCCGAGTGCCGAAACCCTCAGCATCTCCAACTCAGCATGGACTTCCCCATCCACCATGCTCCTTCCCATGGCCTCCTAGGGCGCGTGCATGCTGCCTACGCTTATCTACACGTCATGGCGGGAACCTCGGGGGCATCCCCATCGCATCACGTCAATACCTCCGGGTATTTAAGCCTCCGTTCAGCTCCTAACGAACGAGTTAGCAAAGACTTCAGTTTAGCTACTCTGACCACTGTAAGCTGCACGCTTAGACTCCTTGCTACCCTCCAAGGTTTCTCGCTCCTGCAGAAGTTCTGGGCACCCACTCCTCAGGGGCCTCTCGCTTCCATCTACCCTTCGGGGTTTTCTACTACTAACTAGACAACCGCTCCTCGGGGGTCTCTCTTCTCTTATAAGATCTGTGCCTATTACAGGATCTGTGCCTCCAGGTACTCGCTCCTCGAGGGCCTATCTACGCAGAGTATCCTGCATCATGGACCTCGGGTCCCACTTTCACCATTTACCAGGAGGATTCCTGCACTACTCTTCAGTGAGTACCTCTATGATCCAGCTCTCCATTTCCACCCATCAGGTTCGACTTATCCCGCTCTGCAGAACACTACCAACCTTGTACATCTGGGTGAGTCTGCTCCATCTGAGGCTGTCTGAACATATTGGCACGTTGCTGGACTTCAGTGCCATCTCTTCCTGCGCTATTACCATCTATCTACAGCAGTACAATAAAGCTTTCCATCACCAGTGTCTGCTCTCTGAGTCTAGCCTATCGCTGTGGTTCCCCACGGGGCCCCTCCCCATGGGAGGAGTAACCACTGCGACTAAGAGTCTACACTATGCCACAAACCCAACAGATTGCTAACTCCATGGGCTTGGCTCAGCTCGTGGCCTTGCAGGCCATTTCTGGCCTAGCTCAGTGGATCACTGAGCAACAGAAGTCTCTGGAAAGCCTAGCTACTGCCTTCAATCAGTTGCATGCTCAACTGAATACTTCAGCAACTCCAGTGAAAGAATCGCTATCTCCAGTGGTGACTATCAAGACCACTGTTCCTTTATCCACACCTACCCGCTTCACGGGCAAAGCTAAAATGTGTAGAGGGTTTGTTAATCAATGCAACATGCATTTTTCTTTACAGACTACCCTCTTTCCCACAGAAGCATCCAAGACCACTTACATCCTATCTTTTCTAGAAGGACGAGCCTTGGCTTGGGCTTCACCATTATGGGAACGTGAAGATCCTATCCTGAATGACCTATCAGGATTTCTAAAACTTTTCAAGTCTGTCTTTGATGACCCGGCTTGCCAGACCGTCACTAGATCTGCTTTGCTTAATCTCCAGCAAGGTAATAAGCCTCTCACAGACTATGTGATCGAATTCAAGACTTTAGCATCCAAACTACATTGGGACACTGTATGTCTATGTGCTATCTTCATGGAGAGCCTCAGCTTTCACTTAAAGGATGAATTGGTGGCTCGTGAATTGCCTGATATCCTTGAGTCTCTGAAGGAACTGGCTGGGAGAATTGACCGCCATATTCGAGACTGAACTCAGGAGGCCAAGAGTCCATGAAAATCACTGCGGGGGTTAACCATCCTAAATCTGTGCCTATTACTTCAAGCATACTGTCAGCTCCCTTAGAAGAGGAAGAGCCTATGCAACTAGGCCGAAGCCATTTAACTTCCAAGGAGAGATGTTTTCATGAACACATGGGGTTATGCGTGTACTGTGGCCAATCAGGCCATGCCGTCCAAACCTGTCCCATCTGTCCGGAAAACTGACAGGCCTAGGATCTGCAGGAGGACTTCTCCTAGGCCTCACCTCTCCTACTCCTCCATTATCACTACCAGTCTCACTGCTCCGCGGAGGTCTTGAATTTCAGACTCTCGCTCTCATTGACTCCGGAGCCAGAGGTAATTTTATCTTGATTCCTACCACACCTATAGCAAAGCCATTGCTATTATCCTCTATCCATGGGGAACCAGTTCCTGGAGAATTTTCATTAAGTACCCAGGCCATTGGCCTGCGCACTGGAACTCTACACTCTGAATCCATCTCATTTCTCGAATTGGAAAAGGCCATGCACCCGTGGTACTTGGATTGCCTTGGCTACAAGATCATATGCCACAATTTAATTGGGCCACATTGGAATTGTCCCAGTGGGGGCCTGACTGTCATGGTCGGTGCCTCGCGAAAGTTTCACCGCTCATCTGCATGCCCACTACACCATCATTACCTGGCATACCTCCTCAATACGCCTCTTTCTAGGATGTTTACTCAAAACAAGCAGCAGATATACTTCCACCGCACAGGGTTTTTGACTGCGCTATAAACCTGAAACCCAATTCAGAACCTCCCAAAGGAAGAGTTTACCCTCTTTCTGTAGCTGAGACTAAAGCCATGTCCACCTACATACAAGAGAACCTTCAGAAGGGATTCATCAGACCTTCCAAGTCCCCTGCTGGTGCAGGCTTCTTTTTTGTAGGGAAGAAAGATGGCATCTTACGCCTCTGCATTGACTACAGGGGTCTGAATGAGATTACCATCAAGGACCGGTATCCCCTGACCTTAATTTCTGAATTGTTTGACAGGCTCCAAGGAGCCAAGATATTCTCCAAACTGGACCTTAAAGGAGCTTACAACTTGGTGCATATTCGCAAAGGAGACGAATGGAAGAACTGCTTTTAACACCCGCGATGGACACTGAATATCTCATCATGCTCTTCGGTTTGAGTAACGCACCTGCAGTCTTTCAAAATATGATGAATGACATCTTACGGGACTTTCTGTATCAATGTGTAGTAGTATATCTCGATATATTGATCTTTTCCCAAGATATGCAAACTCATCAAGAGGATGTCAAGAAAGTCTTAAGACGCCTGCATGAGTACCACCTATACACAAAGCTTGAAAAGTGTGAATTCCACAAGGAGTCTGTACCCTTCCTGGGTTACATTGTTTCTAAGAACGGGTTTCAGATGGACCCCAAGAAATTAGAAAGTATCCGGGATTGGCCCCAACTTACAGGCCTGAAGGCACTGCAGCACTTCTTGGGCTTCACCAATTACTATCATGCCTTTATCAAAAACTACTCATTGACAGACCCTCTAACTGCTATGATCAAAAAGGGAGCCAATCCTGCCAATTGGTCTCCAGAAGCCATATCAGCCTTTCTGATGCTCAAAGAGGCTTTTCAAAAGAAGTCGTGCCTCCGTCATCCTGACCCACATCGCCCATTCATCGTCGAGGTTGACGCATCAGACGTTTGTGTGGGAGCGATTTTAAGCCAGTATAGCAAATCTAATGTGCTCCATCCTTGCTCCTTCTTCTCAAAGCGGTTCTCGCCTGCCGAAAGAAATTATGGAATCGGATACAAAGAGTTACTCGCAATCAAGCTGGCCTTTGAGGAGTGTGGCGTCCCTGGCTAGAAGGCGCACAACACCGATCACAAGATCGTGATGGAACTCCATACCCTCAAATCTCAGAATAGAACCATGCATCTCAACCTTCAAAAAAAGACTAAAGACCTGGATATTCATACAAGCCTTCCCAGACGTCAATTGATCTAATACTTCCAAGCCACCCCTAATCTCCATCTACACTATGGTCGACCTTATCTCCTATCGTTTACTTGTGTAAATTAATAACCTGTCCTTTCTCTTCCTCTAAGCCAAGTTCTTATCACCTTGTTATATGTAACTGCCTTTTCAGCACCATTGTTATTGTTATGTTTACTTTGCACCCCTGTTTTATGTGAACCAGCATGATGTGACTGCTGTCTCGAATGCCGGTATATAAAAAATCTAAATAAATAAATAAATAAATAAATAAGAATTTGTAATACCTCAGACATGCTCAACGACTCAATCACCGTCAAGCCAGATGATCTCTGTTCTTTAACAGATTTGACTTCCTTTTAAAGTATTGTCCGGGAGAGAAGAACATTCGGGCTGATGCCTTGTCGCGATCCTTCTCCCCTCAGGATGTGCCAGACGAACCCCGTCACATCATTGATCCCGGGAGAGTGGTTCTTGTAGCCACTCATGCAGTACCCACTGGGAAGATGGTTGTGGCCAGAAATCAAAGGAAGAAGCTGTTGAAGTGGGCACATGATTCCTGTCTGGCCGGCCATCTGGGACAAAGTCGTACTTTGGGTATGCTACAGTGGTACTATTGGTGGCCAACCATGAAAAAAGATGTACAAGCTTATGTGGGTTCCTGTGCTGTTTGTGCCAAGCAAAAACTGCCTGCCCTTGGGGTCTGTTATAACTTCTACCAGCGCCAGATGAACCCTGGACACATATAGCAACTGACTTTGTGGTAGAATTGCCACTATCCAATGGAAACAACACCATTTGGGTCACAGTTGACCGCTTCTCCAAAATGGCACAAGATTGTCATGTATATTGTGCTATTTTAACCAATATAAAGTATGCAGAATTTTGCAGAATTTTAAAATTGTGCGTGCAGAATTTTCAATGTATTTGCACAGAATTCCCCCAGGAGTAATATTATCCACAATGATGCTTAAATCCTTTTTCTGGGTGGTGACTTCCAATGTGAAACCATGCATTGTGTAGCTATAATTTGTGTTGCTCTTCCTTACATGCATTACTTTGCACTTTTCCATATTAAATGTAAATTTCCATTTGGATGCCCAGTCTTCCAGCCTCACAAGCTCTTCCTACAATTTATCACAATCCGTTTCTGATTTAACAACTGTGAATAATTTTATATCGTCTGAAAATTTGATCACCTCACTCATCATTCCCTTTTACAGATCATTTATAAATATATTAAAAAGCACCGATCCAAGTACAGATCCCTGAGGCACTCCACTGTTTACCTTTCTCCATTAAGAAAACTGACAGTTACATCCTATTCTCTGTTTCCTGTCTATTAACCAGTTTGCAATCCACAAAATGGGCATCACCTCCTATCCCATGACTTTTTAATTTTGTTAGCTGTCTCTCATTTCTATGTTTTTGTGGGGGATTTTGTCAAATGTCTTCTGAAAATCCAAATACACTATATTTACCAGCTCACCACATTCATAGAGACTGAAAAAAAAGGGAAGAGGGAAAGCAGGTTTGGGGGTTAAAACAAGGAGTTTGGTCTTGGCCATCTTAAGGTGGCAGCGGAACATCCAGATGAGCAAGCTGAAATTTGGGACTGGATTTGTGGTGAACATTTTGGCATAGAGTAGAGGATCTGGGCGACCTCAGCATAAAAGTGGTACAGAAAGCCATATGAGGTCATAAGAGCAGCGAGAGCAGAAATGTAGATATAAAGAGAAGGCCCAGGAAAGCACCTTGAGGCTCACCATCTGCCAGAAGAATAGTGGTAAGGGAAGGACCACCAGAAGATCCAGTGAAAGTGTACTGGGAGAGGTAAGAAGATAACCAAGATGGAGCAGAGTCCTGGAATCCAGTCAAGTGAAGCCTATCAAGGAGTAGTCTGTGATCAATGGTGTCAAAAGCAACAGATAGGTCAAGGAGGATGAGGACTGAATAAAGACCCCTGACCTTGGTCACTAGAGATTTTGGCAAGACCAGTTTCTGCGGAATATAGAGGACAAAAACCAGACTACAGTGAATTCAGAACAGCTTGAGACGAAAATCAAGACAGCAGAGATGAATGGCATGTTCTAGCAGTTTGGACTGAAAGGGGAGATAGGATGATAGTTAGCAGAGCAGGTAGGGTCCAGCGAAGGCTTTTTGAGGAGCGGCAAGATTGATTGAGGGTGTGACAGATGGAGGTGACAGCTGCAGGGGAAATAGAACGGAAGGGCTGGATGGGAATGGGAGTCAAAGGAACAAGTATAAGTTTGGAAGAGGAGAGAAGAGGGGCAGTCTCCTCGTCCTCCTCCAGGATTTCAGAAAGGGAAGAAAGCGTGGCAAGAGCCAAAGGAAGGGCAGGTGAATATGAGGTGGAGGGAGAGGTGGAAGCAGGGCCAGATTTAAACAACAGAACTCGGGATCAATTATGTCAGTCATTTCATTCCTGCTCCCCTTGCCAGCATGACTAGGCATCTGTTCTTTATACATTTTTTATTTACACATTCATTTCTAAATGTGTGATGATGGCATAAATATTTAAAATCCGTTATAGACCAGCTGAATACATAAATAAGCGCTGCCCTGCAGCTGTTAAATTATATATTTCATGTGTAATGATTATATTGACTCGCATCCTTTCAAAGAAATGTTTTTCAGTGATGTCACCTGCTTGCCTAAAGTCTTTTGTTAATTTTTTTTTTATGGGAGTTGTTTTTCTTTTTCCTTGCATGGTCTAAAGCTTCTATACATGCGCCAGAATTAATTTAGAAGGCTGTGCTGAGTGGCAGGCCCTATAACAATTCACTGGAGTGTAGAGGGGAAGTGTAGCATCGGGGGGAAGGGAGCCTTGCCACTCTGTCTCTTGTCAGTTTGAATCTCCTCTCCATCCAGTGATTAACCATGCAAATTAAAAAAAAAAAAAAAAATAGTTCCCACCGACAACAGCTTGGTTTAAGAGTGCAAAGGAGATCACCGGATGGCTCTCAAGGGCTCTCGCGCTCCTTCCTGTTCTTATTTTTATTTTCGTTGGGTTGTACGGATGGAAGAAACTCTGATCGTGCCCTGCGATTTTCATCCTAGAGAGTGGGAACAAAACCCTGATTACCATGGCAACTGTCGGGTTTCCGCGCCGCGTTACCCGGTGCGAAGATGGCAGACTCACAGGCCTGCTGCTAATGAGGGCAAGGCTGAAGGGTTTAATCCTTCTACGCCATTTCTCCAGCAGACATTAAGCAGTAGAAGTCCCCATATTTAGACCAGGCCTACATACGTATTGGTGTTATCATGGCTATGCTAGCATTCACAGGTAAAGGAAAGGCTGAGCGATAGTGGTTTATACTCTGTCACAACGAGCTAAACATTTCATCAGAGTCGAAGCCCTTAGACAGGCTCTACAAGACAGGTTTGGTTTTTTTTTTATTTTTAACAGTGTAAGGCTGACTAGGCCGTCCTATAGGTTAGGAAGAGGAAACTTCCAGGGATAGGAGATTCCTTGCATCCATCCCCTAAAGTGTGGGTCAGTAGTCGGCTATAGGTGGACTCCATGAGTCACCGGGATGAGGCGGAGGAAACATCTTCTGGGGGCCTTAGAAGAAGCAGCCAAAGGGCGGTGCTCCTCAGGGCTCCAAGGAAGACCAGGACAGCCGCTTCTCCTTATCCATAAGGAGGGAGATGCTCCTTCCTGTCACCTATGGCGAGTGGGTTCCAGGAGGGTTAACACTCCTAGGTCTGTGGAGTAAGAAGCCCGTCCAGAGGGGCAGTTCCCGCCAAAGAGGTATTTAATCATTTCCTTCTGCTTGGGAGCGAAGAAAAGCAGTTCCCGTGGGTCAGACAAGGTTTCCGAGGAGGAAGGGGGCCTGGGAAAACCTCCAGCAATCCAAATCTCCCCTACTTCACTCCGGCAGCATGGCGGATCTGCTTTGAGGATTTTTTTGCTCTAGGGTCTGCTTGGGACTTTGCGAGAATTACTCTTGGGGAAGAGCCGTTTTCTACCTCATGGCCTTTTGTAACTGCAAGGCTGCTTCTTTTTGCCTTCAGTATTTTGGGAACACAACTCATGGGAGGGGGAGACGGTTTCAAGGGACTCTGATCTCCTTGGGTCTTGCAGGTTAGCCTCCCCCCCCCCCCCCCCCCCCCCCAGAATCCAGATTCCAGAGCTGCACTGAACTGGAGCTGCAGCATCTGATGGTTCACCCTGGGCAAAGGCGGGGGTCACAGGTCACTGCATATTAACAGCTAAAAGGTGCTGTGAGAGAGATCTCAATTCATTTCTCATAGTTTGGGCAATAGGACTGCAAAACTGAGTCTGACCAACCCTGCAAGATGATGTCTCTAGGTCTTGTTAGTAAACCTGCTCATTAGTAAACACATCCAAGGATGCGAGGACCCACCATGATTCAGATTAGGTTCTCCATGCTGATTCGCTCCTTGACTTAGGGGGGGGCCTATTTCCTAAGCTGCAGTACAGCAGGGCTGAGGGGAAAAATGTTGTGGGTTTTTTCCAAGCCGCAGGACCCGAGTACCACAGTTTAATACATCCAAGGGTTTTTTTTTTTCCCTTGGAAGCGCTCCGGCCGAGACATTTGCACGTTCCTAGCCAGAGCAATGCACAATGGTGACCTCCCACCCCCGAGGCTGCAAGGTCTATAAAATTCTCCCTCACCCCATTGTAGAAATCTCCCTGGTAGTCCATGGGGCGACAGAGCATGCCTGCCTTCCTCACCCCATCACACCTCACCCTGGACCATAAATGTTAAAAAGAAAATTAGACACACTTTAAACCCCCAACCCCCACTCCAGTCCTCTTCAATCCCTGCCCGTCTGCAAATAAGTGACCTTCCCTCTTCAATAAGCGCCCCCCCCTTCTCCTGGACCCTTCCCAGACTCACTCATAGCCCTGGGGTGTCTGAAGAGGGTGGGAGTGATCGCCACTCCTACAGGGCAAAAGGGAGGACCTGTAGTCAGCCTGCACCATTTTGCTGGGGCAGAAGTGAGCGGCAGCCCCAGAAGCATCGCCAGGCACCGTAGCCTGGCAATCCTCCTGGGGAGAACGTTAGCTCCACCTCTTCAAGTCTAAGCTAGCTTTCCACAAGTCCCACAGCTGGCCTGCAGTCCAGTTCATTAGCATTAGAGCACTGGGCCTGATGAGGTTGCAATGCACGGAAGTTTGCGATAATTGCACATTTACCACATCGCTTTCATTTTGAATGTGATGACGCTGTTTTGCCACATGCAAATGCATTATTGCAGTTTAGTAAATAACTCCCTTAGGGAGGGGGTGCGGGGGGCTCATTTACTGAGCTGTGGGATTGCCCCCGGAAGTGGACAGGGCCACACCATTTTTCAAGGCCCGGGTGTCTCACAAGACTCCCCGGGGATTTTTTCACACTTTGGAAGGATGCTTTGGGTTGCTTGCGGCCTTTAACTGTCCCGATGCCCCCAGGTAAAAATAAGCTACAACTCATATGGCTTGCGAGTTTTCAGGCAAGCTGTGTTATTTTATTAAAATGAAATTTGCCTGGTCATAAGCTGCTTTGCAAAGGAACTCGTTACCATTCCAGCGACATTGAGAGTGAAATTCACCGTATTTAAAATGCTGCTCGTTATCGCTGTGGTACAGCGTTTATCGCATGGTGAACACTGTTTACTGCATGGTAAATGCCTAACAGCTTAGTAAACGACCAATAATGTGAAAGTGTATACGAGGCTGCCACATGCTATGGTAGTCACAGTTGTATCCGCAGCTGGGAACTGCCCTGATATTGCTGGGTCAGAAGACGTAACTAGTGCATTTTTTTTTCCATACATAACGGCTTCCTAATCATATTTCGAATAGAAAAGATGCTGTGAAACAAAAACCGAGCCTGCTGGTTCTAGCGCAATGAGATGGAGCATTTCTCCCAGGGGACAGCGTCTCCTAATTGGGTTAGTTTTAGGCATAATTTGACAGAAATGAACTTCATTCCTAAATCAAGACCTATGGTGGGAAGGATCTCAAGCTCTTAAATGTACTGCTAATGTCCTTCTTAACACTTCCATTATGCCAAAGAGAGAGAGAGCCTCCCTCTGGAGTTCACAAGATGTTATAGGCACAAGCAATGTGTCTGGAGGCTCTTGGAGGTTCCTTTATCATCAGGCCAGTGGCAGTCAATAAACCCGGGACTGGTTCTGTATCGCCTCTAAGCTGGCTGTGTGAACCAGTCTTCTCTGCAGTCTGCTGTTCCCTGCCGCAGTTATCGACCTTGTCAGGAACCACTGTACACAGGGTAAGAGGTTACGGAATGTTCAGCCAGGCCAGCAATCTGATTGGTTGAATGCCTCCGGCCGCTTCTCTGGAGGGTTTCTCACCTGCGGCCGACCTGTTTGCACAGTGCGGTTCCCCAAGGAGAGAAGAATGGAAGCCAACGTGTGGAAAATTGGCTGTGCTCACTGAGCACAGCAGCAGCAGCAAACAGAACAAGTGCACACGGTTAATAATAAATAGCTGGCCCCAGCAGTATTTCTTGGAAAGGCTGAAAGGAGAACTCTCATTTGCAAAGCATCAGGACAATGCCTAGGATTTGGGTGTTGGACTGACTGAAGCATGGCACAATATGTATGCATGAACTTGGCTGAGGTCATGCCTAACAGTTGGCTCAGGCTGCCTTCTTAGACAAATAATTAGAGTAATCGCCATTACGTTATTCTTGATACAGTTCAATAGTTTCCAACTTTTTTTTTTTTTTTTAGATCAAACACTGATGTAATGAAAATATTTGTTTTTCATTATTTTCTTTTTGAATACGTTTTTGGGATCTCTTCTTAAGCACTCCCCATGATGATAATGCAAAAACCTTGGGTGCTACTCTGAACTGAGCATTGGACTGGTAGGTACAATGGGCAGCTGGACCTGCTCGGACCTCTCTTGTCCTGCTGCTTGAGGTTTTCTCTGGAAGCTCAAAAACAGTGCAACAGCTCTGACCCCGGCATCTCAAGATTGGTGCAATTTCTTGCCATCAGCAATCCTCAGCTATAAGAAATTCTCCCTCACCCCATCTCTGAATTCCACATGGAGCCAGATCTCCAAACTACCCAAGCACGAAAAAAATTACAGGTAGCGGGAACGCAGAGTCTCGCGTGAGCACGGCTGTCTGGCAGGCTATACAGGAGGACTCAAGAAGCTGGACGTTACAGAGACCTCGTTGTGGTTAGACATGGGAAGGGAGGGGCAGTGCGTGTAAACTTTATAGGGGGGGTATCTTTTCTGCTCACTGCCCATTGAGAGCACGGAGTGTCCTCATATGCTTGCAAACCCAAAGGCATCCATCAACCAGGTAGCGAAGCAGTGGGGTCAGGGAAGGAGGGTGAGGAAGAGGAAGGGGAAAAGAGAAGGCTACAAAGTCATAGTGTTGTTAGCTTGTGCACTAAAGAAAAAAAAAAATAAAATGCTTCATTTCTCATTAGGGAGGGCTGGGGTAAGGAAATCCTTCTCGCACAGTACTATGCTACTAAACCAGTGGTTCCCAACCTTTTTTGTGTTTGGCACACCTGGGATAGGGCTCGCTTCATCATGGCACACCAGCACCTTCCCTATCTCCCACCCCCCTGGCATCATCATTCTCTCTTCTTCCCCCTCCCCCCCCCCCCCACTCCAACTCCTGGGATCATCACCTTCCTTTCATCTTCTCCCCCATCATCACCTTTTCTCTTCCTTCTCCCCCCATCTTCCACCCCCTCACATCATCACCATTTTTTCTCCTCTCTTCCCTCTCCCTACAGTCCACTGCAGTCCTCATCTTCTCTCCACCATAAGAACATAAGAACATATGAAATTGCCATGCTGGGTCAGACCAAGGGTCCATCAAGCCCAGCTTCCTGTTTCCAACAGAGGCCAAACCAGGCCACAAGAACCTGGCAATTACCCAAACACTAAGAAGATCCCATGCTACTGATGCAATTAATAGCAGTGGCTATTCCCTAAGTAAAATTGATTAATAGCCATTAATGGACTTCTCCTCCAAGAACGTATCCAAACCTTTTTTGAACCCAGCTACACTAACTGCACTAACCACATCCTCTGGTAACAAATTCCAGAGCTTTATTGTGCGTTGAGTGAAAAAGAATTTTCTTCGATTAGTCTTAAATGTGCTACTTGCTAACTTCATGGAATGCCCCCTAGTCCTTCTATTATTCGAAAGTGTAAATAACCGAGTCACATCTACCCGTTCTAGACCTCTCATGATCTTAAAGACCTCTATCCTATACCCCCTCAGCTGTCTCTTCTCCAAGCTGAAAAGTCCTAACCTCTTCAGCCTTTCCTCATAGGGGAGTTGATCCATTCCCCTTATCATTTTGGTAGCCCTTCTCTGTATCTTCTCCATCGCAATTATATCTTTTTTGAGATGCGGCGACCAGAATTGTACACAGTATTCAAGGTGCGGTCTCACCATGGAGTGATACAGAGGCATTATGACATTTTCCGTTTTATTCACCATTCCCTTCCTAATAATTCCTAACATTCTTTGCACCACCTTTGGTCTCTGGTATCATTACCTTCTCCTCCCGTCCTTCTCCCCATCTTCATCACTTTCCTGTCTCTCTAACCCCTGACATCAACATCTTCTCTTTCCTTTTCTCTCCCCTCTACCCCCTGTATCATCACCTTCTTTCCCTTTCTCTCTCTTCTACCCACTGCATCATTACCTTCTCCTCCCGTCCTTCTCCCCCATCCCCCAGCAACAACTTCTCTTCCCTTTCTCTCTACCCCCTGACATCAACATCTTCTCTCCCCTCTACCCCCTGCATCATTACCTTCTCCTCCCGTCCTTCTCCCCATCTTCATCACTTTCCTGTCTCTCTACTCCCTGGCATTAACATCTTCTCTTTCCTTTTCTCTCCCCTCACCCCTTGGTATTATCACCTTCCCCTCCTTTCTCTCTCCCTCCACCCCAATGGAACCATCACCTTCCTCTCCCTCCACCCTCCTGGCATCATCACCATCACCTTCCCCTTCCTACAACTCTTCCGTTCCCTTCTCCTCCCTCTCCCCAGCATCCCCAGCTCCCTAGAAAATTCAGCTGCCTTTTCCAGCAGCACCTGATGTAGCTTCTTTCTTCTGTGCCTGTTTCCCTCTGTAATTGGAACTGCATGGAGCCAGCAGGACTTGTGAGACTACAGGCCCCCCCCCCCCAATGCCATTTCAATTGCAGAGGAGAGGAGAGCAGGCAGAGGGGAGAGCAGAAGCAGCAGCAGCAGCAGATAAGCACTGCTCTCTGACTCCCCCTGCTGGCGGCAGGATATCCTGCAGGCCAACTGTTGGCGTGGAAAGAGCAACTGAAGACTGTCACCGCACACCAGAACTACAGCTAGGGCGCACCGGTTGGGAAACTTTTGTGGTGATCTGCTCTGGTATTTTGAAATCAGTTTTGGGGGAAAAAGATTTGGGGTTTGAAGACCTGGGTGGAAGGATTTTGCTGCCCCCTTCCTGCCCTGAAGGATGAACATCGAGAGAGCTGTGGTGTTCGTGTCTGGATCCTCTTTTCAGCAAGGGATCCCAAGAGAAAGAAAGACTGCTGGAGAGCTGTGAGTAAGACATCTGAGCTATTCCGAGGACCTGCACCCGGTCACCTTGGGGAAGATGTATTTTGGGACTCTGTGCAAAGACTGCACAGAGATTTTTTTTTCTGCCTACCCAAGAATGCCCACTTGGGGACCTTACTTATCTAATGCCCTGGGGGACACATGTTTCCCTTGTAATGGTAAAGAGAGAGAGAGAGAGAGAGAGACCCTTGCATAGGTAAAGACTGAGAAATATAAATGCTACCTTGGAAACAAGAACTGTTGTGAGCCGTGCCATTGATCTTTTTTCTAAGAACATCTGCAGTAAAACAGAGTTGCTTACCTGTAACAGGTGTTCTCCCAGGACAGCAGGACGTAGTCCTCACATATGGGTGACGTCATCAGGCGGAGCCCTATTACGGAACACTTTTGTCAAAGTTTCTAGAAACTTTGACTGACACACTGAGCATGCCCAGCATTCAATCTCGTTTGTAGCAAAAAGCGCGAGCCAAAAAAAAAATAAACGTAAGCGGACCCAACTCTGCGGGGTGGCGGGTGGGTTTCGTGAGGACTACATCCTGCTGTCCTGGGAGAACACCGGTTACAGGTAAGCAACTCTGCTTTCTCCCAGGACAAGCAGGATGGTAGTCCTCACATATTTATTTATCTATTTATTTATTTGTTATATACCGATATTCAACAAAAGTCATTACGTCGGTGTACATATAGGGGTAGATTTTAAAAGAAGCGCGATCAGCCTACTTTTGCTTGCGCATCAGACTCAAGCAAAAGTACGCTGGATTTTAGTAGATACGCGCGGAGCCGCGCGTATCCACTAAAATCCTGGATCGGCGCGCGCAAGGCTATCGATTTTGTATAGCCTGCGCGCGCCGAGCCGCGCTGCCTCCCCCCGTTCCCTCCAAGGCCGCTCCGAAATCGGAGCGGCCTTGGAGGGAACTTTCCTTTGCCCTCCCCTCACCTTCCCCTCCCTTCCCCTACCTAACCCACCCGCCCGGCCCTGTCTACACCCCCCCCCTTACCTTTGTCGGGGGATTTACGCCTCCCGGAGGGAGACGTAAATCCCCGCGCGCCAGCGGGCCTGCTGCGCGCCGGGCCGCGACCTGGGGGCGGGTACGGAGGGCGCGGCCACGCCCCCGGGCCGTAGCCACGCCCCGTACCCGCCCCCCAAACGCCGCCGACACGCCCCCCGGAACGCCGCGACGACCGGGCCCGCCCCCCGACACGCCCCCGACACGCCCCCCTCCGAGAACCCCGGGACTTACGCGAGTCCCGGGGCTCTGCGCGCGCCGGGAGGCCTATGTAAAATAGGCTTCCCGGCGCGCAGGGCCCTGCTCGCCTAAATCCGCCCGGTTTTGGGCGGATTTAGGCGAGCAGGGCTCTGAAAATCTACCCCATAACAAAAAGTTAGAAATGTTACATTGTAATAAAAGTAACAGTGAAAAGAATAATGAAAATATATGGGTGATTAGCAAGCTACAGGCTGACTCATATTACAACAGGCCAATAGTATTTATTTATTTATTTATTTTATTTATTTAAAGTTTTTATATACCGACATTCATCAGTGATATCACATCGGTTCACAGTGTAACGCATGAGTAGACAACTCATGCAACAGGCACAATAATTGGGGTGCTATTGGCAATGATGAGGCAGCCTGTTGACAAGAGGCTTGAGGGGGGGCTTTGAGGAGGGGGTACTGTTGCAGTCCTGCCCGCGAGGAGCATGGGCAGGCTCCTCACCTCATACGGCCGGTCGGGCTGCTGATGCTGTCCCCTTCGCGGCGGTCGTGCCGCTGTCTCCGGGCTCCTCCCCGGCTGCCGTTTGCTCCGCGCAGCGGGGTCGACCCGCCACGAGCTCTCCCTCGTGGTCGGGACCCCCGCTGCCGCTTCTGGCTCTCCCTGGCGTGCTCGGTCACTCCCAGGGTCCTCAGCTGGCAGGGAGGGCGTCCCTGCCGGTGCCCGCTGCTGTTCAGGTCCTCGCCCAGCAGGGAAGCCGTCCCTGCCAGTGCTTGCAGCCCTCTGCTCTCCATGGCTGGGGACGCCACCAGCCTGAAGCCTTCCTTCTCTTCCTGCCCCAATCTTCACGGCATGGAGCCGCTTCAGCAGCCTGTCTTCTCCCAGCTTCTGGGCAGGGCTGCCCCTGCTGCCTACCTTGCTCTTGGGCCTTCCACGTGGCTGGTAGGACACCAACAGCCTGTCTTGCTCTTCGCTCTCCAGCTTCCTAGGGCGCGGGCGCGCGCCTCTCTCCTCCTCTTCAAGGGCCAGCCAGGTGTGGCCCCCTGCTGACCCCTCCCTGGGCGTTGTCCTCTTCAGCCCTACAAAAGGGCTCAGGGTCCATTCCAGCTTTGCCTTCGCAAGGAGTTGGTCACTCCTGGGATCCTGCTGTCCTCTGCTCCAGGAGTCGTCCTTGTTCCAGCACTTCTGCAAGGTCCTGTGTTTCCTGTTCTTCGTTGGAGCTCCTCGTCTTGTCCTTTTGTCTACGTTCCAGTCCTGATGTTCACCTGCTGTTCCAGATGTCCGTGTGCCAACCCTAAGGTCTGTCTCCTGATCCAGTACCTGTGTTCCAGTCCAGATGTTTGTTCCTGATATCCGTGATCCAGCCTGATGTTGCTTCTCCTGATCCTGAAGTCCGTGAGTCTGTCTTGCTCTTCTGAACCCTGGTTCCTCGTCCCCGAGTCTTCTGTATGCTTGGTACCTCGCGGCAAGCCATGTTGTGGTCCACGACCAGCCCCACGGGCGGGCTAAGTAGGGCGCTTCATGATGCAAGCCTTGTACCTTGTTCCTGAGTTTTCTGAAAGCCTAGTACCTCGTTCCTGAGTCTTCGTCTATGCCTGTGTCTTCATCTGTGCATCCCAGAACCTCGTTCATGAGTCTACGCCTGTGCCTGAGTCTATGTCTGTGTATCCAAATACCTCGTCCCTGAGTCTTGTCTGAATCTCCATGTTCCGGTCTCCGCTACCCTGGCCTCCATCCGGCCTGCCGCTTCTTGCCGTACCCTGCGGCAGGTCTGAAAAGGCTTGGAATGGTTGGAGGACTATTCATAAGACCATCATTGCGTTGTTGGTCTTCCGAAGCGTGCAGGTCCGGAGGAGGGTCAGTGTCTTCAGTCCAGCCTCGCTCCCGTCCAGCCCATGCTCGGGCATGCCTCGCCTACCGTGGCACCTCTTCGGAGTTCCTCTGGGGTCGAGCCGTGGCACAAAAACACACATCTCTTGGTAAGTGGGACCACTCTCCTAGCACTCCACAACACAAAGGTCCATCAAGCCCAGCATCCTGTTTCCAACAGAGGCCAATCCAAGTCATAAGTATCTGGCAAGTACCCAAACATTAGATAGATCACAAGCTACTATTGCTTATTAATTACTGTCATAGCAGTTTATCCTCTAGGAACGTATCCAAACCTTTTCTAAACCCAGTTACACTAACTGCTGTAACCACATTATCTGGCAGTGAATTCCAGAGCTTAACTATGTGCTAAGTAAAAAAAAATTTTCTTTGATTTCTTTTAAATGTGCTACTTGCTAACTTCATGGAATGCCCCCTAGTCCTTCTATTATCCGAGAGAGTAATTAACTGATTCACATCTACTCAAGACCTCTCATGATTATAAATACCTCTATCATATCCCGCCTCAGCCGTCTCTTCTCCAAGCTGAACAGCCCTAACCTCTTTAGCCTTTCCTCATAGGGGAGCTGTTCCATGACCCGAATCATTTCGGTCGCCCTTCTCTGTACCTTCTCCAGTGCAGCTTTATCCTGTTTGAGATGCGGCGACCAGAACTGTACACAGGGAATAAATTTTGTGGAAAGCGGGCGCTGACTTTTCAGCGCCCGCTTTCTTAGCGCATGCATGGCGTCTGCAAGGGGGTGCCATGCAATATGCAAATTAGGGGGTGGCTGCCAGTTACGAAGACCAACGCCAGTAAACTCGGCACCCGTTTTCATTACTGGCAGATGGCCGTTTATGAAAACTGACGCCGAGTTTACTGGCATCAGTCTTCATAACTCGGCAGTCTGCCGAGTTTTTTTGTTTTTTTTTTTTATTGAAAAAGTACTGAAAAGCAGTTTTTTCTGCTTTTCTGTACTTCTTCTACATGCGCTCAGCTATTAACGCCTGCTCTATTGCATTAGGGGGTGGATTAGCACCTATTTAACCCGCTTCCAACAGCGGGTTAAACAGTGCACTCGTGTGAGTACACTGTATTGTATCACCCCCACAGTACTCAAGGTGCGGTCTGACCATGGAGCGATACAGAGGCATTATGACATTTTCTGTTTTATTAACCATTCACTTCCTAATAATTCCTAACATTCAGGCCGATACAGTAAGGAGCGGTAGGAAGAGCTGCGATAGTGCCGGGCGCACCCGCAGTTGCCGCACGCACAGTCCGGCTCACCTACCGCTCGATCCTGTATGTAAATAGCTTGCAAATGCAAGCTGCGTCCAAGAAGCATCCGTGAAGCGTTAGGCCCGCGCAATCCATTTTACTGTATAGAGCGCCTATACAGTATCCTGGGTGCGCTGGCCTAACGCTTCACGGACACGCTGGTATCTGTCATTTCAAATGACATTTGAAATGACATTTGAAATGACAGGTACCAGGAAGTGGACGGTTCTCCTACGCTCGGGATTGCCAGTCCTCTCTCCCCTCCTCCCGAAGCAAGGCACGGGGAGGGGGGGGAGAGAGGACTGGTGAAACGACATGTAAAGTGTAAAGCAATGAAGCGACTTACTTTTCTTGCAGCCCTCCTCCGGAGATGGACATCGGCAGAGGCGGACCGCGGCTTCCCTGCCTCCAGGGGGGCAGCCGGCGGCGAAAGTGGCCCCGCCGGCGAAGATGGATGCCTGCACGGGCGAAAGCGGCCCCTGTGCGTGCAATTTGGCCGCTCAAGACGTGACGTCACATGCCGTGACGCCAAACGTCATGACGTCACGCCTTGAGCGGTCCAATTGCACGCACAGGGGCCGCTTTCGCCCGTGCAGGCATCCATCTTCGCCGGCAGCTGCCTCCGGGAGGCAGGGGAGCCGTGGTCCATCTCCGCCGATGTCCGTCTCCGGAGGAGGGCTGCAAGAAGAGTAAGTCGCTTCGTTGCTACTTTTTTTTTCGCTTTTTTGATTTTTTTTCGCTTTTTTCCGCTTTTCTTGCTTCGGGAGGAGGGGAGAGGACTGGGGCTGCCCCGGAGACCGGCACCCATGGACGCAGCCAGGGCAGGTGAGTGGGGGCTGGGGGAAAGTTTTCCGCCTACCCTTACCCCTGCCTCTAACGCAGGGGTAAGGGTAGGCAGTAAGTTAGCAGGGTAAACGTGCGGCAAAACAGCAGGTTAAAAAAGCGAGTCGGGGCGCGCGTTACTGTATGGGAGGGAATAGCTAATTCGTTCGTTTACATCTCATATACATGCCGCGGGCGGAAGGGGTTACCCGGTGATTTAAAGAGGCGGTAAGAATGGGTTAAAGGGGATAGTGTATCGTGAGTTGGACTAATGCGGCCAAAAAGGGAGTAGAAAGCGGGTTAGGAGCAGGGTAACCGCAGCCGCACTTTACTGTATTGACCTGATTGTGTGTTTTTTTAATCGCCACAGCACACTGGGCTGACAATTTCAATGTATTATCCACTATGACACCTAGAGCTCTTTCCTAGGTGGTAACTCCTAAGAAAGAACCTAACATTGTGTAACTACAGCAAGAGTTACTTTTCCCTATATGCAACACTTTGCACTTGTTCACATTAAATTTCATCTGCCATTTGGAAGCCCAATCTTCCAGTTTCGCAAGGTCCTCTTGCAATTTATCACAATCCGCTTGTGATTTAACTACTCTGCATAATTTTGTGTCATCTGCAAATTTGTACTCATTGTACCCTGTTCCAGATCATTTATAAATATATTAAAAAGCACTGGTCCAAGTACAGATCCCTGAGGCACTCCACTGTTTACCCTTTTCCACTGAGAAAATTGACCTTTAATCCTACTGTTTCCTGTCTTTTAACCAACTTGCAATCCACAAAATGACATTGCCTCCTATCCCACAACTTTTTAGTTTTCTTAGAAGTCTCTCATGAGGAACTTTGTTGAATGCCTTCTGAAAATCCAAATACACCTTGTCTCCAGTTGTATACTCTTTAGAGGTAGCTTTTACATCTTAAAAGGCTTTTCTACCTCTGACATTCATCTCCAAATTCTTTTCGGCAAAGGCATAAGTGTTTTGCAAATGTTCCCGCAGATGGGTAACATATTGATGTGCAGTGTATTTTATTTATTTATTTATTTAGTGTGAATGCAAATTTTTTGAAGGGATGGAATTGGGGAGGGTTTTGGGCGGGATTAATGAAAATGAGGGGCAATATCGTACATTTTTAACACCAGAAATAACTACACCTTTTTTTCCTTGTGTTAAGCTGTGTGATATACCTGAAACGGCCATAATACTATTTGCAATAAAAATTGCAAATTGCATTTCAGGCCTGGGGAGTGTGTGTGTGTGTGTGTGTGGGGGGGGGGGGGGGGTGAGAGAGAGAGAGAGAGAGCCTCTGGGAAGGCCTTCACAGTATTCAACTATTTATATCACTATAGGAGGGCCAGCTAATAACTCAAGGAGGCCTTTAAATTACCCGCGGCGACGAAAACTCACCTCTTCAGCGATTTCTTCAGCGGGACGGGACCGTGCGAGGCCTGCGCAGCCGGCGCCGAGACCCACCGGGGTAAGGCCCTCAATCGCACCCTCACCCCGGCAGACCCCCGCACCGACCACGAGGCGCCGTCCCCGGACCATGGGCTCCTCCTTCAGCCCTCCCCCCGGCCGGCAGCCACTAAAAAGTAGCGCAGCACCACCAATGAGAGCAGGGCCAGGAGGACTTTAAATTACCTGCGACATCTTGGCGTCGCACGCCTAAGGAGCACGACAAAGGGGCCTGCCCCTTTGTCTCGCCCCTTCGTCTCGGCCCCGAGAAAGCCACGAACCTTACCCACTGACGAAACTACAGCACAAACAAATGCCAATCAGCCATGGACAAACGGATTTTTCTGACCGGATAAAGCCATAACGCACCGACCACTTTCAAACACCTAAACCAATCCTTTCCAGCCACAATACAACACACCCTTCACAATCTCGCCAGCGTCCATCAACTAAAATCAAATGTCTAACTAGCCCTCACAGAATCCACTCCAGCAGTTCCAGCATCCATCCCAACAGTTCCAGCATCCACTCCAGCTGTTCCAGCATACATCCCAGCAGTTCCAGCATCCACTCCAGCTGTTCCAGCATCCATCCCAGCAGTTCCAGCATCCACTCCAGCTGTTCCAGCATACATCCCAGCAGTTCCAGCATCCACTCCAGCTGTTCCAGCATACATCCCAGCAGTTCCAGCATCCACTCCAGCAGTTCCAGCATCCATCCCAGCAGTTCCAGCATCCACTCCAGCTGTTCCAGCATACATCCCAGCAGTTCCAGCATCCACTCCAGCAGTTCCAGCATCCATCCTAGCAGATTCCGCACGTATCCGGTCACAGACCTACCCCTACTCATAACCTCTAGCAAACCAGCATATAATGACACACAGCCATTCCATCCCCATACTCAAGAGAAAACCCAGAAATAACTCTCCACCAGACCCCATTCAGACACCCAGACAACAAAGACTCATCAACATCATGACATCTCCCATTACACAACTCCTCGGCCTTTCATTATTCACTTTAACCTTATTCAATGCACAGTCACTGTCCAAAAAAATGCACCTTCTAAATGATTACCTAATTGACAACAACCCTGACATATGTGCAATAACGGAAACATGGCTAAAACCCACGGACATATCATTAACAAACCAACTACCTACACAATCCTTCGACCTCTTCTCAATACCTAGACCGAAAAAGAAAGGAGGAGGAATTCTACTTGCTGCAAAAAAACAATTGGGTATAACACTACAACAATCATACTCCACCTCAAAACTTGAATGCTCCATATTCAAATCTCAACATCTACAAATATTCCTCATCTACGCCACACCAGGAACGCTAGAGGCTAACCCCTCCCCTCTAATAGAGATGATAGCCAAACATCTAAATTCAGACAAACCAACCATCATACTGGGAGACTTCAACATTCACGTAGACTCCACCCCTCAATCCACTAACTGCGAAACCTTCCTTACCTCCCTCAGTCACCTTGGATTCACACAAATAATCAGCGGGCCCACTCACAAAGCAGGTCATACATTAGACCTCATATTTATCAACGAGAGCTGGTCCATCCATACAAATCCCACCTGCACGCCTATCCCATGGTCAGACCACCAGCTTATAGACACAACCCTCAAAATGAAAAACACACCTCCTCCAAACATCTCCAAAACCACCATTCATTTCAGGAAACCATGCGCACTGGAGTTACTCAACAAACAATGCTCCAAAGACCTCAAACAAATTGACTTCTCAGACTCCAACACAGCCACCACTTCATGGATCAAACTCACGAACAAAATAGCTGATCAACTCTGCCCAACCTCCTCAAAAGAAATCCAACCGACACGAGACAACAGAAAACCATGGTTCACCCCAGAACTCAAAACCCTGAAACAGAAACTACGAAACAAAGAACAAAGCTGGAGAAACAACCCTTCTCCCACATCCAGACTTGACTACAAAGCCACCCTCAACACCTACAGAAACGCCATACACAAAACAAAAAAGGACTTCTATGCAAAAAGAATTCATAACTTCATCTTCGACTCGAAGGCTTTATTCTCCTACGTCTCATCACTCACCAAACCAACACCACCATCCATTCCAGACCACCTAGCGCTCAGTAAGGCCAACGAACTAGCCACCTACTTCAAAACAAAAATCTCAAACCTCACCCTCTCCCTTACAACCCACCAAACGCTTCCAACACCTCATAGCACATACCAACTCACTCTGAATTCTAGACTAGAGTCATTCGAGCCCACATCAGCCATGGAGATTGAAAACTTACTTAAAAAAATTAAACCATCGGCACATCCCTCGGACCCACTCCCTACTAATTTGCTCACTGCCATCTCTAGCACCGTCGCAAAACCTATTGCAGAAATCATCAATACCTCCTTAGCCATGGGCACAGTTCCTAATCAGCTAAAACTTGCAATCCTCAAACCCCTACTGAAAAAACCAACTGCATCACCCATGGACCCAGCCAACTACAGACCCATTGCAAACCTGCCCCTGATCTCCAAACTGATGGAAAAAGCGGTAAATAAACAACTTTCCGAATACCTCGAGGAGCACAACATTCTTTCCCCGGCACAATATGGTTTTCGCAAATCTCGAAGCACAGAGTCCCTTCTGCTTTCCCTCACTGATAATTTACTTTTGAACCTGGAGAAAAAACAGTCATTCTTACTGGTCCTACTAGACCTGTCTTCAGCGTTCGACACGGTAAATCACTCACAACTCCTAGAACAACTATCAAACATAGGAATCAAAGGCACAGCCCTCTGTTGGTTCAAATCGTTCCTATCCAACAGGTTTTACAAGGTCAGAATCAACAACAAGGAATCTGACCCCATCCTATCAGACCAAGGCGTACCACAAGGTTCATCCCTCTCCCCTACCCTGTTCAACATTTACCTCCTCCCCCTCTGCCATTTGCTATCTCAACTCAAGCTTACTCATTACCTCTATGCAGATGACATCCAGATCCTAATCCCCATCACAGAATCAATTCAAAAAACCTTCGTCTACTGGGAGAATTGTCTTAAACCAATTAAACAACTACTCTCCAGCCTAAACCTGATTCTAAACTCCAGCAAAACAGAGCTGCTACTAATCTCACACAACCCGAACAACCACCCACCTAGTCTGGCACAAACCACATCTTTAAACATGGAGCTCTCTGCAGACGTCAGGAATTTAGGTACTTGGCTTGACAATCAATTTAACCTTAAAAAATTCATAAACACAACCACCAAGGACTGCTTCTTTAAACTACAGGTCCTAAAGAAACTAAAGCCACTCCTTCACCTCAATGACTTTCGCCTCGTTCTTCAATCCATTATTTTTTCGAAACTTGATTACTGCAACTCAATCTTACTGGGCCTCCCCTCCAACAGCATCAAACCCCTACAGATGGTACAAAACGCCGCAGCCAGAATCCTAACTAACACTAATAGAAGAGACCATATTACCCCCATCTTGAGCTACCTCCACTGGCTACCCATCAAACAGAGAATCATATATAAAACCTTAACCATTATCCATAAAACAATTCATAACGTCGCACCTATATCTCTACAAACCCAACTTCGCCTACAATCATCGGCCAGACCCATCAGAAGTGCCTACAAAGGCACATTAGTCGCAGTTCCCGCCAAATCAACGTTAAGAAAAAGAGCACTATCCACTGCGGGACCACATCAATGGAATGCGCTCCCACCAGACATAAGACTCGAACCCAATCTACCAGAGTTCAAAAAAAGGTTAAAAACCTGGCTCTTCAGGCAAGCATTCCAACTCCCAGAGTGAAACTAGGCACCTCCTCCTGTCTTTCAGATCCAACCATTGCAAGGTGTCACAAACACATTGACACTCAATTTCATACACGGTCTTGATTATTCTCAATATCTATTTATTTAAGTCATCCTTTTCATATTATATTATTTAACCGATTACTTGCAGACTATTTACGCTACCAAAGTTCCTTGTAAAATGTGAACACGAATAATGTTATAATAATATTATATGTTTGTTAAATACTATTGTTACTTTCACTGTTCCTTGTAATAATGTTCAATAGTTGATTGTTATTGTTCTATGTTCTATGTAAAAAACCCCAGTCTAATCTACCAGACCAGGGCAACCTTTTCGTTACTTGTAAACCGGACTGATTTGTATTGCATACAGGAATTCCGGTATATAAAAATTAAAAATAAATAAATAAATAAATAAGTGAGGTTTTGGTGGTGGTTTAGGGTTTTGGGGCCAGTTTGACATCAGAGTGAGATGTACGAACAGCACAGTATACCATTCTGCTGCCTCCTCTGTGCAGGCCCCGTGGGTTTCCACTTCCTCCATGCTGATCTCGTACATTTTGAGATCCGCATAGAGAAAGTGCTACTCTTGCACATTCCCAAAGATTACATGTGCCAATCAGCCAATTGGAGTGAGGAAAGCCTCACAAAGATGATATTTCTACAATGTTCTCTTGCCCTAGCTTGATAGTATCCTGGTAGAGTCCATCAAGTGTGTTGCAGGAGTTCTAAAATTATCATAAACACACCCTTTTTTCTTACTGCGGGCATTATCCATGCGAAATTATAGCATTTTGATGAATCTAGGGGTAAATTTGTTTCAGGTATTTAAAAGATGGTATCGTATCTCCCCTAACTTTCATCCAGGGTATACGTATTCGGGTCCTGCAGTCTCCTCTCATATGGCTTTTGATGCAGACTCCACACTGTTTTGGCTGCCTTTCTCTGCACCGCTTCCATCCTGGCCCTATCCTTTTTTAGATGAGGTCTCCAGAACTGAACACAGTATGCCAGGTGAGGCCTCCCTGAAGACCTGTACAAAGGCATTATCACCTCTTTTTCCTTCCGGTTATGCTTCTCTCTATACAGCCCAGCATGTCTCTCTGGCCTTAGCCACTGCCTTGTCATATTGCTTTGCTGCCTTCAGGTCGTTAGACACCATCACCTTGAGGTCTCTTTCCTTGTCTGTGCGCATCGGTCTTTTGCCCCCATCACATACAGCTCCTCTGGATTTCTGCACCCAAAATGTGTGCCTCTGCACTTCATGGCATTGAATTTTAGCTGCCAAACCTTTGTCCACTCCTTAAGTTTTCTTAGATCATTTCTCATTCTCTCTACTCCTTCAGGTGTGTCTACTCTGATGCAGATCTTTGTGTCATCCCCCAAAAGGCAGACTTTTCCTTCTAACCCTTTTGCAATATCGCTCACAAAGATATTGAATAGAACCAGCCCCAGAACTGAACCTTGAAGCACTCCACTTATGACTCTTCTCTCCTCAAAATTGGATCCATTTACCACTACTCAGTACTCACTGCCATCTGTCTGTCAACCAATTTGTAATCCATTCCAACACCTTGGAACCAACTCCAAGACTTTTCATTTTGTTCATGAGCCTCTTATGCAGGACCATGTCAAAAACGTTGCTGAAATCCAGGCAAATCATATCATGTGGTCGTCCTTGATCTACTTCTCTAGTCAGCCAATCAAAAAATATAATAAGATTCATTTAACAGAACCTTTCTTTGGTAAAACCATATTGCCTTGGATCTAGCAACCCACTGGATTGGAGATAGCTAAGCTCACTATCCTTTTCTTCAGCGGAGTCTCCATTAATTTTCCCACCAAAGACATAAGTTTAACCAGCCTATAGTTTTCAGCCTCCTCTCTGCTAACACTTTTGTGATGCAGGGCTACAATCACCTTTCTCCAATCTTGTGACATCACTCTCAACTCCAAAGATCTATTGAACAGATCCTTCACTGGCCCTGCCAGGACATCTCTGAGCGTCTTTAGTATCCTAGGATGCAACTCATCCGGTTCCATGGCCTTGTCCCCTTTCAGCTTTGCTAGTTCCACCTAGGCACCCTCCTCTGTAAATGAGGTGGTACCTACCTCACTCCCATCGGTTCTCTTGCCAAACAGCAAGGTTTTCTCCAAGGTCTTCTTTAATGAACACTGAGCTGGTGTATTTGTTTAATATTTTTACTATTTCTTCATCTTTCTCCACCCATTGCTCCATATCTCCTTGCAATCTTACAATACCACCTTTCTCTGATATAGCTGAAAAATGTTTTGTCACCTCACTTTACCTCATTGACAATTTTCTCTTCAAGTTGAGAATTTGCTATCCTGATTTCTTTTCTTGACTCTATTAGCTTCTCCAGATATTCTTCCCTATGTTTCTCCTTCAGACCTGTATGGGTAATTGAAAAGTCCTCAGGTACTTTTCCACACAGGTTCTACACCAATGCGAGTACTTTCCCTTTGAAAATTGCCCTAGGGGAAAAAGTACATATAGAGATTTGCATCTGATTTTTCTGTGGATACTTTCCCCCTACTAAACCATGCACTTTAAGGTGACATTTAAAATACATACACGCACCAAAACTGGCAGATGCGCACGCACATAGCGCTTACTCATGTCCACCCTATTTTATACACCTTGCACATACATGCTGAAATGCCAACGGGCAAACAAAGCAGCGTGCTTACAAGGAGCGGGATAGGGGCAGGGCCAACATTTGTGCTCATAAATTGCTATTTTATAACACGTGTCCATCTGTTACCTGCACCCATTTACTGCTATTTTTCAGGCATAAGTCAGAATAAATCTCTTTGTAGCCAATTACTGACTGGGTGAAGGGTCTGGGAAAACTGGGGGGGGGGGAGTGCAGGCTGAATAACCAGGGGGGTTTTGATGATCTAGAGATAAATAGAGATGAACTGGTTAAACTGGCCATTTCCTTCACGAGCGTATGTTATAAAATTACCTCACTTGCGTGTGCAGAAGTTGACAATTTCTAAGGAAAACAGCCCGATTAGCAGATGCTCGTGTAAATGCTTAAATTTAGGAGCACGCAAGTGCGCACTGGGGCATATTTTATAGAATGCATGCGCACTTGTGCGGACGATATAAAATGCAAGTTGCATGTGCGCTCGTGCCCACGTCGATGCGCCTATGGGTGCACACGCTCATGTTCGTCTGAAATTTAGTGTCATAGGATTGAAAATGCAAAACTGTGTGTGCTGTTGCCTCCCCTGACCTAATCCCGTCTATCTGTCCCATGGATAAAAAAGTGTTCATGCTGTTGATTCCCACCTACAGGGTGGGCAATTTTCAGTATATTTGCCCAGGTAAATAGCCCTTTGCTCTGCTCAATGGGTTTTGAAAACGGACATCTAAAAAGTTTATTCTTGTGGCTTTATCGGGAGTGCAGTCTCCATAGGCTCTGTATCTGCCAGTTTCAGTGGACTGCATCGGGGGGGGGGGCGGGTGACTCACTGCAGGAGGAGTCCAGATTTTCCCATTTTAGTGACAATTTTGACCTCGGCTGCTGGGAAGATTGCGGCCACTCTTCTTACCCTGAAGAGGGGGCTTCTGAGAGAGCTACTGTGTTCCTTAAGAAAAGACCCCCCCTTGTCATCTGAAGAGGAGAACTGTGAGTAAACCCTTCGGATCCATCTGAGGACCCCCCATCTGGAGTCTTCTCCCTGGGGACAGGGGTACCTTTGGGAGGCTGTGCAAAGACCGAGACGTTATATTTTTGGTGCCAGTATTTTTGTGATGAGCTTTTTCTGTCCCTCGAGGATACCCCTGTCTGTCCACCTCAGAAACCTTGTTTCTCCATGCTCTGGAGGGTAAGAGATTCCCCCAGCCCAGATACCAAGAGACCCTTGCACGGATAGAGAGAGCCTGTGATTTCCATCTCTTGTGCCAAGAACTGATATGAACTGAGCCAAGTTGCCATTTAAGACCTGCTACAGTAAAGATTTAATTTGGCACTCAGCCTGAGCCTCCGGAGGATTTTGTTGGCACTGGCATTCCTTAAAGGTGAAATTAACTTAGTACCTTCCCAGGACAGTAAACTGAGAGTCACCTCTGCCACTTTGGGTCCTGGAGGGTTTATTCCTCCCCACCCCCTCCCCTCAGTGGAAAAGAATCCCGTTCGGGGGCCCCTGGATTGTGTTGGACTGGGAGAAAAGTTGAGAACCGGCCCTGGGACCCTTGTTTGCCCCTGCTCTCTTGGCTCCTAAACTGGAACAGGGGTTACATTATGCTTCAGGTTGTTATGATACTTATGTTATTATTAATATTTTGTATTTGTTACTTTGTTTTTTAAAATAAATCACTCATTTTGTACATCACCTTGAGCTTTCATTAGCCAATTAATAAAGTTTACAAATTATGAAAATACAAAACAGCTTTTAAACTACAACAAAGGGGAAAGCCGACAGTCACTCAGCAGTGCATGGTTCTGAGGAATGTATCCTTGAAGGATACTAATGAAACAGGAGAGTTAGGGCATCCCAACAGAGAGGTTCCAATAAAAGCAAATGCAGTCCATGTGCCTATAAGTAAAAAATCACCTGAGCTAAAGCATTCCAAATTATCCCTGTAAAACTGAAAAGCAGGTTGTTAATACAAACAAAAAACACACTTTGAATGCCAGTGCCAAAAGTCTAAGATGTAAGATGGGAGAGGTAGAGTATAGCAGTAAATAATGGGATTGACATAATTGGCATCTCAGAGACCTGGTAGAAGGAGGATAACCAATGAGACAGTGCTATACCGGGATACAAATTATACTGCAATGATAGGGAGGATCAACTTGGTAGGTGTGTGCTTCTTTATGTGCGGGAGGCTTTAGAGTTCAACAGGATAAAGATCATACAAGAGACTAAATGCTCAGTAGAATCTTAATGGGTAGAAATCCCATGTGTGGTTGGGTAAGAATATAGTGATAGGAGTATACTACTGTCCACCTGGATAAAATGGTCAGACAGATGATGAAATGCTAAGAGAAATCAGGGAAGCTAACCAATTTGGCAGTGCAATAATAATGGGAGATTTCAATTACCCCAATATTGACTGGGTAAATGTAACATCAGGACTTGCTAGAGACATAAAGTTCCTGAATGCAATAAACAACTGCTTCATGGAGCAATTGATTCAGGAGCCAATGAGAGAGGGAGCTATTTTAGATTTAATTCTTAGGTAACGGTGGTGGCGCCACTTGGCAATAGTGATCATAACATGATCAAATTTGAACTAATCACTGAAAGGGGAACAATAAGTAAATCTGCAGCTCTAAAACTACATTTTCAAAAGGGAAAATTTGATAACATGAGGAAAATAGAAAAAACTGAAAGGTGCAGCTGCTAAGGTTAAAATTGTACAACAGGCGTGGACATTGTTTAAAAACACAATCTTAGAAGCACAGTCCAGATGTATTCTATACATTAAGAAAGGTGGAAGAAAGGCAAAACGATTACCAGCATGGTTAAAGGTGAGGTGAAAGAGGCTAATTTAGCCAAAAAAATCCTTCAAAAATATAAAGGATACAGCTGAAGAAAATAGGAAAAAACATAAGCATTGTCAAGTTAACTGCATAATATTGATAAGGCAGGCTAAGAGAGAATTTGAAATGAAGTTGGCCGTAGAGGCAAAAACTCATAATAAAAAGTTTTTAAATTATATCTGAAGCAAGAAACCTTTGAGGGAGTCGGTTGGGCCATTAGATGACCGAAGGTTTAAAGGGGCTCTTAGGGATGATAAAACCATTGCAGAAAGATTAAATTAATTATTTGCTTTTGTGTTTACTAATGAGGATGTTGGGGAGCTACCAGTTCCAGAGATGGTTTTCAAGGGTGATGAATCAGATGAACTGAACCAAATCACTGTGAAGTGCTGTTTGCCAGATTGACAAACTAAAGAATAGCAAATCACCTGGACCAGATGGTATGCATCCCAGGGTTCTGAAATAACTGAAAAATGAAATTTCTGATCTATTAGTTAAAATTTGTAATCTATTATTAAAATCATCCATTGTACCTGAAGAGTGGAGGGTGGCCAATGTAACCCCAATATTTAAAAAGGGCTCCAGGGGCGATCCGGGAAACTATAGACCAGTAAGCCTGACTTCAGTGCCAGGAAAAATAGTGGAAACTATTCTAAAGATCAAAATCACAGCGCATATAGAAAGACATGATTTAATGGAGCACAGTCAGCATGGATTTACCCATGGCAAGTCTTGCCTCACAAAGCTGCTTCATTTTCTTGAAGAGGTTAATAAGCATGTGGCTAAAGATGAACAGGTAGATGTAGTGTGTTTGGATTTTCAGAAGGCATTTTACAAAGTCCCTTGTGAGAGGCTTCTAAGAAAACTAAATAGTCAATGGATAGGAGGCGATGTCCTTTCATGGATTAAAAACTGGTTAAAAGACAGGAAACAGAGAGTAGGATTAAATGGTCAATTTTCTCAGTGGAAAAGGGTAAACAGTGGAGTGCCTCAGGGATTTGTACTTGGACCAGTGTTTTTCAATATATATATAAATGATCTGGAAAGGAATAGGATGAGTGAGGTAATCATATTTGCAGATAATACAAAATTATTCAGAGTAGTTAAATCACAAGCAGATTGTGATAAGTTGCAGGAGGACCTTGCGAGACTGGAAGATTAGGCATCCAAATGGCAGATGAAATTTAATGTGGACAAGTGCAAAGTGATGCGCATAGGGAAAAATAATCCATACTGTAGTTGACAATGTTAAGTTCCATATTAGGAAAACGTTCTAGGCAACATAGTAGATGTTACATTGAAATTGTCAGTTCAGTGTTTTGTGGCAATCAAAAAAGCAAACAGAATGTTAGGAATTATTAGGAAGGCAATGGTGAATAAAACGGAAAATGTCATAATGCCTCTGTATTGCTCTGTGGTGAGACCTCATCTTGAGTACTGTGTATAATTCTGTTCACTGCATCTCAGAAAAGATATAACTGCGATGGAGAAGGTACAGAGAAGGGCAACCAAAATGATAAAGGAGATGGAATAGCTCCCCTATGAGGAAAGGCTAAAGAGGTTAGGGCTATTCTGCTTGGAGAAGAGACAGCTGAGGGGGGATATGATAGAGGTGTTTAAAATCATGAGAGGTCTAAAACTGGTAAATGTGAATCAGTTATTTACTCTTTCGGATAATAGAAGGATTAGGGGGCACTCCATGAAGTTAGCAAATAGCACATTTAAAATTAATCAGAGAAAAGTCTTTTTACTCAATGCACAATTAAGCTTTGGAATTTGTTGCCAGAGGATGTAGATAGTGCAGTTAGTGTAACTGGGTTTAAAAACGGTTTGGAGAAGTTCTTGGAGAAGTTCATTAACTGCTATTAATCAAGCTGACTTAGGGAATAGCCTCTGCTATTACTGGCATCAGTAGCATGGAATCTACATAGTGTTTGGGACTTGCCAAGTACTTATAGCCTGGTTTTGCCATTGTTGGAAACAGGATGCTGTGCTTGATGGACCCTTGGTCTGACCCAGTATGGCAATTTCTTATGTTCTTATGGCTGTTCAGATTGAAGAATAGAAAGCTGAGGGGGGATATGTTAGAGATTTATAAAATAATGAGGGGAACTGAACCAGTAAATGTGAATCAGTTATTTATCCTTTCAAAAAATACAAAAACTAGGGGACACTCCATGAAGTTAGTATTACATTTAAAACAAATTGAAGAAATGACGGCAGAAGAAGACCAAACGGCCCATCCAGTCTGCCTACCAAGCTTTCACACTTATTTTTTTCATACTTATCTGTTACTCTTGGCCCTTATAAGTAACTTTTTGGTTCTATTTCCCTTCCATTCCTGCCATCGATGTAGATAGCAGTGCTGGAGCTGCATCTAAGTGAAGTATCTAGCTAATTGGTTAGGGGTAGTAACCGCCGTAATAAGCAAGCTACTCCCACGCTTGTTTACCCAGCCTGTGCAATTCAGTCCTTGTTGGTTGTCTGAATATACATCCTCTTTTCTTCATTCCCCCTGCCATTGAAGCAGTGAGCTGTGCTGGATATGTTTTCCAAGTGAAGTATCAGGCTTAAATGATTCGGGGTAGTAACCGCCGTAACAAGCAATCTACACCCATGCTTATTTGTTTACCCAGACTATGTAATTCAGTCCTTGTTGGTTGTTGTCTCAATATAAATCATCTTTTCTTCATTCCCCCTGCTGTTGAAGCAGAGAGCTATACTGGATATGCATTGAACGTGAAGTATCAGGCTTATTTGGTTTGGGGTAGTAAGCGCCATAACAAGCAAGCTACTCCCCTGCTTTTTTGTGGATGCAAATCCTTTTTTCCACATTTCCTCTTGCTGTTGAAGCATAGAGCAATGTTGGAGTCGCATTAACCATGTGTATGTTTATTGAATAAGGATACTAATCTCCAGGTAGTAGCCGTCATTCCCGCAAGCTACCCCCATGCCTCTTCTCTTCATTCACAGCCTCTAGACTTTATGGATCCACAGTGTTTATCCCACGCCCCTTTGAAATCCTTCACAGTTTTGGTCTTCACCACTTCCTCTGGAATTCATTTCTGGAGGATGTGATAAAGGCAGCTAGAATAGCTGGGTTTAAAAAAGGTTTGTATAAGTTCTTGGAGAAGTCCATAAACTGTTATTAACCTGACAGACTTGCAAAAAGTCATTACTTATCCTTGGGCATTAGCAAGGATAAGTTTGGGATCTTGCCAGGTACTTGTGATTTGGATTGGTCACTGTTGGAAACAGGATGCTGGGCTTGATGGACACTTGGTCTGATCTAGTATGCTAATTCTTATGTTCTTATGTCCCCATCCCCAAGAGACTAGGGCTCTGGAGGTGTATCTTCCTCCCCATCAGAACATACCCCTGCACCCCGGAGGCCAATGTAGCACTGTGTGGAGAGAGAGAGTGAAGAGAAGAGGTCTTGATAGAGAAGTGACTCTGGGGATATCTGTGTGCCTCTGTATTCCCGGAATCACCCGAAGAAGGGGATTACACAAGTTATTTATGTCACCTATGCAGAATCATATCAAAGACCTTACTGAAATTTAAATACACTACATCTTGCTTTTTCCCATGATCCAGCTTTTTGGTTACTATCCAGTCAAAATTGATCAGGTTCGTCTGACAAGGCCTACCGCTGGTAAAAACCATTCTACCTTGGATCTCGTAATCCACTGGAGTCCAGAAACCGCGCTATCCTTTGTTTTAGCATTGATCCCATTAATTTACTCACCACAGAGGTCAGACTAACCGGCCTGTGGTTCCCAGCCTCCTCTTCTAACCGGGCGAAGAAAAATTAGTGAAATATGAGACGACGGAGGCCAACTTCCTCCTGACCATCAGCACCACTCCCATCACGTTGGATTCACCGCCAACTCCCGACTTCCTGAGGCGCTGTCACGCTCCTTCTCTCTCGCCTTATTCAAACCCAGTCTAAAACCCCCACCTTTTTCCGGATGCTTTTAAATCTTAACCCCCAATTACCTCGCTTACAGCCTTATTGATTTTAATCATTTTCAAATGGAATTTACCAAGTTTCTATTGCCCTGTATGTTTCTCTCGCTGAGATTGTTTTTGTACAGCGCTGCGTATGCTGAGTAGCACTATAAAGGCGATATGTGGTAGTAGTAATAGTAGTAGTAATAATAATCTACAGGATGTGGAAAACAAAGTAGATGAAATCAAAAGAATGAAGGAGCTTGCTTTGCAGCTGAATCATTCAGCCAATGATATGTTTTCGGGCAAACGAGATTTTCTACACACTAGGGTCTTTAAAGCCAGACAGAATTCAGCAGCACTAAACCTGGCAATAATGCACTGTAGGTGCAGCCCACCTTCCCGCATCCTCACTGTGAAGGGGCTCTTGGTATAGATCAGTTCTTGATCAGGGGCTAAAATTACCTTCTAGACCGTTGGGGACATACTCTGGCTGTTGTTCCAGCTGAAATGTTTACTGAAATAAAACTTCCCCCCTACTTATAATCTCATAAAACAAACATTCGCTCGGAGATGAATCAGCTTTTCCCATTTACATAATCACAGGCCACACAACAGGATTCTCTGTTGCACAATATCCCATTGGGCACCTCTTCGGACATCCCTTGGTTCTCTTAAAAGTCAACGGCTCTAGTCTGTTCCTCAGCAGGACAGTCTCCTTTGCTACACCTCGTTAGTGCTGACTCCTCTTCTCTCTAGTGTGAAGTACGGATGGAAACCAGCATAAAACTCCTTCTGCCTTGAAAGAGTACAGCAAATCACTGTGTGTGGGCTCCCTGTCTTGTGAAACGCCCTTGTGCTCCTCTTCTACAATGCAGAAGCACATTTGGCTAGCTCTCTAGGTGCCCTGGGGTCCTTTCTATGGGGAGTGTCAGTAAATAACATGACACCTACTCCCTGACATCAAACGCTCTGTGTCTGTGCAGACACACACATCGCTAGCAAAGGACAAGGACGTTTAGCACTCACCCTTATCCTTCCCAAAAAAAAAAGGAGGGGAGGCGACACATAACATAGTCCACATTACAGTACATACAGTATCTAGGATAAGAGAGATGTGGGTTAACAAATGCCATCTCTGTGTATAAAGGGCATTCCATTTTGTGATTTTGTGTTTCTCTAAGAAAGGCAATTGCTCCTTCAACGATGTCTGTCCCCTTGCACAGAACAAAATCTTCCAAGTTTCACACCTTCAAAATATCCATGTATCACACATTTCACATTGCAAAATTATTTTTTTTATTATTGTTTTACTGTATTTTATGTTTTGTTGTTGAATGTTCATCTCAGGTGGTGTGTGGGGTTTTTTTTTTTTTTGGTTGTGATCCACTAGGAGCATCATTGACCTACTAGTGGACTAGAAATCAAAGTAAATTCAAAAATAGTCTTTACCAGCCAGGCTGCAGAATAGCAATGCTCTTCTTGCAGCACCAACCGTGTAAACGTTTTGGTTTAGCTTATCAGATGGGACATATTTTAAACACATTCCCCCGGGACGAACGTTAAAAAAAATCACCCACTGAATCTAAACCAAAGGCCATGGGGAAAGCACTAACCTGCACCCAACACAAAAAAACCCACGCAGCTTCTCTCGGACAAGCCTCTGGGTGACAAGCTCCCCACTCTTTGGCTGGAATGGCTGGGTGATAAATCCTCTGGGTGGTCTCTTTCTCCTTTCTCCTCTGGGAACCGTCTAGGTCAGAGAGCCAGGCTCTCCTATAAGGCACCAAAAAGACTTCCCATCATGCCACACATCCTCTCACCTAAGATATGACTTGACTGCCCAACCGACCGCCCACCTGACCCTCGCCCTTTCTTTTTCTCTCCCTACCCAATTGACCCTCACCCTCGCTATCCTCTCCCCCCTCCTCCCAACCTCTTTAGGTCTTCTCCTCATCTTCCCCCCCCATCGTTCACTTCACCCTGCTGATTATCCTGATTGCTTTATATAACTTTATTGTTTAAACTAACATGTACATTTGTATATATATCTCGTATTATCATCCCCTGCCCTATAAACCGCTACCTGTTAATGTTATTATTGTAAAGCTTGTTCTAAGTTATTATTATTATTATTATTATTATTATTGTAAAGCTTGTTGCTAAGTTATGTTACATTGTGAACCGAGGTGATGTTTTGCAAACGTGCCTCGGTATATAAGAAACCCTTAAATAAATAAATAAATAAAATGACGCCTTTTAGAGCATCGATCCCCTATGCGTGACTGTATCTTTGCTGTAAAGGAACATCACAGTCAGTGTTAGGCATCAGTCATGCATAAGGCACTACTAGTCAGTCACCTTAAAACACAATGATAAATTAAGCAGACATAGCATTTCTTGTCTATGGTTTTTGTTATGTGTGTATTGTATGAGTATGATCTGTGTTTATATTGATCACTGCCTTGAGCTGCATAGACTAGTGCTAAATAAAAAGGAAACATACATTCCAAAAATCGACAATAAGTTAATTAAGACCAAAATTGTGGGGAACAACATTTTTTTTTAGATTTTGTACTTTTGGTTTTTTTGGAAACAAATTTTGCAAACTTTTGAAATTTTTTCCCAAACCAACAAATTGTAACTCAAAGAAGGTTCTTCTTAATACCTCTAGTGCCTAAATGCGATCCACTTTGATGTGTCAGAAAAGGCAAAACATAAATTTGGAAGATAATAAATAAAATCCAGAAACCACGCTGCTCACTAACTCCCCTCTCTGCCCTCCTTCTGTCACCAAGACCCTCAGGCTGCTGTCAATGGGGCTTCAGTGATCCCTTCCCTTTGCATCCAGGGTTCCAGGCTGTAGCAGGGAAGCCCCCTTCCCCGTGCTGCAACATAGCTAGGGAGACACCACATCCTGGGAATGAGTGAGCTCAGCTCCCGGGCGCCTGGCAGAGCCACCTCCGGACAATGCTCAGCGGCTGGTGAGAGAAGGATCGGAAGGTCAGTGGCCCGGGCCACTGACCGCACCAGACAGCGGCGGCGAAAGACTCCCATGCCTGCCAACTCTCTGGCCCTCCCGGGGCAATGCAAGGGCCTGCTCCCCGGCCATGCAGCCCGTGCTCTCCTCCTCCCCTCCACCGCAGGGGCACTTCTGGCTCCTGCGTGCAGCTTTCTTTCATTTTCCTGGGACCGAAGAAGCACAGCTGATGCCTTCAGTGATCCCCAGGGGAAGAGATGCGAAGGTTGGCTGCAGAATCAAAACTGGGCCAGTTAAGTAACTCAGCCGGTTATCTGGATAAGTTACAACGTATATTTGGCAGGACGGCTATGCATGTACCTGAGCGCTTAGCCGTATAAGTCTAACCGGCTAGGTTTAGACCTGCTCTATGGCACATCTGGCTTAGCTGTACAACTTATGCGGCTAAGTCTGAATATCGGCAGTTAAGCCGCTTAAGCTGTGCGGCAAACTTGCTCTGCCTCGATCCGCCCACTTTTCACCCATTTCTTGGGGCTCACATTTTAGCCATATAAGGGAATGTGGGCGCATATCCAGCCGCAAAGGTCCCGCTTATCCGGCTAAATAGAGCTAATTGCACTTTGAATATCGGGCCTTCTGAATTTTAATGGGTCAGCATTGTAATGAGTTAGGGTGAGAGTCAAACTTGTTGACTGATGCAGTCTTTACCGGCATGGATATGCCCCAGATCAAAAAGTCTGAATCGAACCTGAAGACATCTTAGTACGTTAGGCTCTGAGGGCCTGATTTAGTAACGCTTTTTTCCTATTCTGTGTCCATGAGAGAAAAGCTTGGTAAATCAGGCCTCTACTGTTAGCATCAGACCAGTGATATTATCTGATATTCACAAGCCTGAGGTTTCCTTTCCATCAACATATATTTGAAAATAAATACAATTTTTCAGTGAAATAATTAAGAGGATTTGTCAATTAAGGCTGTAATTATTTTTCTAAAAAAAAAACCCTGTACACTAAATGACAGTGATTTTCAGGGTCTACATTGGAATAAAAATCTGCTGCACGTAAAAAATCCCCCTGTCGCTCCTGCCCTGCAGCTCCGGGATTTCAAAATGGCTGCCAGTCAAACCAAGGCTGATACCATTATGTGGTGTGGCAGAATCTGCCTTTTATTTTCACTGGTTTGGTCGGTAGATGGGAAAAGGCACTTAAAAAAGGAAAACAAAATGAAATTATTAAACAAACAAATAAAAAAAAAATAAGAAAGAAAAATATTTCCAGTAAGTGCCCCTAACATTTTCTTGGTCTCCGACTGCCTTTCTAAGTACTTGAATATTTTCTCTCTCTCCATACATCACACAGAACAGTCGCCTGGTGCTGATTTCTCTACAGCAGTGCCATTCTTGTGTTTTTCTCCTTTAACACGATGTCTGCTTTTCTTGCATCGATCTTTATATCATTTGGGAGGGGGATGTCCCAGTGATCACCACGTCGTCATTCTCTGGAATTGTAATAAGGTCATGATCCCCAGCCTTTTTCTGGTGGAGTGATGTTATTATACTGTACGTGTGTGTGTGTCTCTGCTGTACGTGAGTCCAACTGATACCCAGATCACACGCCTGGAACAACCCACTGACTGGACCCTGTCACGGCTCACCGGGCAGCAGAATCGACTTTCTCTCAGGAGATTGCCCGGCCTCAGCCACGCACGTTGGCACCGACTCTGCAGTTTGTGCAAGAGGGCCATTGTCTTCAAATACCCATGAGGTCATGGGTGGGTGTGTGAGCTCTGACTGAAGTCACTTCATGAAACCACCAGGAAATACACCTTCAGCAAGTACTAGATTATTATGAAAGTAAATAGGGCCCTGGCTCTCACAGGAGAGGCAATTTTAAGAGCTGCACCTTAGTTTTTCCTGAACGAGATCCAAGATCCTCGGTATAATACCCCCTGTTTCAGATGCATTAAGGGTTGGACGTTGTGATGGTTTTGGTCGTGCCAGGCTTTCATCATAAATGGATTTCTTCCAGGCTTAAGAGTTTCAGGGTAAACAGAGATTTTTTTGTTGTTGGTTGAAGAAGTATCTGTTTTACAATGAAACCCACTTAAAACGCACTTCTGGAGCGCACAGTTCAGATCACAAATGTATGCAGTGCAGAGATGGAAGTGAATGCAATATTTATATGCCACACACAAATGCTTTTAAAATGATACATGTACGGTATATAAAAGTATTGGCTATGATCTTTTCACATTGCGTGTCTGTGACGAGAATCCTCCGTGAACAGGGCAAGTAAATTCTATTTATATCTAAATCATGGGAATCCCAGCCTTTGACTCCTTAAGTGACCGTATCATGCAACAGTGAAGGGAAGGTCTGACAACAGTTGCTTTCTTATTTGGCTGTATGGAATATATTGTGGATTGCGGGCTGAACTGTAAAGAGGTTCTATTGTCTCCCTGAGTTAGAGAGGGCCTTGTGAGGTTCACACATGTTACACTGCCATTTTCAGCTCATTACAGTGTGGTCTTACTCCCTACCTGTCTATCTGTGGATTTTATTTAATTGTTCCTCTTTGTGCTGCAGCGCTAAGGAAAAACTTACTGCAGGCCCGGTGCAAGGTTTTCCAGTGGGGGAAAAGGTCCATCCCCCTCCAGCACGGGGCAATCAGGGGATCAGAAGTAAAAATCACAGACCTCAGGTCTCGAGAGCGATCTCACTCATGGCACGCGGTCCTTGCCTTGCCCACTCCACCATCAATGGATAGTCCCAAGACGATCGGGGGGGGGGGGGGGGGGGGCGGGTTCAGGATGCCATTTCCTCCGCTCTTCGAATGTGCAGCAAGGACTTTCCAGGGGCGATGGCAAATGCGAGGCCTTGACGCGCCGTACCACAGCTCCTTCTCTCCGTGCGAGCTCCACCGCAGGGGTAGGGTTGCATGCTCCATGACAGGCCTCTTCCCGCTGGCTGTGGCCTCTGATGGGCTGAAAACAAGTACAAGAATGATAACGTCAGGAACCAGTGCAGTAAGCCTCTTCTTCATGGGAGCTCATACTCTTGTACTCTTCTCCTAAGCCTGCCGTCAGGGATGGTGGTTAACCTGAAAGCATCGAAAATGCAGTTTTCTCTAAAAAACAAAAATAAGAAAGAAAGAAACACTTCCCTGAGCTGAAAGAATTCAGTGGTTTTCCCAAAAAGTATAATTTTGAAACAGCTCTTTAACCCCCTTTGGGTTCCTGTTCACGTAGCAAGATATAATCCTCTTGCACAGGGGCCTCCCTGTATTGTACGTCAAGAGGCCACCTTAAGGTGCTGCAGAGTCCAGGAAAAACGTACTGCAGTCCTGTTACAACCTTCTCCAATGGGGGGCGAACTGCCTCTAGCCCCAGGGGGTCAACTAATGGTCTTCAAATAAATTCCTCACACTGGTGGTTGTTGCTGCAAAACAAAATCAAAATTTGCTGACACAAAAATAGACGCAGAAAAACAATACAAAAAAAACAAAACAAAACCCAACAACAACAACAACAGGTCTCTGGTTAACCAAGATCACAAATGGCAATTTCTCAAGACATTTGAGGAACTTGTCAGGGATTTGGCCTTCCCAGGTTCTTATAGGTCTTCTTCTTTCACTTACAGTTACTTACCTTGCTGGTGTAACAGCACCTTGGACAGGTCTTCTAATCTCTTGGAAATCCTTGGGACCCATGCACTAAAAATGCGCCGAAAGCGGGCGCAGGCACCTCTCATGGGGGTGCCATGCAATATTTAAATTAGGGGTCATGCTGCCAAGGAGGCTCTAGGGTCGATTGGGCGTCCCTAGTGTCTCATTGGCAGCAGGTGCCCAGGAGAGGTCGGCTGTCCGCGGGTTAAGAAAAAGGACGCTGGTTAACTGAGCGTCCGTTTCCCCAACCTGACCACTGGCACTCCTTTTTTTTTATTTGTTTAATTTTTTTAAAAAATCTTTTAAACTTTTCATTCCTCCAACTTAATATTGCCACGATATTAAGTCGGAGGATGTACAGAAAAGCAGTATTTTCTGTTTTTCTGTACAACCTTTTGGGGTGCTCAGAAATTAATGCCTGACCCAGGCAGAACACAGACAAGTACAGAATAAATAGAACATAAGTATAACTAGAAACATATACACAAAACTGAACTGGAAACCGCAACAAGCCAGATATTGTATGTGAAAAACAGAAATATTACCATTCACTGTAAAACATCAAACAATAAAACCAAGAAATATAAAACATAATAAAAGCATACTAAACAAAAGAACAAACACTTAAATATAGCAGATGGATAGAATATCCAACTCATATTTATTTTAAAATTTGTTTTGAAATTTTTTGGGGGGGTTTGGCAGACATAAAAAAACACCCAATTAAAACCTATAAAGGATTAAAAAAAAAATCCCCAGCTTTCCATGCCTGGGAATGTTTGATTTCCCATCATCCTAAGATTGTCATGGATTAGCTGGAGAGAGGGGGTGCACAAGTTTTCTTTCCTCCCTTTCTCACCCACACACACAAACACACATGCAGGTTGCCTCACACACACACACATACACACAACACACCACAGAAGCAGGCTGCCTCACACACACAAACACACCACACAAGCAGACTGCCTTACACACACACACAGATCACACATGCAGGCTGCCTTACTCACACACACACATCACACATGCAGGCTGCCTCACACACACACACACACACACACACAGATCACACATGCAGGCTGCCTCACACACACACACACACACACCACACATGCAGGCTGCCTCACACACACACACACCACACATGCAGGCTGCCTCACACACACACAACACACCATATAAGCAGGCCGCCTCATACACACACACAACACACCATATAAGCAGGCCGCCTCATACACACACACATTGTGCCTTTTCCCTTTCTTTGGCCATCACTGGCCTGGACTCTGGCAATGGCCCGCAGCCTCTTTTTTTCCTTACTCAGCCATCACTGGGCCAGGCTCCAGTGAATACCCATGGGTTGTCTTCGTTTTGTTCAGCTGCCTCTGACCTGAGTTCTGGCGCTGGCTTGTGGCCTCTCTTCCACTTCTTCAGCCACCATCAGCTTGGGCTGCGGCCCCTCTTCTCATATTTCACCCACCAATAGAATGAACTCTCTGGACCTTTCCTACTAGAGCGCAGGAAACCCAGCAAACACAGGTCATGTGGCCAATTTGGCATGCCCGAAGCCCCGATAGGCCAATCCGCCCCTGTATATGTTATGGTTTAGTGGTGTTTGGGTGGATTCTTGGGTACTGTGGCAGATGACCACGCCCACAGGGAGAAGCCCCGTGGGGAGTCACAGTACTGGGCTAGACTCAGGACGCACAAACACAGAATTAGCTCTTTTATTGTACAGCTGATGTGTACCACCAGAGGTGGCAGTAGTGAGGTGATCCAGAGGTAGCAGTCCAGGGACCCTCGGCAGAGGGAACCCGTCTCACCAAGTTGGTATAGGGAGATCCAGGTGCAGGTTTCCCAGCACGGCAAAGCTGTAGATGAGAGACTGAGAGTTGGATTACTCACTAGATGGTAGCTGTAAGGTTGGCGATTCCACCAGGCTGAAGTAGATAGTAACAGGCACCGAGGCAGGGAGAGCAGGCCCTCGAAGAGCGAGTACCTGATCCCAGTAAGGCACCTGAAAGGAAAGCAGAGGGCCCCCGAGGAGCGGGTACCCAGGTTAGAGAATACCCCGAAGGGCAGAGAGGGCTTCCAGCGACAGCAAGGAAGCGGCAGAGTAGCTTAGACCGGACGAGTCCTATCCTTGCTAACTCAATGAGCTAGCAAACAAGCGTAAGCTAAATACCCAGATGTCATGACGTCACTCGAGGAGGACGCCCCCGAGGTTTGCACCATAGCTGGAATAAAGACGTGGGTAGAGCGCGCGTGCAGCACCCTAGGAGGCCCTTGAGAAAAACATGGCGGGAGGCAATGCTATAGCCGTTCCGGGGACGCCGGAGATTGCGGCTTGCAGACGCGACGGTAGCCATCTTCCCAAGGCTAGCGGGAGGAGTTGAGAAAAAGGTGAGGCACAAGGGGCGAAGCCATCTGACACCGATGGACGCAACAGGATACATATATAGATCCTTTAAAACCTCCTTATAGGGCTTCTCATGCAGACACCACCTTAATTTGGTAGTCCTCCTCTGGACCGCCTCTAATGTCTATGTCCTTCCGAGGTAAGGCCTCGAGAATTGAACACAATACTCCAGCAACCTGCAGAACAGCACATTCACCTCCCTTTATTCTCTCCCTACGTATTCTAGCATCCCTCCTTCTCTGACCACCATCTTGCCACACTGTTTCACTGCCTTGAAAACATCAGATATAATCCCCTCCAGCTATCTTTCCTGCTTTTATGGACATTACCATTCTCTTGGAATGGTAATGTCCATAATGTCCATTTCTTTTTGCATTGAAGCTGAGCTGCCAAGCAGTCAAGCACCCTTCAAGCATTCTTAGAATCACTTCCCATAGCATCTATTCCCTCAGGCTTCAATGACTTGAGATGGGTGGCATCTTGTAGACTAACCAATGTTTTGAGGCATGAGCTTTTCATGAAAAAGTCCATTTGCTGCACCAGACAAACATGGCTATCCCTCTGAATACCTCAGGCTTGTTCACTAGGTTGCAGAACTTTAGTGCCGTCCATAGAAAGACATTTTTTTCTGCCTAATCCGTCCACAATATCACTCGGAAAAATATTGAACGGGACCAGGCCCCGGGACCAATACCTGAGACGCTCCACTCATCACCGATCTTTCTTCAGAGGGAACTCTATTTACCAACACCTCTGTCTTCTGTCCTTCTACCAGTTTCTAATCCAGTCCTTCACCCACCCCCAGACTGCTCAGTTTATTGATGAACCTCCTATGCAGGAGAGTTCCCCAAGCTTTGCTGGATTCCAGGTACACCACATCCAGCGCCCATACCAGATCCAGTTCTCCAAGCATCCAAATGAAGAAATCCATCAGATGCGCCTGACCTGATTTTCCCCTGGTAAACCCATGCTGGCTTGGATCCCGCAACCCACCAGATTCAAGGTGCTTCAATATCTTTTTCTCTGAGCTCTCTTAATATCCTAGGCCGCACCCTGTCTGATCCCATGGCTTTGTTCACGTTCACTAGCTGCGCACACGTTCTTCTGCAAACAATCCCTACAGTAAAATCAGCAAAACTAACCCAAGTAAGAGAAAGGGCCTTATCGCTGGCTGGGCCCTTTCTATGGAACACAATGCCCACTGAACTAAGATTACAGAGTGACATCAAATCCTTTAAGAAAACCTTAAAGACATGGCTCTTTAAGCAAGCCTTTCCAAAAGAAACAGTGGGGTAGAGAGGGAGAGAGAGAATGAAAAATACAGGAAAGCGCAGCTAAGAATAAATGGCATCACAATATTATAAATACATAATACGGTAGAGAAATAGACCGAAATAAAGTATCTCAATAAACTTTCCCAGATTAATCCATCATTACCCAAAAATTTAACTTTATGAATGATATTGTAACCGTTTTTAGTTGGCACTTGTTAGAATGTACGATACCTACCTATATATACCTATTTGTGCCTATTTGTAAACCGTTGCGATGGTACATAACTTAGCGACGGTATAGAAAAGTTTTTAAATACATAAATAAATAAATAAATAAATAAATAAATAAATAAATGGTGGGGAGACACCACCCCAGGCCCATTCCTGTCCAGACCCTTTCCACCTCCTTCTCCAAGCTCATCTTCAGTGATTTCCAAAGTATTTGCTGTGCATTTCTGCCTCTTTCCCTCTCCCCCTCCACTCATTTTTCCTAGTTTTCCTTAGCCTAACAATCCTGCCTCTGACATACATGCAAAATGTCTCGTCGCCTCACCGTCCCTCGTTACCTCTCGCGTCTTCCACTTTTGCCTTGGCCATTCAGCCTACCTTCCCCACCTCTTTCAGCTTGACTTTGCGTTCTGGTCTTTCCTCTTTCTGACATCCCATGTATGTTTTGAACAATAATCTTTTTTGCCCTTGCTTTTTCAGCCACCCCTACTGAAAACTAAATCTGCTTATCTTCTTACTGTTATTTATCTGTTGTTTTTTCTATAAACTTTGCTGTACAGCTCTTACGTAGTTCTTTCTCTCTCTGTCTCTCTTTCTCTCGATGTGCCTATGATCAAAGTCATTTCTCTGCGTATTTCTTGCAAGCTCTGATTCTTCACATCTATTGGCAAAAGGATCGAGGCTTCCACAGCACACGAAACCTGGGGATGATCATCCAATAAGGTGTTAATTATGTGGGCATTAAGAGGTAATTTTTTTAAGCAAAGTGTCTTTCTTTACCTGATTTGTAAGGTATTTATGAATTAATATACGTGGAGATCCAATATGAAAGGATTGTGCAAAAAACAAAAGATCTTGAGAATTACCCTCCTCTAATAAGGAGAAATAATCACCAAGGCTGTAAGGATTACATCTGTGGGATAAGAATGTAATTGTTTAATGTGATTAATACAGGATAAGAACTGCTCTGCTCCGATTTTAACCCAGGGAATTGATTCTAATGTACAGAATTTAAATTAATCTTTGCAGAATTCCTCTTATCACAAATGGGATTATATGATAGATTAAACGATTCATTGTACTAGTATTTACTCTGAACACTTATCTTAAAGAAACACACACCAATAACCTTCTTTGCTGCCTAATAACAATTCATCTCTATCTTATGGGATATTAAAGTGTCTTATCCCAATTTTGCCTTGATGTTAAGCCCATTGTAAAACTATTACTTTTCAAAAGTATTACATTTATTATCTTATTTATTATTATTCATCTCCATAAATTGGGATTACCACTATTAATCACAGATACTCTTTAACAATGGTAATGGAAAAAGTGACAGACTGTAATTTTTACTTTTTATTAAACCTTCCAAAGGAAAAGAAGGCTTATGCACACACCCTGGTATATCTGTCCCCAACTAATTCTGTAACTCTCCAGGGATGTGTGCATTTGTTTGGAACAAATACCAAAAAACTCAATGAATGAGGCTATTTCAGTTCTTACGAGTGATACAAACCAAAATGAGGCCTCAGACAAATATACACAAAAATATTCGTTTAGGTTTGTATTCGATTGCATAACAAAAATAGACCCCTGGAGGGACCCCGGGGCTTAGTCTCAGACCTAGGCCGGATGCCATGACCTTGCCTGAGGCCAGGTCCCGTTGCTGAGGGAGGGGGGGCTGGGGGGGGGGGGTAGGGATTGCACAGTCTGACATGGCCATCTTTTACAATAGTTTGGGGAAAGCAGATATCCGGTTAAGTAGCTAGTTATTCAGCCATACAAGGCTGGTTAACTTTAGATCTGTTCTGAAGCCAGCACAGCTGGCAACATAACTAAATTAATATTTAGGCACTCATCCAGCTAAATTCTAGCTATCTAATAAGGCAGCCTGCTAGAATTTAGACAGCTAGGGAAGTTCCTGGGGCATAACTGGGAGGAACTGAGTTAGCTAGTTAATTTCGATATTCGGAGTTAGCCGGATAACTTAGCCGGTTAAGTCTGGTCAGTCTGTAGACCTGTCCTAAAGTTAACCGGCTATCTTTAAGATAGCCAGCTATATTCAATAGTGTGGCTACACTACTGAATAATATAAAGTCGATATTTAAAAGCCATTTAGACAGATAACATAATAGTTATCCGTCTTATCTGGCTATATTTAGCCCTTATCTGGCCAGGTAATTAGTTATCTGCTAGAATTTAGCTGGATAAGAAGGGGGCATTCTGGGGGAGGGCGGGAGGCATTTCAGGGCAGCTCAGAGCTAGACACATAACTTATGCGGCTAACTCTGCTTGGATATGTTCATCAGGCTAACTAGCCCAGCCTCACAGTGGCTGAAAATGGACCTCTCTACCTCCAAAGTTAGTTGGAGAAGTTTATCGGCCTAACCTTGCTCTCCGGACTGTAACTGAATATGGACTTCTTAGAATAATTACTTGGTTTTTCTTTGCTTGAGTTTTGTAACACGGTCAGAACATTTATGTGGCCTCTCCAGGAATTTTGTCAGGGATAAAGTACAAAAATAGTATAAAAATAGTTCTAGCAAAATATTAAGTAGGAAAAATGGCGTGTCTAACTCCTTGCAAATTATTTGCAGAAAATGCAACTTTTTGCCATATTTTATCATTCCAAACTGAAAGAAACCTATTGTAATTAACCAATTGATTTTTTGGAGCTAATTGCATATTTCCGAGAAATTCTCCAGTGCTCTTTTTTACATTTCTTCAAGGCATCTGTCCCAGAGCACGAGCAGTCAGTCTATGGCTGACTGGAGGACAGAATCACAGTCTGGACTGGACCAGTTTTCTCCTTGCACAACTTTATTCTTCACACAACAAACAGAATTCAAACTGCTTACCTTGCAATACATCAACAAAACACTTTCAGTAGCTCAGTTATGTTATAAGGAGCTGCCTTCTCCTTCTCCCCGGGGCCTATCTTGCTCTCCTCTGAGCCTACGCTTAATTCCTGCTCAGAGACGCCCTGTACCTAGAATGCCCTGTGTTAAGGTAGATTGCGCCCAGACTGCTGGGACCATTCCATTAAGGTATTCTGAGGATTTCTATAGGGCACTCTGTCACATACCCTCCCCCTCAGCTCAATGTTACCCAATTGAGCGACTGCTACTACTAGGGCTACGATCCGCCATAGGACCCCACTATGTTCGCCTTTGGGTCCTCTCAACCCGGGACAACCTCTTTCCCAATGTCAGCCCCACCTGTTTTAGGATACAGGGTTCCCAACCAGGGAATGCCTTGCATGTTACCTGCTGGGGATTCTCTTCTACCAAGGTACTCTTCCTCAACCTTCAGGGATTTTATTTGAGGCTCAAGCCCCTCAAGCCCACTTGGTTCTCTGGGCAACCCACCCTGGTTAGCCCCAGCGTCCCATTCCCTTGAATGTCCAATTCACCAGCCTCTGATGGCATCTTGACCTCTCCAGGCTAGATTCCCAGGTACTCCATTTTCTCGCTGGTTCTGGCTTCCTTTGTCTCTTCCTCTTGCTGACGGTTAGCGAGCCACTTTTCCACAACCAGGTCTGGATTCTTCTTCATTTTCTGGACCTCTGGGCTCCAGACTAGACCACTGCCTCAGTATTGACCTCTTGATAAGGCTTTATCCCATTGGCTTCCTGGATTGCACAGCCCTTGATGAATGGGATAGCCATACTAGAAGGGTGCTGCTCTCCTGTTCGCAACAGTGTGTAGGACTCCTCTCCTTCTGGCTTTTCCTCTACTATCTGTTCCAGCCTCTGGACTCTCGCCATAATACAGACAAGCCTCTAGGTCCGAGCCCCATGCGTGTTCTTTTCTTTCTTATTTATCATTGTTGCTGGTGGGGAAGTGAAGTTTGCTCAGCCACAGCTGCTCGCTCTCCCCATACTTTGCTGGCACTATGTGCAAATCTGGGAATATCCCCACGGGCCCAACTTCTGAAACTCTTCAGACTGGAGTTGGCCCCTTTGGCTTCGCCAGCTTGGCTGGGCTAGACCCCCTTTCTTGCTCCTTGGTACTGCCCCCTCTGGGCAGTCCTCATGGCCCTCTCCTGGGCTCTTTTCAGTATTTGGGCACCCTACAAGGCCTTCTTCGGGACCTACTTTAGCACTGATATCAGGCCTCCTCGCAGCGCCTTGCTTAGGCTTTTCCCTGCTGCATTCCTCCACTTTCAGACCATCCAGGGTTTCCAGAGCACGTTGCCTCATGCGCTCACTAACAGAGTGTACTCTCTGGCGACTTGCTGTAGGTCCACCTCCCATTGGGTCACCTCTTTTGCTATCTTCTGAAGTTCTGCAGCCAACTACTGCCACTTAAATCTGCCTTTCTTTCTCTGGACATCCATGGCCTCTGGGAGTGGCTTCGCTGTCCCTATTGAATTGGTTGGTCTTTTCATCTGCCAGGTCTTCTGTCTCAGGATATCCCTCTCAGCCGGCTCTTGGGCCTGGAGAACGTCCAAGACATTGTACTCCATTACTGTGCACCTCTCCAAAGCCCTCCAGGCTCCTCTTCCTTCTCCTCCCCAGGAAATAAACCCTTGCATGCATTTCTCCTGGGATAGGAAAACAAAAAAATCCTGCTAGCCTCTCCAGCCCATACTAGCTACTTGACCCCTGACTATACAGAGGGGGTCAAGTACAGTGTTTTTCTTTTCTGTGCACGTTAAACCAGCATTTATCTGTGCGGTGCTTAGAGCGAATGCTTTCACCAAAAAAAAAAAATTCTCTCTTCCTTTAATAAAGCAGAGTTCCTGCCAGTGCAGACACTTTCTACAAACTCCTCTCTATTCAGACACTTCTAGGAAGCTTGGACTTCTGCCTGCGCAGTCGCTTAGTGCAGAAAATCCCCAACCTGACACCATATGTCTGTTGGTCAGGTAAACCCTGAGCCGAGACAAGGTTGGTGCCACCTACAGGAGGGAACCTCCTGCAGGTCCTCATCGTCCGGAGGCAGGTACGGTTGGTGTGGAGACCCAACAGGACCTTCACCAATACCAGCCCATGTCCCCCACAGGTTGAGCCCTTGAGTACCAGGGCCAGCTGACAGGCACAAGTCTCCATATGGGGATGAATCCCATGAAGACAGCATACAGATGGAGTCAGGCGTACCAGAAGTCGGGGCAGGTGGTGAGCAATAGAGTCCAGGTGGAGACCAATGGTCGGGGCAGGTGGCAAGCAGGAAGAACCGAAGAGCAGGCAGGAGATCAAGGCAGGCAGTAGGCAAGGTGAAATCCAGAGAAAATACAGAGGTCAGAACCAGAGAAACAGTCATGGGGTCAGAGGATAGGAGCACGGAGACAGGAACTGGGATGCAGAGTCAGGAGCCCGAACACGGAGACAGGAACTGGAACATGGAGTCAGGAACTAGAACATAGAATCAGAAGCAACCAGTTACTCTTAGCAGAGTGGGACCTGTTGCTGAGGCGAGGAGGAAGCGGCAAGGCTGGGTTTTATAGTTCCCAGGCTGACATCATCTGCCGGCGCCGCGGGGAACTTTCCCGCTGCTAGCCCTTTAAATTGGAGAGAGAGACGTGTGCGCATATGTAGGGAGACCGGCAGGAGAGACAGCATCGGTGGCATCGGGAGAGGTGGAAGCAGCAGATCCCTGCAGCCGGACCAGAGCGCGGAGCTGGGGGCATGGTGGGCCAGGCCTGCATGGGGTTGAGAGTGTCTCCTGCCCTGAAAGGTGAGGGTAGCCGGCTGTAGTGGTTTGTGGCTGGTGAGCACAAAAGTACCCCCTCCTCTACGCTCCCTTCCCGAGGGAAGGGGTTTCTTGGGGTGGTCAATGTGGAATTGTCTAAGCAGACCTTTGTCTAAGATATTGGAAGTGGGTTCCCATGTGTTCTCTTCTGGACCGAAGCCCTCCCAGGAAATCAGGTATTCCTATCTCTTATGGCATCATCTCACATCCAGGAGCTCCTTTACCTGATAAATCTGATCATCCTCAGATGACAGGTTTTAGGGTTCAGGAAGCTTTCGGTGGGGCCACGACAGGACCAGAGGCTTGAGGAGGGATACATGGAAGTTGTTATGGATCTTCAAGGATGAAGGCAATTGCAACTGATACATGATGGGTCCAATATGCCAGATGATCAAAAAAGGTCTGATACAGCGAGAGGCCAATCTCATGGAAGGTACCCTGAGTTTGATGTGGCGAGTGCTGAGCCAAACCGTATCCCCGTGGTTGAATTGGGGCGCCAACCACCAGTGTTTGTCTGCTGTCCTTTTTGCTTTCTCTGCCGCTTCCTGGATCATATTTTCAGTTTGAGCCCAGTTCCTGGAGATCCTGGGTGGTCAACTGGGTCACTGGGGAAGGTACTGAGAGTGTTATAGGGAGCGGTGGCGCAAGTTATTTCCCGTACACAATGAGGAATGGTGAGGACCCGGTAGTCGAGTTGATGTGCAAATTGTGGGAAAATTCGGCCTAAGGGAGAAGGGTGGCCCAGTCATCTTGGCGGTCATTCACAAAGGACCATAAGAAAGTCTTCAAGGTGTGGTTCATTCACTCCGCTTGGCCATTACACTAGGGGTGATAGACGGTAGTGAAATCCAACTGAATGTTAAACTTGTGGTACAACGAGCGCCAGAATTTGGCAGTAAATTAAACCCCTCGGTCAGAGATGATATGTTGTGGAAGTCCGTGGTGGTGAAGAGTTTCGCCAGTTCCGAAGCTGAAGGAAGGCTGGGAAGAGCAGTGAAATGAGCCATCTTTGAGAAGTGGTCTATGACGACGCAAATGACATGGCAGCTGCTTGAGAGGTAAAGGTCCACCACGAAATTGGTGGACAGATGGGTCCAGGGTTCTTTGGGCACCAGCAGCAGCTATAACAGCCCCCAAGGTCGTCCTATCATGGGCTTTTGTTGGGCACAGATGACGTACTTCTCCATGTGCAGCCACCAGTAGTACTACTGTAGCAGCTCCAGGGTTCGGGTCCTTCCTGGATGACCTGCAATGTGTGAGTCATGGGCCCACTCCAATACCTGTTGGTGGTGCTGCAGTGGAACTATGGTCTTCCTGGGAGGAGCCAGCTGGGTTGTGGCCAGGGGCATCAGCGCCGGGTTGATAATGTAGCCCAGGGATTCAGGTGCATCCTCCACCTTGAATGCTCGTGAGAGCACATCTGTCTGGGTGTTCTTGGAAGCTGGCCTATAGCGTAGCAAAAAGTCGAAGTAGCTGAAGAATAAGGACCAGCGGGCCTGGCGGGCATTCAGGCGCTGGGTGTGGTGAAGGTACTCTAGGTTTTTATGGTCGGTGTACACAGTGATGGTATGCTGAGCACCCTCCAACCATTGGCGCCACTCTTCGAAGGCCAATTTGATAGCCAGTAGTTTTTTTTATCACTGATGCCATAGTTCCTCTCTGCTGGGGAAAACTTCCAGGAGAAAAAGGAGCAGAGTTGTAAGGTTCCCTTGTTGGAGTGTTGACTCAGCACTGCTCCCACAGCCATGGAGGAGGCATCCACTTCCAGGATAATTGCATGTGAAGGATCCTTGTGATGCAGACATGTGTCTTGAAGAAAGGTTTGCTTCAAGTTGTTGAATGCTGTAACTGCTTCAGGAGGCCACTTCTTGGGAATGGCCCCTTTTTTAGTGAGAGCAGTGAGTGGAGCAACAAGTTGGAAGTACTGAGGAATGAAGTGTCTATAGAAGTTCATGAATCCCAGGAAGTTTTGCAGTGCCTGAAGGCCAGATGGTTGGGGCCATTTTTGGATGAAAGAGACCTTCTCTGGGTTCATGTGGAATCCAGTACTGGATATGAAATACCCCAGGAAGGGGAGTGATTCGCGCTCAAACAGACATTTCTCAAGTTTAGCATACAGTTTGTGGATCCGCAATCTCTGTAGAACTAGCCTGACGTCCCGTTGGTGAGAGTGGAGATCCTTGGAGTAGATGAGGACATCATCGAGGTATACTATGACACTTGTGTGTAACAGGTCCTGGAAGACCTTATTCATCATATGCTGGAACACTGCGGGGGCATTACAAAGGCTGAACAGCATGACTAGGTATTCATAGTGACCGTCTCTCATGTTGAATGCGGTCTTCCACTAATTGCCTGGTCTAATCCGGACCAAGTTATACACACCCAGCTTAGTAAAGACTTTGGTTCCCTGCAGTTGGTCCAGGAGCTCTGTAATGAGGAGCAAAGGATAATGATCCCTCTTAGTTATGACATTCAGGCCTCAATAGTCAATACAAGGCCTGCGTGTACTGTCTTTCTTGGTGACAAAGAAGAACCCAGCTCCCGCTGGAGAGGTGAAGGCCAGATAAATCCTCTCTCCAGGTTCTCCTGGATATACTGTGACATGGCCTTAGTCTCCAGAAGAGACAAAGGATATACTCGGCCTAGGAGCGGCATGGTATCTGGCAGGAGGTCGATGGCACAATCAAATGGTCGGTGTTCTGGAAGTGTATCAGCCATTTTTCTTGAGATGACATCCACAAACTCTGTGTACTGGGGAGGCAGGTTCAAGGAAGCCATTGTCAGAGAGACTGAGTGTCGTTGAACCTGAAGAATACAAGCAGACCGGCAGTGGGGCCCCCATGAGCTCAGCTGCAGTGTGCCCCAGTCGATACTGAAGAGTGTAGCTGCAACCACGGCAGTCCCAAGATGATAGGGTGCACCAATTTCTCAAGGACATGGAAGCTAATGGTCTCCTCGTGCAAGACGCCAGTATGTAAATGCAGCGTTGCGGTGATCTGAGTGATCCAGCCAGGAAGAGGATCCCCGTGGATGGAGGAGACTGCAAGCGGTGGTACCCTGGGAAGCTTTGGTAGGGCTAGTTGAGTAACTAGGTCATTCAGGATGAAGTTCCCACTGGCACCAGAGTCTATTAGTGCCAGGGTAGGGAAAGTGTGTTACGGAAGAATAATGGATACGGGAATCGCATATTGGGGAGCAGGAGTAGCACAGCCTAGGGTCATCACCCCACTGACACCTAGGCTTAGTAGTTTCCCTGCCTCTTAGGGCATTGTGCCAGGAGGTGACCCTTCCAAGCACAGAGTCCCATTGTGCGCCTCCGTTGCCTCTCCTCAGGCTTGAGGTGGCTCCAGTCCAACAGCATGGGTTCTTCTGAGTGAGGCAGACTGGCCTCTGCTGGGGGGGTTCACCGCCAGGGGGAGCGAGACGGACGGTGCAAGGTTTTTCAGCCTGTGGGGCATCCTGGATTCCCAAAGATGTTGCTGGAGGTGACGGTCTATTTTTCCTGTAAGGTCGATATGTGGGAATTCTCGTTCTGCTAGTTTGTCTTTAATCCAAGGAGATAGTCCCTCCAGAAAGATACTTCGGATGCTATCCTCTTGCCAGCCTTGCTCTGCGGCCAAGGTGGAGAACTCAATAGCATACTCCGGTAGTGTCTTCAAGCCCTGGCGGAGATGGAGAAGGTCAAAACCGGTGGTGGTTAGGCGCCCGGGCTTGTCAAAGACCTGTTTAAAGGTCTGCACAAAACGAGGTAAATCCTGCAGCAATGGGTTTCCTCGCTCCCATAGAGGAGAGACTCAGGCCAGGGCCTTCCTGTCCAAAAGGGCGAGGATAAACATAGTTTTGACGGCATCGCTGGAGAATTGGACCAGCTGCAGGGCGAAGTTCATGGAGCATAAGTTCAGAAAACCCTGACACTGCTTAGGATCTCCTGTGTACCGGGGAGGAGCTAGGAGGCTAAGAGTCACCGTCGCAGGCATTGCTGCAGGCACAACTGGAGTATTGGCACCAGTAGGGCAAGAAACATCTAAGCGGGTTGCAAGGCACTCTACGGTAGCCACCAGCATGTCCAGGCACAGTTGCTTTTGGTGAATCTTCTGGGCCAAGCCAGGAATGGCCTGCAGGCCAGGAAGATACACCGGGTCCATGGCCTCAGCAAACTGTTCGTTGGTGGAACCCTGAGCCAAGACGAGGTTGGCGCCACTTACAGGAGGGAAGCACCTGCAGGTCCTCGTCGTAGGGAGGTGGGTATGATCGGTGCAGAGACCCAACAGGACCTTCACCAAGACCAGCCCACGTTTCCCGCAGGTTGAGCCCTTAAGTACTGGGGCCGGCTGGGCTTAGGCGCAGGTCTCTGGATGGTGATGAATCCCATGAAGACAGCAGACAGACAGAGTCAGGCATACCAGAGGTCGGGACCAGCAGCAAGCAATGGAGTCCAGGTGTAGATCAATGGTCAGGGCAGGCGGCGAGCAAGGAAGAACCGAAGAGCAGGCAGGAGGTCGAGGCAGGCAGCAGGCAAGGCGAAATCCAGAGAATGTACCAAGGTCAGAATTAGAGACATAGTCATGGTGTCGGAGGACAAGAGCAGGAGCTGGGATGCGGAGTCTGGAGCCAGAACACGGAGTCAGGAACTGGAACATGGAGTCAGGAGCAACCAGTTACTCTTAGCAGAGTGGGACCTGTTGCTGAGGCAAGGAGGAAGCTGCAAGGCTGGGTTTTATAGTTCCCTGGACTGACATCATCCGCCGGGGCCGCAGGGAACTTCCCTGCCGCTGGCCCTTTAAACTGGAGAGAGAGACGTGCGCTCATAGGGGGACTGGCAGGAGAGATGGCGTCGGTGGCGTCGAGTGAGGCGGAAGCAGCGGATCCCTGCTGCCGGACCTGAGTGCGGAGCTGGCAGCGTGGTGGGCCGTGCCTGCAACGGGTTGGAGTGGGCCTCTTGCCCCGAAAGGTGAGGGTAGCCAGCTGCGGTGGTTTGTGGCTGGCGAGCGCAACAATGTCTCAGTTGCATATGGCTGGCTGAGGACAGAATCACAGTCCGGAATCCAGTTTTTCCTCTTGCACAACTTTATTCTTCACACAACAAACAAAATTCAAACTGTTTACCTTGTACCACGTCAGCAAAAGACTTTCAGTAGGTCAGTTGTGATATAAGGAGCTGCCTTCTCCTTCTCCCTGAGGCCTGTCTTGCTCTCCTGTCAGCCTACACTTTATTCCTGCTCAGAGGAGACGCCCTGTACCCAGAATGCCCTGTGTTAAGGTAGACCGGGCCCAGACTGCTGGGAGCAGTCTATTAAGGTGTTCTGAAGGTTTCTATAGGACATTCTGTCACCGCGTGATCCTAAAGGGCTTTTGCCTTTTCCCATGAAAATTTCCACAAGATTTTGACCAGTCAAGCAAAATATTTTGCACCAAGTCTCCCAACACAAGAAACCTGCCTTTTACACTTTCTTACTCAGGGGCAGCAGTGAAAGGCAAAGGTTGTAGGGACTACGAAGAGCACAGAACCAGTGCAATCCCACCATGCCAGTGTTCTGAAAGGTACTGCCCAAACGAAAATATGTTTGCCGATTTAATAGACTAATACAGTCACAATAATAAAAAAAACCAAAACATTAAAAAAAAAACTATAATCGGCCAAATCAAAGTGGCAAAATAACAATCCTAATTATCAACAAGACGTTTGTGAAAGCCATGGTCAAAGGGACAGGTTGGTGATGAGATCACTTAGAATCATGACGGAGAATTCTAAGACCAGCTGGGTTCTTTGTTCATCCCGGAAAAACAAGTTGGGCTGCATCCTGGCTGGGCTTTCTTGCTTATGGCAAGGGGGTCCTCCTGGTTAATCAAGAATATCACTGAAGGAGTTGTTAGCATTATGAAAGAGAACCCGCCCGCACCCCAGGGAACGCACGGCACAGGAACACTCTTTATTAGAAAGAAGTGTCTCCACGCCCACCTTTGTTATCAGCAATTTTTAATTCTCTGAGGAAAATTTCAAAAGCTCCGGTGGCTGGCAGCAGTTTTGGAATCTTCTCTGTGGCTGTCTTGTACTTTTGAAAGTTCAAACAGCAAGGAAATGGCCCCATTCAACAGCTAGGATCTCTCCTCACTCAGCTCTCTTTAAGATTAGTGAAACTGGGCAGGATGCTCTTTGCTGTAAAGTGCATGCACACAATTCACATGTAAGCAACCTTGCTAAGAAATGATGTCAGACTTTCAGCTCGGCAGTGCCAGGTTTGGACTTGCTAATGTTTCCAATTTTACTGATGGAATTCAATTTATTATTATTATTAGACGAGATTGGATAAATCACGCCCACATGCTAATTAGACAATAAGGAAAAGCCAAAAGGCACGGGGAAACATTACGTGACGGAGTATTAATCCAGACACATGGCCGAAGAGCGATTGCAACATAAGCGCTAGGTCTGAAATGCTAGGGCTGCTGAGAGAAGTCGTAACTCCCCAAAATGTTGTTAATGTTCGGGACAACTCATCGGATAACTGACCACCATAATTAAAGCTGGGATTACTGAAGGGGCTATGGCTTTTGCCATTCATTTCATCTGATTTCCATGCACAACTGAAAAGCCTCCTGAAGGTCACCCCCCCCCCCCCCCCCCCCACGGTTATGAAGCTCATTAACAGCGGTGTATTGCCATTGTATTGATTATGCGGGAAGATGTACCATACTATGAAATGACCTGCAATCAAAAGCACCAGTCATGATCATGCTGACTCCGGAAGTGTGACTGTGTGGTGTGGTCTGTTGTGGAGGCTTACAGACTAGGATTAGAGGGGGGCACTATTTTTATTTTGTTTTTTAATAAGTTTAGAAACATCTTTTTCCAATCATACCTTTTAGGAGTGGATATTGACTTCTCCCCCCCACCCTCTTTGGGAAACTATCGTCTCTCATCTTTAGCTTGATGGCACAGTTAATGATTTACAAAATATTGAGTCACAGGACTAAGAATAATTGAAGGCACGGATCCTACCACCCTAGCCATTGAGTAAAACATTGCTTTATTTTTAAAGATTTATATCCCACACTCCACTATAAATCCAAGGTGGTTTACAAAGTGAACACGCGTAATTCAAACACATGCAAGCTCAATAAAAAACAAACAAAAAAAAAAGTATACAACTGAATATCGAAAGCCAAAAGGCTGATTACTATAGTGGATCCAGAGAGATGGAGCTGAAGGAACATAAGAACATAAGAAAATGCCAAACTGGGTCAGACCAAGGGTCCATCAAGCCCAGCATCCTGTTTCCAACAGTGGCCAATCCAGGCCATAAGAAAAGGTAAGTTTTCAATGCCTTTTTTAAAAAGTCTTTAAACAAGAGGCATTTCACAGGTGCTCTGGGATGGAGATCCATAAGCAACAACTGGTTTTGGGTAATGTCCAATCTAGCCAGTTTCGGTGTTAGGACTTCCAGTACGTTCTTTGAAGTGGAGCACAGATGCCCTGCAGGCTTGTACAGGTGGAGGATAGTGCTTAGCCAAGAAGAGAGTCATTACTGAGTAGATTATAAATCAAGGTTAACATCTTATGTTGATCGCGCCACGCTATTGGAAGCCAATGAAGGGATGACAAAACAGGCGAAACGTTCTCTAAGTCTAGTTCCAGTTAGAATCCTTGCTGCCGTGTTTTGCACAGTTTGTTAAGGACAGATGGCATTTGCAAAAGAGACCAAGATATAAAGAACTGCAGCAATCAAGATAATTCAAGACTAAAGACTGCAAAACTGAACAAAAATCTCAAGGTTCCAACAAAGGCTTTATTGGCTTTAACAAGCAAAGTTTAAAGAAGGAACATATTACAACCACAGAAATATGATTCATGGAAAGGTTTCAGGCTAACATAACACCCAAGTTCTTATCCTTTTGCACAATTGGTAGGCAGTGTCCTTGAAATATGAAAGTAGTAGGAATTGTATATGATTGAAATTTTATCCTGAGAGCAGTAAAATTTCAGTTTTGGAAATGTTTAGTTGTAATCTGTTATGGACCAGCCAGTGCCTTACTGAGTTTAGGCTTAAGGAAACCAAGTCAAAGGTGTCTCGCCTTTGAGGTACATGTTACAAAGAATTGTTGTTGCGGACGTGGACCCTTGGGCCGAGGTGGAGTTGACACATCCTGTAGGGAGGAGCCCTCAGTGTTGGCTGGCAGAGCTGGCTATGGCACAGGCCCACCTGGAGCTTCACCTTTACCAGCTCTCGTTCCCCTTAGGTTGAGTCCTCTGGTGTTGGGGCTAGCAGGACTTGGGTGTGGGCCTCTGTGGATGAGGTGGAGATCTGTAGAGTCAGACAAGTCACAGGCCAGGGTCCAGGGCAGGTTAAGCGTAGGCGTAGTTGGAGGCAGACAGCGGTCAGGGCTGGTGGCATTCATACGTAGTTGAGAGGCAGGCGGTGGTCGGAGGCAGGCGGAGTTCAGCTGTAATCGAGAATCAGTTGGTGGTCGGGGGCAGGCAGAGTTCAGTCATAGTCGAGTGTCAAACCAGAGATCCATACGAGGGCAGACGTGATGGATAGATAGACTGGGAGGCAAGGATTAGCACAGGAGGGCACATGGAGACACTGAAGGACTGAAGACTGACCACAGGATGAAGATGAAGAACTGAAGACTGACCACAAGATGAAGGCATGGAACTCAGAGAAGACGACCAGGGACTGCCAAGATGAAGACCAGGAATGCAGGAACAAAGATCAGGAACACAGGAACAAATACCAGGAACTCGAAGTGGCAACTAGTACAACGCTGGGTAGCCGACCCGTTGCAGAGGCAAGGGAGATCTGTTGAGGTGGCCTTTTATAGGTCTCTGCTGGTGACATCATCATTGGGTGCCTCTGGTGTTTTCCCGCTGTGGGCCCTTTAAGAGGGTCGTCGTCAGACATGCATGTGCCCTAGGAAGGGCCCAAGGCTGAAACGGCGCCAGAGGTAGGCTAGGTGCAGTGGCCTGTTACGCGTCCAGGCAGAGGTCCTCCCCAGCATCAGAGAGAGCAGCAGAGGAGACAGGTTGAGCACGGTGGTCTGCTGCACATCCACAGGGAGGTCTTCCCTGGTGTCAGAGGTGGCTATTCCAGGCTCGGGGCAGGAGGTAAGTGCGATGGTCCACGGTCCTGCCCTGTGGACCGTCGAACACAACAATTGTATGTCATCTGCGTAGATTTTGTAATTGATGCTGAGACATGCGAGAACCTTGCAAATTGGGGCCAAGCATATATTAAATAGGGTGGCTGATAGGAATGCCAGGGGACACTGAAAGCCAATTGCAACACACTGCACCAATCCTGACTTGCGTTCTGTCAGTTAAATAAGAAGAAAACCATTTTACGACATTGCCTGATATTCCAAAAGAATGTAACCTTGAAAGCAGTATAGCATATTCTAAAGTATCAGATGCTGCAGATATCTCTAATAAGATCATGATGTAATCAATATAAATAGCTAAGTCTACAAAATATCTGCATATATCAGTGCCACATAAACAGGCACCAGGCCAACTGAATGTCAGAAGGAAGAAGGAATATGACAAAGGGACTCAGAAAATATTTCATATGAATTATACACAAAATGTATTGACTAGCAGAGTTGTAGCTACCCTATAGCCAATGTGGCATGGGCCATAGGTGCCACCACCAGAAGGGCACCCAATGCTGCTGCTTCTGCAGCTTAGAGCAGGGAAAACAACAGGAGGGGAGAGCCTGGATTAGGGAGCACGGCTGATCTTCTTTGGTCTGTTCTGCTTTGTCCATTCCTTACAAGACGGGGGGGGGGGGGGGGGGGGCTGGATTAGTGAACAGAGTGGCTCTTTTCTTCTCTGCTCTGTGGGTCCAGTCTCTGCATCACCCAGCCCCTTCTCTACACTGAAGGCTGTCTGGCAGACCCTCCCTGTCTGGCCACTAGAATCCATTATCCTTGACCTTAAAACCTTTCCCAGAGGAGACTTCCGCACCCCTCAGTCCCTCCCACCTGGAGGCTCTGGATAGAGAGAGATTAAAGATGTATATTTTGTCCGCACTCTGGTACAGCCTCCCAGCCTTCGCCCTAGCGCGTTTTCGTTCGGAGGGGATACCTCACCCTGCATTCCCTGCCAGAGGGTCCTTCTTACTTTAAGTTACAGCGGGATAGATTGTTGAGCCTGATACCCTTTAGGGGGCAAAAGGGCTCTCACCAGGGGACCGAAGACCTGTGAGCCTCCTCTAAAGCCTCGGCAGGCGAGCACCAGTGCTGGGAGAGATGGTGCAGGCTAGAGGAGTCCTGTTCTGGGAGGAGCTGAGTTCACACACCGCTTCTGTGCTGGTGGTACTCACAGGACCGTGCTGTGAAGCCATTCCCACCCTGAATGTGGCAAGCACCTGCCGCAGCAGGAACCCCCAGTTTCGGAAGAAGTGTCCAGTCAAGCTTCAAAGTATATTTGGACTTTGAGAGAAGAGGGGGGAGGGGATTTTGGATACCCCCCCCCCCCCTCCCCACTGGGAGTCCAGAGCGGAGAGCTTTGCAGTTCCTACCGACTTTTTTTTCCCTGAGAGAAGGCCTAGAAAAAAAAGAACAACAACTAAACTAAGGAAGGAAGAAGAAGATCGGGAGATCCCATCCGGATTTCCAGCAGAGGGACCAGGACAGGCTGGGTGTCAATGGAGAAGAAGATGTCTAAAGGAAGGCTTTTTTGCAGTGAAGTTGGGGATCCCTCCACCAGGATTCCCAATGCAGCCGCTGGGAGAATCACCATGGGCTGTAATAAGGACCCATAAGATGTACACTCGCGTTTTTTTGACAAAGGGACTTTACTTAATTTCATGAATCATTAAACTATTATTTTACACCTAGTCCTGGTCCTGTGTAATTTTTACAGCCTCTCAGCTCATGGGAAGCACTGACAGACACAATCAAGAGAGAGTAAACACACTGGGGTTTTTATTAATTGTCTGAACCATAAGCGAGAGCTCCTCCCCCCTCCCCCCCCCCCTGTAAAAAGAATCCCCCTCCCAAGGACTGAGAGTTAAGCTGGGGACAAGTCAGGTACCTGGAGCAGCCCTGAAGAAATAAATGTGCCCTGTAACCCCTGTACCAGCCTCGGGGGGGGGGGGGGGGGGGGGGAGGGGTATTGGGGCTCGCTGCCCCGAGATGGGGGGAGGAAGTCTCCAGGGCCGTGAGCTGGGGGGGGGGCAGGATAACCTGCAGGGCCAGTAACAGGCTGAGCCCACGCCACACAAGCCAATGCCCAAACACAAGTTGGGCTCCAAAATAAAAAAAAATAGGTTGGCTGTAGAATCTTCAGAGTAAAAGACAGGGACAAAGCAGCAGGTGCGGAAAAATGAACAATCTCTCAGCTCCTCTCCCTTTCCTTCTCCTCCTTTGGTCACAGTTGCTTCTTCTAGTGTCGCTTTCCACTTTGTGCCTTTCCTCTGTTCGGTTTTCTCAGCGGCCCACCCTCTCTTTCTTTCCATCACATTTAGACAAATATTTACTCCCACAGTCCTTCTCCAGCTCAGGGAGAAATTCCCTCTGGGGCGGCAGACAGGGACCCCCCGGAGCCCTGCAACTCGTCCCTGCTGATCCAGACAGATGCCCTGCAGCAGAGCTTTCCAAACTGTATTACCAAAAAAAAAACAAAACCCCACTCTCTTTCCTTCTCTTCAGGCCTGCTGAGATTTTTTGGAGAAAATCTCTGCCTTCTGCTCTCCTCTGTAATCTTTCAAGGGGGATGACAGCTCCACCCTGACTCTATCCTTCCAACTCTGGAGCAGCCCTGGCCGCAGTAGGGTCAGGGCTTTTATTATTTTTGCCAGAGACTGAGCCCATAAGGGATGTACCCCCCCACTGTCAATCGAGAAGGGCACGTAACCCCCCCCCCCCCCCCCCCGACCAAAAAGCACTGTAAAGTCATCTCTGCTGTCAATAGCTGGGGCTATCAGCAGCCTCAGTGTCTGGGATTATGTTCGATTCATGTCATTGTTGATTGATTCTTAAATAGTTTTTATGTAATTGTATTATCTGTGTTTTCTTGCACCTCACCCTGAAAGTAGGAAGGGCGGGTAATACAAAAAAATGTTACAATAAATAAATAAGAGATGACCCCGACCCCCCGGAACATTCTTACCCTAGCGGCAGGATAACATTTTGCACTCTGCACCTCTGGGTCACGCTTCCTTTCAAACCTTGCAGATTTCCCATAAAGGGACAACCTCCACTTTACCATCAACCTGTGTTAACCCTTCCTGAACACTCGGTGGCATAGGGGGTGCCAAATAAATAATAACAACATTGTGTTTTACATTTAAAAACAAACAAAGAAAGCAGGGCTCCAGGTTTGTGGTAGCCTGTCGTGCACAGGGCAAGGATGCACGTTTTTCACACTTGGCCAACAGATGCCAAATTTCATGGCTATGACTCTCTAAAAGAAAAAACAAAAAAACCCCCATGCATGCGTATTCACTCCCCTGACCTTGGAAGGCCCTTCTCCTCAGCGGTGAAAAGTCTGCACACATTTGTCTCCGATGATCGGCTTTATTGCATTTCATCTTCAATTAAGGTTATTAAGGCCCATGGAAAGTGCAACCTAAAGGAAACCAAATCGGTCCTTTAAGGAGGTGCTTTTGTAACTGCCCACACTGGTGCAAAGTCTGTGGGCGTATAACTTCACTTTGAAAATGATCCCAGGAACATTGCTGGCACATATTTCCCCCCTGCTGTGAGTTTTCCCGGGGGGGGGGGGGGGGGGGGAAGGTCACACGCCCGCTATTTAAAATGAAGTGCAAACCCCTCCCCATCCCAGTCTCCAGGAAAACCTCCTAAGTTTACTCACACCCCAGGTAGGCAAGTTTCTAAAAGCCCTTTCCCACCTCGCTTCAGGCCCAAACTCTTAGCTCTGTAATTACGCTGTCTGCATTAGCACAAAATAACTTTTAAAAACAAGAATCCTACCTCCCTTGTTTCATTATCAGATGCACGCACTCTGATAAAGCTGCTCTGAGCCAGTATCAGTTTTAATTCTTATATATGCTGCACACATCATGATAATAAGCAATCAACAAATCAGTTGGCAGCATTTAATACTATATTTAAATATTCATTAACTTCCTGTCCTGATACCTATGCATAAGCTTACATATTGCCTACGTGATCTAACGGTGAACTTTAGGTATTGCTATATATGGTAATACCCTGGATACCAAAGATTATATATTTATTTATCCTAGCATGCTCTAGCTAGACATCATCTTTGGTTCACTTGCCTTGTGTGTGGGTAAATGAGGAAGCTTCTTTTTCTGAGTATCCAGGGCCTTCTCAGCCACAGTGCATTAATTCAGGAGGGATTCTAACCAGAGAATCCTGCTAGATTAGAGGTGATTGCTAGCTTGCTCTTTAGCCTCCTCTGTCATGTGTCCTGCCTTAAGCTATATTGCCCAGCTAAACAAACCTTGTGACAACTGTCTGCACAACCATTAAAGGAATTCAAAGCTGGAATTCCTGAAATTTACAATATCTTTCAGAAATTCTTTGGCTTGGACAGTACCTTCCTCCAAAAAGATTTAACTCAGTGGTGATAGGGAATTTCTCATCCTTACTAACTGAGGCTTATGATTTGGGGATCCACGTGGATTCCTTTCTGACTCTGAAAAAACTATGACGTTAACTTTAAAAGGTGTACCGCAGTGCGTGAGGGGCACGGAGCTGCTTCAATAATGCACATATCAGATTATCTGTTTGGAGAACCTTCACAGAGAGGGACTGTGGTGGTTTCTTGGCTTTGCTTACATAACCTCTGAAGCGCTTTAACTCTAGTCAGCAGGTGCTTGCTCCGCTCCAACTGTTCAGGTTCTAAAGGAGCCACACAGCGGATGACCCAAGAAATCTCACCTAAAATTGCAAAGTTTGTTCGGGTCAACAGCACGCGTAAAATCCTTGCAGTTAAGATAAGCACCTGTGTATGCAGAGTTGCCAAGGGCAGGCAGTTTTCAGTAGGGAGATTTTCCGAGCACGCACACTGCACTCCAACTCTCCCCTCCCCCAGGCATTCCAGAAAATAAAAACCCCATTCCCTGGACACCCACTGCCCTTCCTATCAGCTTACATACCCTGGAGAAGCGGCCCTTCCACACCCTAGAAAAGCAACGGACACCCCCCTCCCCCAGCATCATTCCCATGGCTATCATGCACCTCTCACGCCTGCAGGAAAGTACGGGGCACCCTACAACCCCGGGGAGGAAAGAGGACCAGGGAAATGAACGATGAGCCAGAAGTCACCCTTCTTCTCATGCTGCCCCAGCATTCAGCCTTCCCGTAGGCCTCTCCAAAATCCCTCCCCGCTTTACCTCCCTCCTTTCAACATTTACCTCCTCTCCCTCTCTGTAAAGCACTCCCAGTTCTCTGACCTGTGCTACCAGAGGAGTTCCCGCCCTGGGATCCCAGCTGGCTGCCCCAGGCTGCCCGTTGACAAAGGAACAGGGGTGGAGGAGAGAGGTGAGATTTTAGTGAAATATAAAAACAGCCCTGCAGGAAGGGGGCTGGGGCAGTACACAGAACAGGTTTTCTGCTGCCTCAAGGCAGGGGACAAGTGAGAAATCAGGAGTGCCAGAGAGGATCTGCCAAAGCAGGAGTCTCTCGCAGATTGTGGGAGACTGGGTGCTCTGTGCATGGGGCAGCCACTAAGACAGACATGTTTTTTTACATCAGGGTTCAGATTCTTATAGCATTTCTTCCAGCTGTCGTCATTTAAATATAAAATCCAGCTTAAAAGCCACCATGTATATTTTGGTGAGGTTATGTGCATGGTGCTTTCCCTTTCGAAATACTGACCTGCTTATGGAAGCATTGACTTTGTCTGATGTGGGTTTGGTTTTTTTTTAGATGTTAATTTTTTTTTTCACACCTCCGTACTGATTATGGGCTGAATCCACCCCAATGACTGTTAAATCTTGCTTTAACATAAGAACATAAGACTTGCCATGCTGGGTCAGATCAAAGGTCCATTAAGCCCGGTATCCAGTTTCCACCAGTGGCCAATTCAGGTCACAACTACCTGGCAGGATCCAAGGGGTAGATAGATTCCAAGTTGCTTATCTCAAGAATTGACGTTTTCTCCAGGAACGCAGATACATAAGAACATAAGAAATTGCCATGCTGGGTCAGACCAAGGGTCCATCAAGCCCAGCATCCTGTTTCCAACAGAGGCCAAACTAGGCCACAAGAACCTGGCAATTACCCAAACACTAAGAAGATCCCATGCTACTGATGCAATTCATAGCAGGAGCTACTCCCTAAGTAAACTTGATTAATAGCCGTTAATGGATTTCTCCTCCAAGAACTTATCCAAACCTTTTTTGAACCCAGCTACACTAACTGCACTAACCACATCCTCTGGCAACAAATTCCAGAGCTTTATTGTGCGTTGAGTGAAAAAGAATTTTCTCAGATTAGTCTTAAATGTGCTACTTGCAAACTTCATGGAATGCCCCCTAGTCCTTCTATTATTCGAAAGTGTAAATAACCGAGTCACATCTACTCGTTCAAGACCTCTCATGATCTTAAAGACCTCTATCATATCCCCCCTCAGCCGTCTCTTCTCCAAGCTGAACAGCCCTAACCTCTTCAGCCATTCCTCATAGGGGAGCTGTTCCATCCCCTTATCATTTTGGTTGCCCTTCTCTGTACCTTCTCCAATGCAACTATATCTTTTTTGAGATGCGGCGACCAGAATTGTACACAGTATTCAAGGTGCGGTCTCACCAAGGAGCAATATAGAGGCATTATGACATTTTCCATTTTATTAACCATTCCCTTTTTAATAATTCCCAACATTCTCTTTGCTTTTTTGACTGCCGCAGCACACTGAGCCGACGATTTTAAAGTATTATCCACTCTGATGCCTAGATCTTTTTCCTGCGTGGTAGCTCCTAATATGGAACCTAAAATCGTGTAACTACAGCAAGGGTTATTTTTCCCTATATGCAACACCTTGCACTAAATTTGGATGCCCAGTCTTCCAGTCTTGCAAGGTCCTCCTGTAATGGATCATAGTCTGCTTGTAATTTAACTACTCTGAATAATTTTGTATCATCCGCAAATATGATAACCTCACTCGTCGTTTTCCTTTCCAGATCATTTATATAGCGGCTCCCTTCGACCGGCGCTGACCCCCGTCCGGGCACCCACCCTCCGGACCCGCTGGACAAAAACCCGCCGACCCGAGCCCTACAGGCCTCGACTTTGCCCATCCTCCACAGTAGGAACAGGAACCACTGGCCGGCAAACCTCGTGGCCCACACCCCAGACCCGAACCCCGGACAACCTGCAAGCACCGGAAGTGACCTACCTCCACGGTAAGCTGCAGAACCCCGATGCCTGGACTCACCTCCATGGTGAACCATCAGCAACCACGACTCCGAGCCCGAGCACCAAATCGAGGCCCCCTCCTGCTCCGACCCGACCAGACTCCGCCCACCGACGCTCCCCAGGTGGCGACACGGGACCTGATTGGGGCATTCAAAACCCCCTAAAGCGCACCTCTGGACCCTCTTGAAGCGGCTCCTTCTGACCGGCGCTGACCCCCGTCCAGGCACCCACCCTCCAGACCCGCTGGATAAAAACCCGCCAACCCGAGACCTACAGGCCTCGACCCTGCCGTACCTCCACGGTAGGAACAGGAACCACTGGCCGGCAAACCTCGCAGCCCACACCCCGGACCCGAACCCCGGACAACCCGCAAGCACTAAAGTGACCTACCTCCAAGGTAGGCCACAGAACCCCGACACCTGGACCCACCTCCACAGTGAGCCATCAGCAACCGCGACTCCGAGCCCGAGCACCAGATCGAGGCCCCCTCCTGCTCCGACCCAACCAGACTCTGCCCACCGACGCTCCCCAGGCGGCGACGCGGGACATGATTGGGGTATTTAAAATCCTCTAAAGCGCGCCTCTGGCGCCGCGCACTGAAGGAGCGCGACAAAGGGGCCTGCCCCTTGTCATTCCCCTTAGCGTGCCCCCTCCACCACCTCCACGACTAAGACTCACGAATCTTGAAAACCCCGAACCAACCTCACTACCTTCCTACGACCAACCTAACGAACTCCTTCAACCCTCACCATCACCACCAGACCCATCGAACGTCACAACCCGGAAACCAACCACCAACCTCAGGATCACAACGCCTCGCCCACCAAGAGACTGAGAACACACCATTTCACAGAACCTCACGCATACCAATATCTACCAAACCAGCATCCCCAATCCAGGCTCAGAACCCCCACCATCCAATCACCCCTCCCTTACCTCCCACCTTCCCCACAAACTCCACCACAGCTGCTATCTGACAGCGCCCAAACTTTAGTATCCAACCCCCAATCCGATACCCCCATAACAACAAATCTCTCCCCCTCAATAATCACATTCAGTAGCCCAAGATGCATTCCACATCCACAAATACACCGAAAGAAAGGCAACGACATCTAGTAAAGATTCTCCTCAATGAGCTGTTAAAATGCTTGATCTACCTAACCTTCCTTCTCATAAACGCGCAAGCTGTCACAAAGAAATTCATACTTATCTCAGACATCCTTCAGGATCAAAACCCAGACTTAATCGCCGTGACTGAAACATGGTTCAAAAATACCGATCATGTAATAATGAACCAAATAACTAACAACATGTATGATCTATTCTCAATTCCAAGGAAATCCCGAAGAGGAGGTGGATTATTACTAATCATCAAAAAACACTTCAGCATGAAACAAATCCCTCACTCACTTCCCCAGCAATTTGAATTAGCCCTCTTCGACTCAGACAACCTACAGATATGCCTAGTCTACTGCCCTCCCAAACTTCTGGAAAAAGACATTTCACCTCTTATTGAATTCTTCATAACAAATATCAACAACAAAAAACCTACAATCATTCTAGGAGACTTTAACCTCCACACCGATGTATCCTCACTTTCCCAACCTTGCCAAACCCTGATGGACGTCCTTACCACCCTCCAATTCACTCAACTCGTCAACAACCCAACACACAAAGCAGGGCACACCCTAGACCTGATTTTCACAAATGACAACTACTTTTCAAATTCAACCATATCCTACACTCAAGTCCCATGGTCTGACTACTTTCTCCTACAATGCAAGACCCACACCAATGCTATTAGCAAGAATGAAGCCAACAAAACATACTCATTCAGGTACAGGCCACCTTTCGCACCCGACCTACTCCAACACGAACTGGATAAACAACTGTTGAACATAGATCTCTCCAATATAAACAATGCCACCCAATCCTGGCATCAAATCACAATTGAAACGGCCAACACCATAAACCCTGAAAGAACGAAACTAATCAAAACAAAAAGACAAAACCACAACCCTTGGTTCAACTCACAACTAAAGGAGACCAAATCCACCCTAAGACGAAAGAAAAAGACTGGCGAAAAAACAAATGTCCACTAACACTTGAAAGATATCGTACTCACTTTGCCTACTACAAAAGCTTGATAAACAAATCAAAGAAAGAATATTACAGCAAAAAAATCCTAAATTCCTCAAATAACCCGAAATCCCTCTTCAACATAGTAAACAACCTAATTGCGGCGAACAACAATAACAACACTCTCCCAAATAAAAACCTAAGCCAAGATCTCGCAATCTTCTTCAAAAACAAAATCAGCAAAATATCTGAAAAAATAATTATGACCACAAGCAACAACTCTAACCTAAAACGCAAAGACTTCACACCTTGGGCCAACTTCGAACCTATATCAGTTACTGAAACAGAGAAAATAATCAAGTCATTAAACCCAGCCCGTCACGAACTTGACACCATACCAACACGTTCACTAAAAGAAATTTCCCAAACCATCTCGCCAAACATCACAGCAATTATAAACAAATCGTTAGAAGAAGGAGAACTACCAGACAAACTAAAAATCGCCACCATAAAATCTATCTTGAAAAAAAAGAACCTCGACTCTAACGACCTAAGGAACTACCGCCCTATATCAAACCTTTCGTTCCTTGCCAAGCTAACCGAAAAGGCCGTTCTTAAACAACTGAACGATCATCTAGACGCAAACAACATCTTATACCCCCACCCAACACGGCTTTAGAAAAAATCACAGCACTGAAACCCTACTCATCAATCTATCAAATACTATCTTAAGAGGATTTGACAACGGACAATGATACATCCTCATCCTTCTCGATCTATCAGCTGCCTTCCACACAGTCGAACACAAAAGTCTAATCTCCAGACTATATGAAGTCGGTCTAACAGAGAAAACTCTAGACTGGTTCACATCTTTCCTCCAAAACAGAACATACAATGTAAATTTCAACAACCACACCTCCAAAGCCATCCCACTCAAAACCGGAGTCCCTCAAGGCTCCTCTCTATCGGCAATCCTCTTCAACATTTACTTATTACCATTTAATTCCATTAAATTCCATTAACAAAATTAAATTCCTGTTAAATCAACTGAAACTATGCATCAATACAGACAAAACTGAATGTATGTTGATTGAAAGAAACAACACTGATGATCACCAGAATCACTCCATTCTCATTGACAACAACCCCAACAAGCTAAAAGAAAACGTCAAAGATCTGGGAATCTGGATTGACCCACAGCTCAACCTTAAAAAGCACTTCACCATGAAAATAAAAGAAGGTTTCCACAAACTATCAATTCTCAAATACCTCAAACCATTACTAAACCAAACAGATTTCAGAACTATTCTACAATCCTTGATCTTCTCAAGCATCGACTACTGCAACTCACTCATAATCGGACTTCCCAAATCAACCCTTCACCCTCTACAAATACTACAAAATGCTACCGCCCAAATCCTAACTGGTCACAAAAGAACAGACCATATCTCTCATGTCTTAAAAGAACTACACTGGCTCCCTGTAGAAAAAAGAATCGATCACAAAACACTATCAATCATCCACAACTCAATTCACCACAATGATCATGACTGCCTTAACTCCCTAATCCAAACACACCACACTCAACGCAACACCAGATTAACAAACAAAGCACGACTAGAGATCCCATCAATCACCATAGCCAAACTTACCACAACCAGAAAAAGAGCATTCTCAATAGCTGGACCGCATCTCTGGAACACCCTACCAGTCAGTCTAAGACTTCAAAGCAATTCCAAAATGTTCAAAAAACTGCTTAAAACATGGCTCTTCAAACAAGCCTATAAAGATGGGATAGGCTAAACTAATTAAAAGACAGTACCCACCAGTCATACACTACCCCATCACCTCTCCCTTACCTATCACCATAACCCTCCTCCCTCACTGTACAAGCACTCATGACTATACCCATCGATCAACCCATCGATCAACACTATCTCTGTATATGCACTCCCAACTATACCCATCGATTATCCTATAACTCTACCTAATGTCCTCATACTAACAATGTAATTCAAGCTGCCACCTTTGTCATTCTATAATAACTGTTATTCTTTTGTTACCCCGAAGTTCTAATGTTAACCGCTGTTATAGTTGCTCCTCTGAATTTTAATGTATATCGTTGTTATAAATGTAAACTGGAGTGAAGGCCAACACCAATACTTCGGTATATAAAAACATACAAATAAAAAAGAAATAAAATAAATAAATATTGAAAAGCACCGGTCCAAGTACAGATCCCTGAGGCACTCCACTGTTTACCCTTTTCCACTGAGAAAATTGACCAGTTAATCCTACTCTCTGTTTCCTGTCTTTTAACCAGTTTGTAATCCATGAAAGGACATCGCCTCCTATCCCATGACTTTTTAGTTTTCGTAGAAGCCTCTCATGAGGGACTTTGTCAAACACCTTCTGAAAATCCAAATACACTACATCTACTGGTTCACCTTTATCCACATGTTTATTAACCCCTTCAAAAAAATGAATCAGATTTGTTAGGCAAGACTTCCCTTGGGTAAATCCATGTTGGCTGTGTTCCATTAAACCATGTCTTTCTATATGTTATACGATTTTGAGCTTGAGAATAGTTTCCACTATTTTTCCCAGCACTGAAGTCAGGCTCACTGGTCTATAGTTACCCGGATCGCCCCTGAGCCTTTTTTAAATATTGGGGTTACATTGGCCACCCTCCAGTCTTCAGGTACAATGGATGATTTTAATGATAGGTTACAAATTTTAACTAATACATCAGAAATTTCAATTTTTAGTTCCTTCAGTACCCTAGGATGCATACCATCTGGTCCAGGTGATTTGCTACTCTTTAGTTTGTCAATCTGGCCTACTGCATCTTCCAGGTTCACAGTGATTTCGTTCAGTTTGTCTAACTCATCACCCCTGAAAACCATCTCCGAAACTGGTATCTCCCCAACATCCTCATTAGTAAACACGGAAGCAAAGAATTCATTTAGTCTTTCTGCAATGGCCTTATCTTCCCTAAGAGCCCCTTTAACCCCTCGGTCATCTAATGGTCCAACTGACTCCCTCACAGGTTTCTTGCTTCGGATATATTTTAAAAAGTTTTTATTATGAGTTTTGCCTCTATGGCCAACTTCATTTCAAATTCTCTCTTCGCCTGTTTTATCAGTGTTTTACACTTAACTTGACAATGCTTATGTTTTATCCTATTTTCTTCAGTCGGATCCTTCTTCCAATTTTTGAAGGATGTTTTTTTGGCTAAAATAGCCTCTTTCTCCTCACCTTTTAACCATGACGGTAATTGTTTTGCCTTCCTTCCACCTTTCTTAATGTGTGGAATACATATGGACTGCGCCTCTAGGATTGTATTTTTAAACAATGTCCAAGCCTGTTGAACACTTTTAACCTTTGCAGCTGCACCTTTCAGTTTTTTTCTAACTATTTTCCTCATTTTATCAGTTTCCCTTTTGAAAGTTTAGTGTTAGAGCTGCAGATTTACTTATTGTCCCCCTTCCAGTTATTAGTTTAAATTTGATCATGTTATGATCACTGTTGCCAAGTGGCCCCACCACTGTTACTTCTCTCACCAAATCTTGCGTTCCACTAAGAATTAAATCTAAAATAGCTCCCTCTCTTGTCGGTTCCTGAACCAATTGCTCCATGAAGCAGTCATTTATTACATCCAGGAACTTTATGTTTCTAGCAAGTCCTGATGTTACATTTACCCAGTCAATATTGGGGTAATTGAAATCTCCCATTATTATTGCACTGCCAAATTGGTTTGTTTCCCTGATTTCTCTTAACATTTCATCATCTGTCTGACCATTTTGTCCAGGTGGACGGTAGTATACGCCTATCACTATACTCTTTCCCAACACACATGGGATTTCTACCCATATAGATTCTACTGAACATTTAGTCTCTTGTTTATTTATTTAAAATCTTTTCTATACCGTCGTTAAGCAGGAGCCATCACAACGGTTCACAATAGGGCACATAACTACATGCTGTATAGAAATGTCTTAACTTATTTATTTAAAATCTTTTCTATACTGATGTATGATCTTTATCCTGTTGGACTCTATACCCTCCCGGATATAAAGTGCCACACCCCCACCAAGTTGATCCTCCCTATTATTGCGATATATGGTAATTTGTACCCTGATATAGCACTGTCCCATTGGTTATCCTCCTTCCACCAAGTCTCTGTGATGCCAATTATGTCAATCTCATCATTTGCTGCTATACACTCTAACTCGTCCATCTTACTTCTTAGACTTCTGGCATTGGCATACACTAATATCTTTCACCACATCCTCTGGCAACAAATTCCAGAGCTTAATTATGCGTTGAGTGTAAAAATATTTTCTCATTAGTTTTAAATGTATTACCCAGTAACTTCATTGTGTGCCCCCCCCCCCCCCCCGGGTCTTTGTACTTTTCAAAAGAGTAAAAAAACTGCTAAACGTTTATTCCTTCCATTGCACTCATTATTTTATAGACCTCTATCATATCTCCCCTCAGCCGTCTCTTCTCCAAGCGGAAGAGTCCTAACCTCTTTAGCCTTTTCTCTTAGGGGATCTGTTCCACTCCCTTTATCATTTTGGTCACCCTTCTCTATACCTTTTCTGATTCTGCTATATCTTTCATGAGATGTGGTGAACCAGAACTGCACACAGTACTCAAGATGAGTTTGCAGCATGGAGCAATACAGAAGCATCATGATATTCTCTGTTTTATTCTCCCTTCCTTTCCTAATAATCTCTAGCATTCTATTTGCTTTCTTTGCCGCTGCTGCACAGCGATGACACTTAGATCCTTTTCCTGATGGTGACTCCTAATGTGGAACCCTGCATTCTGAACCTATAATTTGGGTTACTCTTCCCTAAGTGCAGCACTTTGCATTTGTCCACATTAAATTTCATTTGCCATTTTCATGCTCAGTCTCCAGGTTTTGCAATGTTCTCTTGCAATTTTTTAGAATCCTCTTGTGATTTAACAACTTTGAATAATTTTGTGTCTTTGGCAAATGTGATCACCTCTCTTGTTTCCATTTCCAGGTTGTTTATGGATATATTAAAAAGCAGTGGTCCCAGAATAGATCCCTGGGCCACTCCACTATTCACCTTTCTCCATTGGGAAAATTTACCATTCAGCCCTACTCTGTTTTCTATCTTTTAACCAGTTGGTAATTCACAATAAATCATTGCCCCCTATCCCATGACTTTTTAATTTCCTAAGAAGTCTCTCATGAGGGACTTTGTTAAATGCTTTCTGGAAATCCATTATAAGACAGGACTCTGAGAATCTGTGGGGAAGAGTTTAGCTGGGATGGGCAGGATGATAACGTTGTTGTTAATAATTGTACTGTTAAAGTGAGGGGGGCTATTTTAATTTTTATTGTTGATGAGTAAGAAGGATTGTTATATGGATTGTACTTTTATGTGATTTTATAATTGTGAACCACTCTGGCCAGATCTGGTATGTGTCGTGCGGTATATAAGAAATAAAATACACTATCAGGCGGATTTTAAAAGCCCTGCTCGCGTAAATCCGCCCGGATTTACGCGAGCAGGGCCTTGCGCACCGGCGCGCCTATTTTGCATAGGCCACGGCGTGCACAGAGCCCGGGACGTGCGTAGGTCCCGGGGTTTTCTGAAGGGGGCGTGTCGGGGGCGGGACCGAACGATGCAGCGTTTTGGGGGCGGGATGTGGCGTTTCAGGGGCGGGCCCGGGGGCGTGGTTTCGGCCCGGGGCATTCTGGGGGCGTGGCCGCGCCCTCCGGAACCGCCCCCGGGTCGGGTCTCGGTGTGCCAGCGGGCGTGCCAGGATTTACGTCTCCCTCCGGGAGGCGTAAATCCATGGATAAAGGTAGGGGGGGGGTTTAGATAGGGCCAGGGGGGTGGGTTAGGTAGGGGAAGGGAGGGGAAGGTGAGGGGAGGGCGAAAGAAAGTTCCCTCCGAGGCCGCTCCGATTTCGGAGCGGCCTCGGAGGGAACGGAGGCAGGCTGTGCGGCTCGGCGCACGCCGGCTGCCCAAAATCGGCAGCCTTGCGCGCGCCGATCCAGCGTACTTTTGTTGGCGCCTAGTGCGCCAACAAAAGTACGCGAACGCGCTTTTTTAAAAAATCTACCCCTATATTAACTAGCTCACCTTTATCCACATGTTTATTTACGCCCTCAAAAAAAAGTTATACATTTGTGAGGCAAGACTTCCCTTGGCTAAATCCATGTTGGTTTTGTCCCATTAATTATGCCTACTTATATGTTCATCAATTTTGCTCTTTATGATAGTTTCTACAATTTTGCCGGACACAGACATCAGACTCACTGGTCTGTAGTTTCCTGGATCACCCCTTGATCCCTTTTTAAAAATTGGCATTACATTGGCAACAATTCAGTCTTCAGGTACCATAGATGATGTTATTGATATTTTATAAATTTCCAATAGCAGGTCCACAATTTCATTTCTCATTTCTTTCAGCACTCTGGGATGTATACCATCTGGTCCTGGTGATTTGCTACTCTTTAGTTTGTCAATTTGCCTTAATACATCTTTGAGGTTCACTGAGATTTGTTTCAGTTCCTCTGAATCATCACCTTTGAATATCATTCCTGGCATGGTATCTCTTTTACATCTTCCTCAGTGAATACTGAAGCAAAGAATTCATTTAGTCTCTCTGCTATGGCTTTGTCATCCCTAAGTGCTCCTTTTACCCCTTGATCATCTAATGATCCAACTGACTTCCTCGCAGGCTTTTACTCAGTGCAGAGCTATCCTGTGTCATGTCTTAATCTCTTTGTAGGAAACCGAGGCCTTCTCACAGATCCCAGTTTTTAATTTTACCATTGCAGTTTGTTGTACCATATGTGTCTAGCATCGGCTCTCAGACTGTGTGAGCTTGCCTTGTTTTTAATTTGCATTGCTGAAAGGAATTTTTAAAAATTTTGTTTACAATTATTTACTACGAGTATCATTCATAATAAAAAAAAAAAAAAGAGAGAGAGAGAGTTGGATTTGATTCTCAGCTCTGGTCTTCCTGTTCCCCAGCTTAGCTGAAGCCTCTGGGGGAGGTGGGGGTGGGGGGTGAGGAAGTCAGGGTCATCACCCCAAGGTGACACCTAGTGGCTGGATTTGTGAACTGTGACTGCAGGGTTCTGAAAGGAGCCTCAGTGCATGGCTCTCGGCTGAGAACTGCTGCTGTGCCGATTGGTCCAAATTAAGCAGGGAGGGGATATAAAATTGAGGGGGGGGGGGATCAGGTAGTTGAGCTATTAGCCCTGGTTCCAACTGAGCTGGAAACCCAAAAAAACAGGAGGCAACTGCCAGTTAAAAAGATAAAAAATTGAACTTGACAATCTGTGCACCTTATTTGCTTCTGGCTAGAACTGTTTTTGAATTCCTAAAAAAATGTTTATGATTCTGTCCATTTGGGGCATATAGTAAGAAAAGACTTGGATATTACTAAGGGTAAATAAATGTATAATGTGAGTAATACTAACAATGATGCACGCATTTGGAAAGGAAAGCTAAAAATCCAAGAATTTATAAGTATTATTATTATTACACCATTTTCGTATTCATTTCCATATGCCGGCACTCCAAGGCTCAACTGGAGCTTTTCACGCAATGCTGTACGGCCCTAATGATTTGATCTGAATCGCCACAAAAGTGCATGTTTAATAATTAAAAGTAAGCGCTTGGAAGGGTGACATATCATTGTCATCCTTCAACAATTACGAGCGTCACATGGCTAATTAAAATACCTTGGTCCACATGGGGAGGGGGTAGGCTTCCTGCTGTCAGTCCATCTGCACCTGCAGTCTGTTCCATCAAAAAAAAAAAAGAAAAAAAACCCTTCCAACAAATGCACACGCTTAATAGGTACTGCTATTCCAATCACCATTACTTAATTAGCCATTGGAATGTTAATGATTGGTTTAGAATGTATGCTAATTATTTTACTTTTTGACTGGATATTTCCCTTGGATGGCCCTGATGTCGGCGGGATCAGTCGGTACGAGATTAAAAGAGCCGGACTCACTACGCTTGGGCAGCCTTGAGAGTGGCAGGGAGCGTGTTGGCAGGATTTTTTTTTTTTTTTTTTTAAATGAAAGTAACAGTTTACCAGCTGTTTACAAACTGAACCGCTTACGCGCTGTTGCGGCTTTAACATAAGGGCAGATTGAAACATTGGAGGCGCCACACGTACATATGTACACAGACACATAGTTGGATAAACACCAAGGGCTGTGTCTAGTGCATACCCTGTGTAAACACAAACACGCGCATCCACGCACACGTAGGTCAATACTCTTTAAGATAATCGCCACTGATTTTTCTAAAGTAGCTTGGTTGAAATATTGTTCTATTTGAATGCACGGAAATAAAGGTCAACCAACTAAAGAATATATACGAGGCAAAACCTTTTTTACTGGACAAATTTAATACATTTACTAACTTGCTGTCAGGAGTTAACACTCCGTTTCCCTTAGATCCAAACAGAATAGGCACGTCAAAGCAAAAGGTAACTCTGATCTGCTCATTCCCTTTGAAATTACAGTATCGCGGCCAATGGTCCATGACCCTAGTGAAAGTAGTAGCTTATTCACGTGCATCCTTGCGCCAGTAGATGTAAATCTAAAAAACATTTTGGCTGTAAGGAGAGCAGGACTGGCCTCTTGGAAAAGCTACTGCTGTCACTGACTTGCACAGTGATAGGAGTTACCTCAGACAAGCCATAACCCAGAGATGTCAAGCTGCTCCAGTTATGAACAGTGCAAGAGAAGGGATAGAGCAAGAGGGCATTTCCAAAAGCTAAATTCGGGGCCTATGTGCTAAAATGTAGTGTAGACACTTAATAGCGTACTATGGACTAAGGCCCTAGCAAGTGGCAACTCTGAATATCCAGCTGCATTCGGCAGACACCACTTAGCCAAATAAGTGACTTATCCAGCCAGGTAGATAGCCGGATAAGTCAGGAGTGGACAATGGGCATAATGGGCCGGCGCTATGTATCTGGTTAACTGAGCCTAGTTAAGTTAATTGGATAAGTTAGACCTGCTACAGAGCAGGTCTTAGCTGAACTTACCCCTAGATTCATCAAAAAATCTTAATAATGCAGCATCAGTATTATCACACTGCTTTTTGCATCCTGCGCTTTTGGGTTAAGGGGCCAGTTTCGCATGTACAAACAGCACAGTACACCTTGCTGAAGATTTGATGTCATTTGGAGTGAGGAAAGTCTCACAAAGATGAAATTTTGTACTATGTTCTCTCACCCTAGCATGATGGACTCTTCACCAAGGTGTACTGTGCTGTTCGTACGTCTCACTCTACATACAAAACTGGACCCTAAACCCAAAACCACCACTAACACCTCACCTCGACCTATTAGGCAGCCCTCCTAAAGAGATTTAAATAAGTGCACACAGTAAGGCCCTCCCCAGAGGTGTTCTCTCTCTCTCTCTCTCCTGCCCCCAAACTCCTCCCTGATCCTGCCCCCCCCCCCCCAAAAAAAGCCAATTTGCATTCATGCCATGCACTACAGCATTTTCCACATGCATAGACAGAGGTGTCTGAATATTGATACCACTATGTATATGCATATAAATGAAGGAATATCATATGTGTAACCCTGGCCAGGATCACCTAGCATGTTTTCTGGAGGCTTCCTGCTCTCAGAGTTCATCCAAAGAGCCGAGAGTTTGCAGCTTGCAAGCTCCTTCCTGATAAAAGAGGATTTGGGAAGGATGGCAGATGGGTTTGAGTGATGGTGGGAGGTGGCATTTTCCCCCCAAAGGGGATGGCACAAGGAAAGGCTATCCTGGGTGCTGCTACAGGCACTTGAGAGCCAGACGCCACTGATTTTCTGTGACCTTAAGCATTAGTACAAGAAGGATTAAGGGGGGGTGCTGGAGAGGCACACAAATGCATTGGCCCCCAGGCGTCGGAGACCCTTGGTGCGCCGCTGGGCGCGAGCCATATGGGACCGCAAGCGGCGGCAAAGAGGAGTGGAGATTTGGCGGGCCGCAAGCAGTGCCCAAACTGCTCGCGGCCCAGAAAACCACACAGTCAGCGGGCGTGATCGAGAACGAGGTAGGAGTCGGGGCTGAGACCGGGTGGAGTGGTGGCGCCATGGGGGGGGGGGGGGCGCGCAAGGGAGAAGGCTCGCCTAGGGCGCCAAATCCCCTTGCACCGGCCCTGCTGAGAGGCTTTTAGGAGAAGAGAAAGAGGTGGAGATGCTAGTCCAGGATGTCTGACTCGGGGAACTAGCTGGTTGCTTATCTGGATCCTGCTAACACCAGTGGCGTGTTACCTAGAAGAGAGATTGCTCCCAAGGAACAGAGAGGCCTGGTCAACTGGGGGAACCCACAGCGGAGGTATTAGCTGAAGGTCGCTGGTCTGAATCATGGACCCTCAGTCTGAGGGCTCTTTGCAGAAGAAGGGGGTGACCTACTGTTAGATAACTTCTTTGAAGAAAGGAGGGACTACTCCTAGAAACTGTAAGTGACTGTTGGTTTATTTTGGCTACTGCTGGCACGTACCTTGAGGCGACATTTCTCCGTAGATTTTTTTTTTTTTTAACTTTCGCATTATCATTTAATAATAAACTCTGTTCTTGTTTTAGAACCAGTTTTCGGTTATTTTTACGAGCCTCCCCTTGGGCCTCCCAGATATATCTCTGGGCCCCCGCTGGAGGGCTCAGACTGTTCACGGGGGCTGCAGCAGCGTCACTCCCCACTTCTGCTGCATCTGAAGGGGAAGCCCCAGAGAAGGGGGGGGGAGCTTACATGTGCCTGTCAGGCTTTAGCGAGCATGTGCTAATTAGCATGCTATGCTGCTCCTTCACATGCTGCTTAGCACCTGCTTGCCAAGGCCTCACCTAAGAGCAGCTATTGACCTTTTCGCTCACGCACTAGTTTGAGAGCTTAGTTAACAGGTGGTTACAGATAGAGGAGCCTGGAACTGTTAGAGCAGGAAATGTGGGAGGCGAGGGGTAGGGAACAGGGGAGAGATGGAGGAGGGTGAGAGAAAGAATGAGAGACAGGAAAAGGAGGTGGCTAAAGCAGGAGAGACCAACAGCCATTTGGGCTCGTTCAAAAGAATTCCACGTTTGGTTAAAGAAGAAAAGGTATTTTTGAACCAAAGCTTTTATCGATGACAATTGTTTATTTTATTTAAAAATATGTATATACCGTCGTTTGGAGGGTACCATCACAACGGTTTACATAAATAAATAGAAATAAAAATGATAAAATGAATAATATAAGGTACAATAATAATGAAATATAAAATAACGACACAGTATAAAATAAAAGTACTATAAAATACATTGATCATAATAACACTTAGGAATACAAAATAGTAAAAATGATCAGCAAGGTAAAATAAAATAAGATTAAAGTTCACAGCAACGTTCTTAAAATATTACTGGGCACAGTCATTTTCGTCATAGGCCCTGCAAAACAGCCATGTTTTTAATTCTCTTTTAAATGTTTTCGGGTTCTGCTACAATTTTAATTCTACTGGTAGAGCGTTCTACATTTTTGGTCCAGCAAGGGGATTCACTCTGTTTCTAGCCTGCGTTAGATGTGCCGATTGTACTATTGGAATGGATAAAAGGCCTATATTACTAGATCTTAGGATCCTTTGTGGTGTATGTAGTCTGATAGTTGCATTAAACCATTCTGCTTCTGTATGATAGAGAGATTTATATTCTATACGATAGTTTATCAGTAGCCAGTGTAATGAGACCAGCACAGGTGTAATGTGGTCGTATTTTTTTGTATTTGTTAAGATCCTTGCTGCTGTATTTTGAAGGACTTGTAAAGGACGAAAGGTTGATTGTGGGAGACCTAATTGTAGTGCATTACAGTAATCAATACTGGAAAATAGTAAAGTTTGGAGCATTGTTCTAAAATTATTTTGGTCTAGTAAAGATTTAAATGTTTGAGTGAATGTAGTTTATTATAACCTTCTTTTAATTTGTTGGCAATATGCTTTTTTAGATTAAGTTCAGAGTGAATAATGACTCCTAGATCACGTGCATTGTTCCATATTACAAGATTAGTCTTTTTATCTTCTAGTATAAGGTTTAAGGGTTTGGTGTAGTATGATCTCCTGTCCAATAGTATGATTTCGGTTTTATCGACATTCAGAATGAATTTCATGTTTGTTAATAGTTGTTTAATCATGGATAAATACATCGCAGTCAGTTTAAAAGTTGTCTCAATTGAATTATTGTTCTACAATGCTCCAGTGTTGAAAATAATGCAAATAAAGATTCATTCCACAAGTTACAATTGAATATCATGATTGTGCAGAAACATTTTACTGCCTGCATTCCACGTCCAGCCTGGTCTCAGATGGTACAAAGAAATCCGCAGAACAGATGTTGCAGCAGAGACAAATCTGCAGCCATGGAGAAGCAAGTCCTTCACAGAAGACATTAAGTAGGAACTAGGAGAAAGGCTCATGAGGTGACCTCTTCCCTCCCAAGGTGAGACAGCTACTTCTGCATGGCATGTATGGAGTGGACAGCGCCAAAGGGATGGGAGTAGCCTTGGGGGATGCAGCACATGGATGTGTAGTCAGTCACCTGAACTTGCTTTGCTGGCATATGACAATGGCCATTGCTGTCATTGCTGTGCTTAATCTGTCCAAACACCACTGCAGGCATCCTGAAGTTTCAAGCTTCAATAGCTGTCATCATGCTGTTATTGCCCCCAACACTATAGAGTGCTTGTAGGAGAGGTGTGGTCTGATGCTATGTCCTTCTGACTCAGGGCCGGCAGACTTTCCTGCCTGGCATCATTGGGGTAGATGTTCCAGGGCTGCAGGCCTTCTCCTCCTTGGCAGACTGTTAGGAATTTGCCTGCTACGCAGCCTCATCCTACCCTGCTGCTGCCTGCAATGACACCTCACCATCAGCAGAGGCCTTGCCAAGCTCTTCCTCTCTGCCTGTGCCATGCCCAAGTCTCAGCCCTGTGTAAACCTGCTTTACCATTGTGGTTAGTACAGTTAGTGTAGTTGGGATGTGGTTAGTGCAGTTAGTGTAGTTGGGTTCAAAAAAGGTTTGGATAAGTTCTTGGAGGAGAAGTCCATTAACGGCTATTAATCAAGTTGACTTAGGGAATAGCCACTGCTATTAATTGCATCAGTAGCATGGGATCTTCTTGGTGTTTGGAAATTTTCAGGTTCATGTGGCCTGGTTTGGCCTCTGTTGGAAACAGGATGCTGAGCTTGATGGACCCTTGGTCTGACCCAGCATGGCATGTTCTTATGTTCTTATCCTTGTCTTCACATGGTGTCACTCTTGTCTCCATGTTCTGGCCCCTGTTCCTTGTCTTGCTTTGTGGCGTTTCAGCCTTCTTGCTCCTTGCCCTGCTTTAAGGCCTTCCAGCCTCTTTTGCCTTGTATCTTGTCTTGAGGCCTTTGGGCCTTCTCTGTCTAGTACCCTGCTTGTGGCCTCTCCAGGCCATCTTATTGCCTAGTGGCCTATGGGCTTCCTGCCTTGTTGCCTTCATGCTTCTATGTTCTCTCTTTGGTGTTATTCCTGTCTGCCTTGCCTAAGTCCTGCTCAATCTGTCTAAAACAGAACTGATTTTGTTATCTAGAAAGTCATCAATTTCTTATCCCCTGTCTGTGTCTGTGGCTGGCACTTTACTCTCCATCGCCCACTGAGTGAAAAACCTGGGTGCTGATTGATTCTAAACTCTCTTTTCAGCCCTGATTTAAGGCTATCCTGTAACAATGGGTTCTTCAGTTTAAGAGTGCTTTGAGATCTCAAACCTCTCCTTGAGCCATCAGATTTTCGAACAGTGCTTCAGGCTTTCATCTTGCCCCTATTGGACTATGGTAACTCTTTCTTTGTTGGCTTGCCTGATTTTACAGAATGTTGCTGCTAGATAGATTAGTGGTAGCAATATTCGGGATCATATTGCCTCTGTTTTGATCAGCCTCCATGGACTGCCAGTTGTTTACTGTGTTAAGTATAAAATTGCTACTCTAGTTCACAAGCTTATTGCCTTTGATTCAGTACCTTGGACGATCGCCATTCTCCAACTGTACAATCCTATGCCTGCCTTGCACTCTTTTCAGAGGGGGTTGTTGGATGTCCCATCTGTATGCTGTGCGCGTCTCATGGAGACACGGAAACGAGCCTTTTCGGTTGCCGCCCCGGTCCTCTGCAATTCACTGCCTGCCAAACTGCGTCTTACCATTTGCAACAAAAAATTCAAGTCTCAGTTGGAAACACACCTGTTCTGACTTGCCTTTGCTTAACTGATATTTAAGTTCTTTAGAGATTGTTTTGTGATTGCTGATGTTTTTAGTTGTTTTTTTTTATCAAATGTAGTTTTAATTGGCATTGTTAGTCTTATGTATTTGGATTATTATATGTATGGTAATTTTATTTCTGATTTTATTGTTTGGATTATGTACATATCTTTTGTAAGTCACCTAGAGTCCGGCACAGGTGACTAATCCATAAATAATAAATAAATAATAGTATGATAATCGTCTGTCTTGTTTGGCCTTGTCCTTGGTTAGTCTTGTCATTCCCTGCCAGTCCTGTCTGTTCCAGCATCCTGTCCAGTCCTGCCTGTACCAGAGTCCTGTCTTTCTCTTGCCTTGCTTCAGTCAGTGTCTGGTTTAGTTCCAGGTCCTGCCCAGTATCCAGTCCAGCCTTGCCATGTCCTGCCTGCCTTGTCCAGCCTGCTTTCTCCTGCCTGCCTCGCCCAAGCCTTGTCTTCAGCCTTGTCTCCAGCCTAGCCTCATCCAGCCCGCCTTCTATCCTTGCCTGTCCGGCCTTGCCTTGCCTAGTCTGGTTCCAGCCTGTACGGACACACTATACATTGCCACCGCAGAGACCTACTGGCCCCAGGACCCAAGGGCTCAACTTGTGGGGAAGGGGGCTGGCTAGGCAGAAGACCGTCCCTTGTTTTGTCTCGAGCACTGCCTTGAAGACCCGTGCCGCTCTCCGGGTGGGCTTCCCAGACCCCAGAAACCCTGACATCTGAGGCACATACTTTTGGTCTAGTTTTCCCTCTCCTGGAAGTCTCTTCTCTGCTTTTTTATGCTCTCCCATTTCCTAGGTGTACTTTTATGCAGGTTCGCAGGAAGGGGAATGAGCCATGAGCTAAAGAGGACTGGTTATGTTCGGTTTAGCATGCGCACACTATTTATGTCTCAGCCTTGCGCTATTTAGCTCACAGATTCAATTAGTTCAATGAAACCACAGCTTTACGGGTTAGCATGCATGTGCTAGCGTATTCTACCCATTGCCCATGGTGTTTCAGCAGCCTTGTTAACATTTTTTAGCATGCGTTTTAGTGCATAGGGCCCTCTGTGATTTAACATTTTGTACATTTGGCAAATTCTCTTGACAAAGACAACACATTGACTCTAAAAATGCGACCTTGCCCGGCGACTGACCCTCACACTTGCCCGGTGCCTCCCTCCTAATGCCCCGCACCTGTGGAGGCAATCAGTCTGTTTATAGATCTCCTGTCATTTGCAAGTACCTGCCCGCAGTATGGCTTTGGGCACAGCCGCGTTATCCACAAGCCACCCCCTTCTCCTCTGCTGTAAAGAAAATGAGCAAAGATGTTGGAACAGTTCCTTCAGCACGTCAGGATCTCAGGTGAGTTATCGTGTAATCTGGCAAACTGCATGAGCTGAGATGGACAGAGTAAGAGGCAGGAATGGAAGAACGAAGGTAGAAACCTTTTTTTTATTTTTTTTAAATAAAAGAGAGGGAAAAAATTGCACAAGTTAAAAAAAAACCAAAGCTCAGAAGAGATGCCACGTTGAGTCAGACCAAAAGGCCAACGAGCCCTCAATCTGGGTCACAAGCGCATGACAGATCCCAAGCAGTAGATCCAATTCATTGGTGCTCATTCCCAGGGATAAGTGCTGGCTTTCCCAAATACTCTCGTCTAATAATGGCTTAGGGACTTTTCCTCTAGGGACTTGTTCAAACCCCTTTTAAACCCCGCTATGCTAATCGCCTTAACCACATTCTCTGGCAAGAAACTCCACAGCTTGCTTGTTGCATGAAAAAATACTGCCTCCGATTTGCTTTAAGTTTATTAACCTGTTGCTTTCATAGAGTGTCCCCTAAGCACAACTGCGCTGGTGCTCTGCTGCCAAATCCCAGAAGGGCTACGGTTCAGAGTTCGAGGTGGAGGCTGGAGGAGAGACCAGTGACTGCAATATGAGGGTGGACCGGCCCACCCTCCAGCCTTTATTTTCATTGTTTATTTCCACTCGTTCATAGCCTACTTGTCAGTACAGGGCGGGAGATTGCCAAACTGGCATAGTTTGGCGGGGTTGACCACGTCAAAGGGCGCACATCAAGTATTCTGTTTAAAGCTGATCGGACAGGGAATTCCTAAGTAACTGGTTTTCCTGCCCCTATGTTGCATGGGTGGGTGAAAGATGAGATGACTTGCCTGTTGCGTCTTCCGCTTTGACAGCTGGGACTGGCCTGATCACCGCCCAATAAATTATGTTGCATATTCATAAGTGACTCTTGCTTATTTAACGGATTGGGATATCGTCACAATACCTGGTAATCCTGGATTGAATTGCAGGAAAATTTGAAGGGTGAGGCTTTTTTTTTTTTTTTTTTTACAGACCAGGATGTCTTCACAATGCTTGGTAATCCTGGATTAAATTGCAGGGAAACTTGAAGGGTGAGGCTTTGATGGCTCTGTGTCCTGGACAGCAAAATGTGTAAAAGGGGCTGGCTTCCTCAGTCAACCTTGTAGCAACATGATGTTTACTGAATACATTGAATGGTTGTAAAATGAAATTCAGCAGGCATGGGCATGATCATCCGATGGGTATATGAGAAGCTAGAGAGTGTATTTGTTTATAATCGGAAATTGATTAGTTGTATGCGATTTGACTCTCTGAATCATTTTCAATGTTCTATTTGCTTTTTTTGACCAACTTATTGTCCAAAGTGACTTCAAGATCCTTTTCCTGGCTATTAACTCCTAATATGGAACCCAGAATTGTGTACCTATATTTAAGAAAGAGATCTAGGTGTCATAGTGGATAACACATTGAAATCGTCGGTTCAGGTGTGCTGCAGCAGTCAAAAAAGCAAACAGAATGTTGGGAATTATTAGAAAGGGAATGGTGAATAAAACAGAAAATGTCATAATGCCTCTATATCGCTCCATGGTGAGACCGCACCTTGAATACTGTGTACAATTCTGGTCGCCGCATCTCAAAAAAGATATAATTGCGATGGAGAAGGTACAGAGAAGGGCGACCAAAATGATAAGGGGAATGGAACAGCTCCCCTATGAGGAAAGACTAAAGAGGTTAGGACTTTTCAGCTTGGAGAAGAGACGACTGAGGGGGGATATGATAGAGGTGTTTAAAATCATGAGAGGTCTAGAACAGGTAGATGTGAATCGGTTATTTACTCTTTCGGATAGTAGAAAGCAGTGGCATAGCCAGAATTGATTTTTTTGGGTGGGCACAAGGTTAACATGGGTGGGCTGTAGGCATGCAGGTCTACTAGTTGTTTTTTTACTGATAAATAATGCCAAATTATGCAGCATAGCATTCACATCTACGCCTAAGTATGAGGTTTACTTAATGATACAAACATATTCCACGGTGATTTGTGGTACTTTAGCCTTCTTATTATTACGATTTTATACACGGCTCCTACCTGTCCATAAATTTTGAGAGAGCGGTTGTGTTGCTTATATTTAAATTGCTAACATCTCAAAATATAGATATATATTTTTACCTTTGTTGTCTGATCTTTGTATTTTTCTAATCAGTTGGTCCTGGTCTCTTTTTCCCATTTCCTAATTCCTTTTCAGTGTCTTTCTTCTATTACTGTCTTCTTCCCTTCCACACACACGCTTTCTCTCACAGACTCCCTCTCACACACTCAAGCTCTCACTCTCATATGCTCTTCCCCCCCCCCCCCCCCAAGCTCACATTCTCTGCAGACACACATACAAGTTCTCACTTTCTCACCCCTCCCCAGGCTTATATTCTTATGCACACACAGACGCACATCCAGGCACCCATTCTCACCCACACACATAAACCCAGACTGCCATTCTCACCCACAAACCCATGCTCCCAGTCTCACCCACACATATTCAAGCTCCCATTCTCATCCATACATATACACATTTAAGGTCCTATTCTCACCCACACTTACACACATTCAAGCACCCATTCTTATCCACATATTCAAGCTTCCATTCTCACCCACCCACACAAACCCAGGCTCTCATTCTCACCCATATATACACACATTCAAGCTCCCATTCTCACCCACCCACAAACCCAGGCTCCCATTCTCACCCACACATACACACATTCAAGCTCCCATTCACCCACATATTCAAGCTTCCATTCTCACCCACACACAAACCCAGGCTCCCATTCTCAACCACACATACACACATTTGAGCTCCCATTCACCCACATATTCAAGCTTCCATTCTCACCCACATACACACCCAGGCTCCAGTTTTCACCCACACACACTCCCATTCTCATCCACACATACACATTCAAGCACGTGCACAGCTTCTGCTTCCTCCCCCCAAAGCAGGAAGATCAGCTGCCTCTCCTGCTGCCACCGGACTCCTGCTATCTTCGGGCGTCGGGCCTATGGCCCGCCGAACTTCCTGTCGGGGGGGGGAGCGGAAGCGCAGTGCACAACGTCCGCTTCCTCCCTCCCCCCCCCAAGCAGGAAGATCGGCGGGCCATACGGCCCGACGCTCGAAGATAGCAGGAGGCCGGTGGCAGCAGGAGAGGCAGCTGATCTTCCTGCTTTGGGGGAGAAAGCGGAAGCTGTGCAAGGCGCTTCCGCTCCCCCACCCCCAAACAGGAAGTTCGGCGGGCCGTTTGATCCGAAGATAGCAGGAGAACGGGTGGCAGCAGGAGAGGCAGCTGATCTTCCTGCATTGGGGGGAGGAAGCGGAAGCTGCACGCGGCGCTTCCGCTCCCCCCCCCCTCAACAGGAAGACCGGTTGGCCATACGGCCGCAGCAGCGCTTCCCCATGTGTGCCATGATGGCGCGCGAGGCGTGGGTTCTCTTGTTCGCTGTCGCGGGGATGGGATCCCGCGACAGCCTTGCAGTTCCGGTGCCAGTTGGGTGGGCCTGGGACTAAGTTGGGTGGGCACCTGCCCACCCAGGCCCACCCGTGGCTACGCCACTGGTAGAAAGACTAGAGGGCACTCCATGAAGTTAGCATGGGGCACATTTAAAACTAATCGGAGAAAGTTCTTTTTTACTCAACGCACAATTAAAATCTGGAATTTGTTGCCAGAGGATGTGGTTAGTGCAGTTAGTATAGCTGTGTTTAAAAAAGGATTGGATAAGTTCTTGGAGGAGAAGTCCATTACCTGCTATTAAGTTCACCTAGAGAATAGCCACTGCCATTAGCAATGGTAACATGGAATAGACTTAGTTTTTGGGTACTTGCCAGGTTCTTGTGGCCTGGATTGGCCACTGTTGGAAGCAGGATGCTGGGCTTGATGGACCCTTGGTCTGACCCAGTATGGCATTTTCTTATGTTCTTATGTTCCCTATGTGCATCACTTAGCACTTGTCCAATTCAATTTTATCTGCTATTTAGATTCCCAGCCCCCCAATCTCGCAAAGTCCTTCTGCAGTTCCTGTAACAGCTATGAATAATCTTGTGTCATCTGCGGTTTTGATCACCATCCTTGTTGCTCCCATTTCCAGATCATTCATGAATGCATTAAACAGCACTAATCCTTATACAGAACCCTAGCTCACTCCCCTACCTTCCTCCATTGGGAAAACTGACCATATAGTCCTACCCTATTTCCTGTCTTTTAACCAGTTACAAATCCATAATAGGATATTGCCTTCTATCCTGTAACTCCTTAATTTCTTGAGGAATCTTTCATGGATGACTTTGTCAAATGCCTTCTGAAAATCCAAGTACACTCTGTCAACTGGCTCACACTTACCAACATGTTCATTAACACCTTAAAAAATTCTAGTTGATTGGTAAGGCAAGGCTTCCCTTTGCTAATACTGCATTGGCTCTTCCCCATTAGCCACATCTATCCAAAATGGACCAGGTGTCTTTAAATAACGAGAAGACAGAGTAGAAGTTTTCAAATTACTCCTGTTAACTTATGAGCAGGTTGTTAATACAAACAAAAAACACACTCTGAAATGTCTGTATGCCAATGCCAGAAGTCTGAAAAATAAGATGGGTTAGTTAGAGTCTATAGCAGTGGATGAAGAGGTAGATATAACTAGCATCTCAGAGACCTGGTAGAAGGAGGATAACCAATGGGACACTGTTATACCAAGGTACAAATTATATCAAAATGATAGGATGGATCAAATTGGTGGAGGGCTGGCACTATATATGTAATTCTTTTTTGGATTTTTTGGTAGTCCAAGGGCATATAAAATAATTTTTATTGGGGCTATCTCCTTTTGCCACGTCCCCAATTTTAGCAAGTTCCAAGGAATGGATTCTTTCTATGTGGGGAAGGCTTAACCTTTTAGGCCCAGGCAGTGAATGGGAATCCTCTCTGATGTGTGCTACTATCCCCTTTAGTGATATTAGAAACAGGCAGGCCACAATGTGGGTATTCAAAAGAAACTTTACTTTGATTTGCAGAAATTAAATAAATGTCCAATCTATGGGTTATTTGTCTTCACTTCTGTGTTCAATCTGGGTCATACATAGGGAATTCACTCTGTGCAGATGCCCTTAGTACTACTCTCTGGGAGCAGCCCACTCCCTTTTCTTGTCTGTGGGGCAAAGGTCCCAGCTGGGAAGGGAAACCCATTAAGGGGAGTCCTCTAAATCCCCAAAAAATCTCATATCTGCAGTCCAACAGAGTCCCAGACACTCTCAGCTTGTGTCCTGCGTTCCCCGGGATGGAGATCCAGTTGATCTTGAACTCTTCTCTTCTGGACTCCTTCTATGCTTTGACCTCTTAGGGCAAAAGGTCCTTTTCTGGGTACCAGCAGAGCTTTTACCACCCAGCCAAACAGTGAGGAGTGGTGGTACAAAAAACCTCCTCACTAAATCAACTCTCAAAAATCCAAACCTTCACCACTGGGTGAGGAGTCACTGAAGTCCTCTCACTGGATGGAAGGAATAACCAGGTCTTCTCCCTCCTGTCCTTTGGTTATGGGGGTTGCCTCACTGGCAAGGACAGGATTACATCCGGGCACAACCAAAATCCTGAAAAACTTCTTACTAAAGTCCTTTTTACTATCAGGAAGGGATAGCCCCTAACAGACAAGGGGTACCCCTGAATTGGACAGTCTCCCAACCAAATACAGCGCAGGAATAAAAACCAGCTCCTCTCTCAATAGCACCCAAACTAAACTAACCACACTCCCTAAGGCTCCAAACGCCCCTCCCCCCACCCTTCTGGACAAGGACTGAACCATCGCAGGCATCCTCAAAGGAAGGTGTTGCTGGAAAATCACTTATCAGGGCAGGAAGCTATTGCCAACTAGTGGGAGACCAAGGGTCCCCCATGTATATTAAAGAGAGCATTGAGTCAAACAGGATAAACGTTCTACAGGAAACAAACTGGAATGTTGAATCTTTATGGTTAGAAATTCCAGGTGTAAAGGGGAATAGAATAGCAGTGGGGGTGTATTACCATCCACCTGGCCAGAATGAACAAACAATGAAATGCCAAAAGAAATTAGAGAAGCTAACAAAATCAGCAGCACAGTAATAAGTTGTGATTTAAATTACCCCAGTATTGATTGGATGAATGTCTCATCAGGACATTCTAGAGAAGTAAAGTTCCTAGATGAAATAAATGACTGCTTCATGGAGCAGCTGGTACAAGAACCAACAAGAGGGGAAACTATTTTAGACCTAGTTCTTAGTGGAACACAGGATTTGGTGCAAGAGGTAATAGTGTTGGAGCCACTTGGCAACAGTGATCCCAACATGATCAAATTTGACTTAATAACTGAAGGGAGGACACTAAAGAAATCTATTGTGACAGCATTTAGCTTTCAGAAGGTGACTGTCATGGACTGGCAGGCTGGAGTCTAGGAGCACCCCCACAGAGTCAGTACAGGACTGCTGGGTTGGTACTTAAGAGGACTGGGCCAGATAGCTGTGGCCAGTCCCTTAAGATGGTCTGAGGGAGTTTTCTGTAGACTCACTCACACACCCCTTGATGCTTTTATAAAAATTGGCATTGCATTGGCAACCATTCAGTCTTCAGGTACCATAGACGATTAGTTATAGTTTACAAATTAATAATAGCATATGTCAAAACTTGAAATGAAGAACCAATATAATAGTAAACAGAAGGCAAAGGAAAGGAAGATAAGATGTGAAACAGATATGGTTTATACAGCTATAACAAAGTAAAGGTGAAAATAAAAAGAGAAATAAAAGATTGCGACAGAGGGCAGCAAACTGATCAGGAGCGACAGGGTCAAAGTATTCGAGAGACTGCACAGACAGAACAGCGAAGGAATAATGAAAGTAAAAAATGGAAAACTATATAAACAATGGTAAGATAAGTGACTAGATCAGACTAGAAGCAAAGCTGTTAAAAAAAAAAAAAAGTACAGAACTTTTCATCAGTAGGCGGAGCTGGCTGGAGCAGAGTCCCAACAGGAGCTTCACCAGTACCAGCCCTCGTTCCGCTCAGGTTCAGCCCTTGGGTGCCAGGGTCGGCTGGACTTAGGCATGGCTGAGGGGTGAAGGATCCGTTGCAGAAGTAGAAGGCCAGCAAGAAGAAGACAAGGTCAGTTCAGGCAATGGTCGAGGCAGGCAGCAGATGGCAGAAACGAGGACAAACCGACGTCAGAGCGGGCAGCAATCCAACAAAGTCAAAAGGAGGTCCGAAGTCAATCCAGGAATCTAAACAAAGACCAAGCTGAGGTCCAGGCCGAGGTCAAGCTGAGAAGTCAATCTGGACAAAGGAAGGCAAAGTGGAACAGCAAGGAGTGAAGATGTATGAGGAACCACCAGACAAAGACACAGGATCACTGAATATGCAGGAACAGGAACCAGGAACAACGTGGCCGAGGCATATGAGGTGGGGAAAAAGCAGGCCTTACATAGTGACAGGCCTGTGATGTCATCCCAAGGCGCTGCAGGGCTTTTTCCACCACGGGCCCTTTAAAAAGAGCTCAGCTACACGCACGTATGCCTAGGGATGCACTCTCATCTCAGCAGCATCCCTCGCAGGTCGCACCAGGCCTGTCTGGTGGTCAGCCGTGTTTACACTGGTTGGTGTATCGGGGACCCCACCTGGGTCCAGGACTGTAGGTAAGTGCAGCTGGTCACGGGATGAACCCGCAGCCAGCCAAACGCAACAGTTCCCCCTCCTCTAAACCTCTCCCCCCCCCCCCCCCCAGGGGCCTGGGTTTCTTGGGGTGAGCGTGGAATGCTTTTAGGAGGTTCTTGCCCAAGATGTTCAAGGCAGGTTTCCATGTGTTTTTCTCCAGGCCATACCCTTCCCAAGCGATCAGGTACTCCCATTTTTTACTCTGATGTCGAATATTCAGTATCTCGCTCACTTGATAGACCTGGTCCTCTTCGGTGGATACTTCTTGGGATCTGGGCACCCTCCAGGATGGCCATGTGAGGATTAAGGGCTTGAGGAGGGCGATGTGAAACACATCATATATCCCCAAAGAGGTGGTTAGCCGCATTTGGTAGGTCACGGGCCCCACTTGCCGAGAGATGAGGAAAGACCCGATGTAGCGAGGGGCGAGCCTCATGGAAGGCATTCTGAGCTGGATGTGGCGGGTGCTTAACCAAATGTTATCTCCCAGTTTGAATTGTGGCACCAGTCGCTGGTGCATGTCCGTTGCTTTTTTGGCTCTCTGTGCGGCCTTCTGAAGCATGTCCTTAGTGCGAATTCAGAATTCCTGGAGTTCTTGTGCAGTGAGTTGTGCTGCTGGTGAAGGGACAGTCAATTGAACTGGCAGAGGCAGGGAAGGCTATTTCCCGTATACAATCTGAAATGGGGAAGAACCCATAGCAGCGCTAATGTGAGAATGTAGGAGAATTCCGCCCACGGAAGGAGGGTTACCCAATTGTCATAGTGTTCACTGGCATAAGCCCTAGGAAGGTTTTCAAAGTCCAATTTGTTTGTTCTGCCTGGACATTGGCTTGAGGGTGGTAGGCAGCAGTATAATTCAAAGTGAAGTTGAATTTCCAACAAAGAAAGCGCCAGTATTTGTTAATAAACTGAGACCCTCAATCTGAAACTATTTGCTTGGATAAGCCATGCAGGTGAAAAATGTGGGTGGTAAACAGCTGGGCCAGTTCAGATACTGAGGGAAGGCTCAGGAGAGGAACAAAGTGAGCCATGTCCCCCTGCCATTGGAGAGGGGGAGGTCCTCCACAAAGTCGGTGGACAGATGGGTCCAGGGTTCCCTGGGGACTGAAAATGGTTGTAACAGCCCCCAAGGTTGTCCCACCAATGGTATTTGCTGTGCACGGGTAGGACAAGAGTCCACATAAGCCCTGACATCTCTCTGCATCAGGGGCCACCAGTAATACTTCTGGAGCAGCATGAGCGTCCGGGCCCACCCAGGGTGACTTGCAACATGGGAATTATGGGACCATTTCAATACCTTCTGTTGGAGGCGGCATGGAATGACTGTCTTTCCTGGGGGGACAGTCACAGAAGAGGCCAAAAGAATCCGAGACAGATCAATAATGTGCTTGGAGGGATTCGGCATGTCTTCTGCCTCAAAGGTTCAAGAGAGGATGTCAACCCTGGCGTTCTTGGTAGCAGGCCGATACCTCACCTCTAGTCAAAATGTGTGAAGAACAGGGATTATTGGGCTTGACCAGTGTTCAGATGTTGGGCATGGTGGAGATGTTCCAAGTTCTTGTGGTCGGTATATATAGTAACTCAGTGCTGTCGCCACTCCTCAAGTGCCATCTCGATGGCTAGCAACTCCCTGTCTCCAATTCAATAATTCCACTCGGCAGAGGAGAACTTGCGGGAGAAGGAGCAGGGGCAGAGGACCTCCATACTGGAGTGTTGGCTCAGCACAACACCTACGACCAAGGAGGAGGCATCGACTTCTAGGATGAATGGACATGTGGGGTCTGAATGGTGGAGGCATAGTTCATGGAGAAAGGCTTGCTTTAGTTTGAGAAAGGCAGCGACCACTTCAGGGGGCCAAACTTTGGTACTGGCTTCCTTTCTTGTGAGTACCATGAGGTGGGCTGTGATCAGGGAGTAACTGGGGATGAAGTGCCAGTAGTAGTTTGCGAAACCTCTGCAAGGCATGGAGCCCGAAGGTTGTACCCAGTCCTGTACCTTGACCTTCTCCATATCCAATCAGAAGCTGCTGCTGGAAACTATATATTTCAGGAAGGGTAGACTCTCCTTCTCGAAGATGCACTTCTCCAATTTAGCATATAAATTATTTGCCCGTAGTCGCAGTTGAAATTGATAAACATCTTGTCGATGTGATGAGAGGTTCTTTGAGAAGATGACAATGTCATTGAGGTAAACTACAGCACAGGTATACATCAAAATCACAGAACATATAGAAAGACATGGTTTAATGGAACAAAGTCAGCATGGCTTTACCCAGGGCAAGTCTTGCCTCACAAATCTGCTTCACTTTTTTGAAGGAGTTAATAAACATGTGGATAAAGGTGAACCGGTAGATATAGTATACTTGGATTTTCAGAAGGCGTTTCACAAAGTTCCTCATGAGAGGCTTCTAGGAAAAGTAAAAAGTCATGGGATAGGTGGCGATGTCCTTTCGTGGATTGCAAACTGGCTAAAAGACAGGAAACAGAGAGTAGGATTAAATGGACAATTTTCTGTTTCCTGTCTTTTAGCCAGTTTGCAATCCACGAAAGGACATCGCCACCTATCCCATGACTTTTTACTTTTCCTAGAAGCCTCTCATGAGGAACTTTGTCAAACGCCTCAGGGATCTGTATTGGGACCCTTACTATTCAATATATTTATAAATGATCTGGAAAGAAATACGATGAGTGAGATAATCAAATTTGCAGATGACACAAAATTGTTCAGAGTAGTTAAATCACAAGCAGATTGTGATAAATTGCAGGAAGACCTTGTGAGACTGGAAAATTGGGCATCCAAATGGCAGATGAAATTTAATGTGGATAAGTGCAAGGTGATGCATATAGGGAAAAATAACCCATGCTATAATTACACAATGTTGGGTTCCATATTAGGTACTACAAACCAAGAAAGAGATCTAGGTGTCATAGTGGATAACACATTGAAATCGTCTGTTCAGTGTGCTGCGGGAGTAAAAAAAAGCAAACAAAATGTTAGGAATTATTAGAAAGGGAATGGTGAATAAAACGGAAAATGTCATAATGCCTCTGTATCGCTCCATGGTGAGACCGCACCTTGAATACTGTGTACAATTCTGGTCGACGCATCTCAAAAAAGATATAATTGCGATGGAGAAGGTACAGAGAAGGGCTACCAAAATGATAAGTGGAATGGAACAACTCCCCTATGAGGAAAGACTAAAGAGGTTAGGACTTTTCAGCTTGGAGAAGAGATGACTGAGGGGGGATATGATAGAGGTGTTTAAAATCATGAGAGGTCTAGAATGGGTAGATGTGAATCGGTTATTTACTCTTTCGGATAGTAGAAAGACTAGGGGGCACTCCATGAAGTTAGCATGGGGCACATTTAAAACTAATCGGAGAAAGTTCTTTTTTACTCAACGCACAATTAAACTCTGGAATTTGTTGCCAGAGGATGTGGTTAGTGCAGTTAGTATAGCTGTGTTTAAAAAAGGATTGGTTAAGTTCTTGGAGGAGAAGTCCATTACCTGCTATTAAGTTCACTTAGAGAATAGCCACTTCCATTAGCAATAGTAACATGGAATAGACTTAGTTTTTGGGTACTTGCCAGGTTCTTATGGCCTGGATTGGCCACTGTTGGAAACAGGATGCTGGGCTTGATGGACCCTTGGTCTGACCCAGTATGGCATTTTCTTATGTTCTTATGTTCCTGAAGATTTCATTCATCATGTTTTGGAATACCGTGGGGGCGTTACATTGGCCAAAGGGTATCACCAAATACTTGTAATGCCATATTCCATTCATCGCCTTGCTTTATCCAAATGAGATTGTAGGCCCCCCCGGAGATCCAACTTCGTGAACACTTTGGCTCCCTGAAGGTGGTCAAAGAGCTCCGAAATGAGCAGCAAGGGATAGCGATCGCATGTTATCGCATTTAGGCCCCGATAATATATGCAAGGGTGTAAGGAACCATCTTTCTTGGGTACAAAGAAGAACCTCGCCCCAGCAGAAGATGTAGATGGCCTGATGAAGCCCCGATCAAGGTTTTCCTTGATATACCAAGACATAGCTTCGTTCTCCGGGAGTGACAATGAATATACTCTTCCTTGTGAAGGGTTGGCGCCAGGTGCTAATTTAATGGCACAATCAAATGCACAGTGAGTGGGCAGCATCTTGGCCTTAATTTTGGAGAACACATCTGCATAATCTGCATGTCGAGGCAACAGTCCCAACAAGATTGTAGCCAGGGGAACAAGTGATGGGGGCTCAATTCGTAATAGGCATGAGTCATGGCAACGAGCCCCCCCCAGCTCGTCAATTGAAGCTATCCCCAGTCGAATTGAGGAGAGTAGAGCTGCAGCCAGGGCAACTGTAGCATGATGGGGTGCACTGCTTTCTTGATGATGTAGAAAGTTATACTTTCCACATGCAGGATGCCGGTGCGGAGCCGCAGAGGAGCTGTGGCCATGGTGATCTGGCTGGGTAGTGGTTCTCCATGGATGGAAGAGATAACTAGTGGTGTCTCCTGGGGAACCACAAACAGCTTCAGATGGTCCACAAGGGCTTTCTTAATAAAGTTCCCACCCACACTGGGGTCTACCAATACTAGGGTGGGGAACTCGTGGTTGCCTATAGTGATGGACATTGGAAGTGTGAGTTGGGGAACAGGAGTGGTAAAGCATAGGATTATTTCCACACTGGCTTCTAGGCTTGCTAGTTTCCCAGCCTCTGGGGGCAGTGTGCCAACAGATGCCCCTTCCTGGTACAGTAAAAGCAGAGTCCCAAGGTGTGGCAGCAGAGCTTTTCCTCTGGCGAGAGATGACTGTCTCTCAGTTGCATAGGTTCCTCGGACATGTGACGGTAGGAGGCGTTGCCGGTACCACATTAAGCAGACTTGAGAAGGACAGAGCCGGCATCACCTACCTCCGTGGAGGATGCAGTTCCCAGGCCCGCTGCTGGAGGCTGCAGTCGATCCTCCCCGCCAGATCGATGAGCACATCCAGAGATTCGGGAAGTTCCCGTGCAGATAGTTCATCCTTCACCCTTGAGGCTAGTCCTTCCTAAAAGATACTTTGAAGGCTATCCTCTCACCAATTCAGCTCTGTGGCCATGGTGTGGAACTTGATAGCATAATCCATCAAAGGTCAAGGGCCCTGCCGGAGGTGTAGGAGGTCTGATCCTACCGTGGTCAGCCGGCCAGGTTCATCACCAATTTAAATGCTTTGATGAACTGCTGTAAGCCCTGGAAAAGTGTATCCCCATGCTCCCATAAGGGAGAGGCCCAGGCCAATGCCTTCCCATCCAGAAGGGAGAAGATGAAAGTGGTCTTGATGATGTCGCTGGAAAATTGCACAGGCTGGAGTGAAAAATGCATAAAGCACTGTATGCAGGGAATCCCAAGCATGGCAGCTGAGACAGATGTCTATAAAATAATAAATGGAGTGGAGCGAGTAAATATTAATCAGTTGTTTACACTTTCAGTGAGTACAAAGACCAGGGGACACACAATGAAGTTACTAGGTAATATATTTAAAACTAATAGAAAAAAATATTTTTTTACTCATTGCATAATTAAGCTCTGGAATTTGTTGCCAGAGGATATGGTGAGAGCTATCAGTATAACTGTGTTTAAAAAAGGTTTGTACAAGTTTGTGGAGGAAACGTCCATAAACCATTATTAAGATGGAGTTGCAGAAATCCACTTCTTATCCCTGGTACAAGCAGCTAGGAATCTATCTCCCCTACGGGATCTTGCCAGGTACTTGTGACCTGTATTGGCCACTTTTAGAAACAGGTTACTGGACTTGATGGACCTTTGATCTGACCCAGTATGGCAAATCTCAAGTCCTTATATACATATAGGGGCGGATTTTCAGAGCCCTGCTCGCGTAAATCCGCCCAAAACCGGGCGGATTTACGCGAGCAGGGCCCTGTGCGCCGGGAAGCCTATTTTACATAGGCCTCCCGGCGCGCGCAGAGCCCCGGGACTCGCGTACGTCCCGGGGTTCTCGGAGGGGGGCGTGTCGGGGGGCGGGGCTGGAGCGCGCGGCGTTGCGGGGGCGTGTCGGCAGCGTTTTGGGGGCGGGTACGGGGCGTGGCTACGGCCCGGGGGCGTGGCCGCGCCCTCCGTACCCGCCCCCAGGTCGCGGCCCGGCGCGCAGCAGGCCCGCTGGCGCGCGGGGATTTACGTCTCCCTCCGGGAGGCGTAAATCCCCCGACAAAGGTAAGGGGGGGGTGTAGACAGGGCCGGGTGGGTGGGTTCGGTAGGGGAAGGGAGGGTAAGGTGAGGGGAGGGCAAAGAAAAGTTCCCTCCGAGGCCGCTCCAATTTCGGAGCGGCCTTGGAGGGAACGGGGGGAGGCAGCGCGGCTCGGCGCGCGCAGGCTATACAAAATCGATAGCCTTGCGCGCGCCGATCCAGGATTTTAGTGGATACGCGCGGCTCCGCGCGTATCTACTAAAATCCAGCGTACTTTTGCTTGAGTCTGATGCGCAAGCAAAAGTAGGCTGATCGCGCTTCTTTTAAAATCTACCCCATAGCCAATAATTTTGTTTTTAGAATAACTTTTACCATTTTGCCTGGCATCAACATCAGGCTTACTGCTCTATAGTGAAAATCAAATACTACTGATTACTTCTCTAGGAAACAGCTCTCACACCATTCCACAGCATAAGAATTGACTTTTGCAAGCTCTTAACACACACAGAATAAGTGTAATCTTCTATTTTCCTTAACCCACTTTATAGATACACAGATTAATTTAACTCTTTTTCTTTTGCAAGTTTTAAAAATATATTTTTCTCAGCAAACCAATACTCACAAGTCCTGCTCACCTATCAGCAGATGCAGCTTCTACTATCAGCACACCCTCAAATCAAGTAGCTTTTATTTTTTGACCGAGAAAATAGATATTCCTATGCAATTAATATAGATTTAAATAATTAATTATTGCTAGAAATGACAAAAAATAATCGAAAATCATAATGGAAATAACAAAGTAAAAATATGTTAGTCCACACAGTATCTCAAATAGTTTTCCAATTAGTAGAAGTTCTACTGCTGGAATTCCAGCTGAAAGGAACTCCAATGTTATCCTGGTTATTACTACTAAACCTCTTTGGGATTGAATCCTAGCTTTTATAGACACAAGTATCAACCCCAGTTTTGGAGACTAAAACAATTTCAGCTGTACTAATGATCTATCAGAAGTCTTGCAGACCACTCTGTTTGGTCACTGCCTCTGGAAGGCTATTCCAATAGGCTCACCACCTGAAGTGGAAAATCATGTTTCCTTCCATTTCAATGACTACCATTTAATCCAGCTCCCTCTCACCTAGTTGTAAAGCTTCCATGTGGGCTACCCTACCATCATCATATGGACAGTTATAATATCCCTTTCAGTCTCTTCAGGCCAAATATATAAAAAAGGATTCTCCCAACTCCCAAGTTGTGTCTACAGGAAAAATGTTTTGTGCATGGGCTAGTTATTGTGATTGTGTTCTTAACATTATTTCATCAGTTTTAACCATATGTTGTGTTTATATTTGTTATTACTTTTGGAGGACCGGTAGCAAAAGATCAACCTCCAGCCTAGACAGCAAGGAGTTAACATTCCCTAGCTATGTCGCCTGACCTTTGGTGAGAGGAGCTGGGAGTGTAAGGGTTACCTAGATAGGATGTAACCTGTACTAGTGAGTTGAGTCTCCTTTTTCCTCCCTGCCTATTTTTCCTGGTCACACACCTAAATCCGCTTTGAAGTGTCACGAAAGGCGAAATATAAATAACCCTGTAACTGTGTATATAATGTTCATTGTTTTTCTATCCCAGTTTCCCAGATAAAGGATCCTTGCATGGTGTCACAGAAGATCTCTGAGTCATTTCTGCATCACAATGAGTGTTTCTTCTGGAGGCAGGGAGGTCACCGCTGAACACTACTGGTTCTGACCCAGAAAAAGTAGATTGGACCAGACCAGTACTAGAGAAGAAGAAAAATCTATCTTTTGTTATTCCTATTGCTTTATGATTTCAATTAAATTTTTTATTATTTTATTGCTTGCTGTAACTCACCATGGGCACCTTCTGGAGAGGCGCCTAGTTATGTTATCCTATGTTATGCTATGTTATCTGGCACTTTATCTCTAAAGTAAACACTGAAAGTGAAGATAATCTACTGAGCCTGGCAGTAATTTACTGGCACTTAGATCAGAAGTCAAAAACAAGTAAGTGTAGTGGAGTCTTCATGCTGCAAATCACCAGGCACAGACGTAGGTAACAGCGAGCAATCTACTGGCTGAGGCTTGGACAGAAGTTAGAGAAAACTTTATTTGAATAAAACAGGACATTGCATTTCATGAAGAAAACATAGCAGTTGGTTGTGTAGTGGATATTTTTTTTTTCTTTCTATTTAATAGAAAGGGGCAATTTTCAAAGACTTGTGTGGGGGTTGTGCATGTAAAACTGGCACACATGCATGTAAGTAACCTCTGTGCAGGATAAGGGAATTTTCAGAAGGGCGGGGTGCATGTATATAGACACCTTTGCGCATACAAAGAGGGGGCTTCAACGGCGTGCCGGGTCAGGCTTTGGAAGAAAAAACTCATTTACATATTTTAAAAACAGCTTACACGCATACATCATGAAACAGCTGCTAATCACGACATGGAAATTAAATGTGTCTTCTCTTTTGTCTGAAGTCTTTGGGTGGGTGGGGGGTCTGGAGCAAGTGGTGGAGGGTGTGGGGTAAACGGGTGGAGGTCTGGGCTAGCTGGTGGAGGTCTAGTAGAACTGGTGCATGGAAGGATGCGCACAAGTATGTTTTTTCATAAGTGAGTTACACGCATACATCAGCCAGCTTTATAAAAATAAAATGTCTCCGTTTATAAACTGAGGGCAATGGTACAATGATTTAACACATCAAATACATGGGCATACTTTTATAAAATAGGTGTACAAACTATGCAGATCCTTGCATTTAAAAAATGTGCATGTACTGAAACATTTGCACGAATTTGCGGGTCAGTGATACGAAATATTTTAAAAACTCTGAAGCTTAGGCATTACCTAAGGTGCGCTGAGTTATAGATACTATTTAAAATTACCCTCATAGTATCTCAGCTTAAAGGGGAAATACCCTAGCTCAAACAAACAACAAAACGGGGCACACTGCAGAAGCTGTGTTTTACTCTGGCTGTAAGAATTTTGGAGGGGGCGGGGTTACAATGTAATCCTTCCTGCAAGAGGAGGGCTTTGCATTTATTTGGTGTCACAGTGGAAACCCAGGGCTGGAGGGAAATTGCCTCTCATTTTCACTGCCCCCCCAAGCCACATGCAGCCCTCTCTGATTTAATTCGCCTTCCAAAGAACCAGCCAAAACTACATGCAATCAAAGAAACTACAATAGGATGGAGGGAAACCCTACGCCCAGTACTGGGCCAAGCGGCAACCCGGGCAGCAATGAGAGGGAGAACGAAAGGGAGGGAAGAAGAGACAAGCTTTCACCACACAAATATTCAGAATTGGCTAAATAAGAACAAAATTATCAGTGTACGCTAATGGCACATTTTCCTATCAGAAGACAAAAGGGCCCAAGAGTGAGGATTTTTGATTATTGTACGAACCCAACTCCCCTGCAATTTGCACAGCGGAAGAGTCCGGCAGCGCTCACAGAACGTGCAAGAGCGAAAGTTTTCAGCCCCTCTGCGGACAGGGAAATGCCCACAACACCTGAATGCAATCCGCTTTGAAAGCGCCTGCAAGGCCGAATATATCCGTCACAGAAATAATTAAAGGAAAATCATCCGAAGCTAAAAGTAATCCAAAGCTAAAAACAAAAACTACATTCCAGCTGAATCGCTCAGCAAAAGAGGGATTTCATTCCTTCTCTTTTTACTTTTGATCCGCTACATAAGGACCAAATCACAGGTCATGAACACAAGGTCAACGTTCGTTTTTTTTTTTTTATCTGCACTTACAAGAAATCCCTTTATGAATCAGCCCACAGTGCGTTGCATCCCCTCGTCACTGAGATTCCCTTGTTCACGTGTAGCGTGTATATCATGTGTGTGGGGGTAATTTGCTATTTCAAATCCAGGGCCTTCAGTAGCCAGTAGGGGTGTGCATGCAAAAGAATTTTGCTTCCTTATTATTTAATTTCCTTCATGTCATGTTTATGTAACCGATCCCCCATTTTGGTGCTTTATCCTTCACTAGGAGCGGCACGGGTATGGGTTCCAGTCCAGATGGGGGAAGGGGGAGATTAATTTCTAATTCCCTGGGCGCAATCAGCCACAGCAGCTTCACACTCTGGCAACAAAACCTCTTGAAGGTGCCAGAAGGGAAAAATCAAAGGCAGGGGATCCAAATTCAAAACCACAGGCAAAAGCCTTTGAGTCACATCGGGGTCCACTCATCCCTTGCACATCCAGGAAGGGAAAACAAGGAAATCCAAAAGAGTCCAAATTTGGTGTTGAAATAAAAACAATCTTTACTGTAACTTAAAAAATGGAAGAGCCAAGCCACAAACCAAAAATCAAAACCCATCAGAAATACGATGGCAATGACCATTTTTGTCAGTTTGTCCATCTTAGGTGTTATCTCTCTTCTCTCTTCCTTTGCACCATTATCCTGATGGAAAAGATAACCTCATTGGTGAGGGTGGAGCAACTAGAATCAACATGTATCAAGCACCAGTGGAAAAATACATCCCCAAGACCAAAAAAAAGGTTCAGCTGGGTTCCCAAAACTTCCCAAAAGCTTCAACTGTAAATCCAACGTGTCCAGAGTCGAGACTCTGGATTCTTCCAGTCCAAAGACCTTAACTCTTCTCGTTCCACTCTTGCTTGCCTGGTGGCTTGGGCAAAAAGATATCCAAATCCCAGTTCTCAGGGAGCGAGGAAGGGTGACCCCCTTCCCTTCAGACCAGGAAATCCTAAAATCTTTAAATACAAACTCTTCTCCCAAACTCAGGAGGAATCCTCTCTCCTTCCAACTCGCCCACTCTGCTGAGATCCTGGGAGGGACCGCTAGCCCCTCCAGCTGCACCTAACCCTCTGACCACCGAGCATGCTCCCGGGGATTATAAACCCCCAAAAGACAGCCTCTCCCCCAAAACGGTGGGGTTAAAGCCATGGGAGGAATCTCAAAAACCCAAACTCTTCCTATTACCTAGCTTAGAAAAGTAAGCATTAGGGAAAATACACACTGGGGAGAAATATTAGTGACAGGCTGAGACTCCCGTCACATTTAAGGTTTGTTTCTTTTTGCTTTGGTTTGTTTTTGCTATTTTCAAATAGTGTAAACTAAAACATTTCAGCAAAAACGCAGGAAGGACAAAAACGAAGTTCTGTTCAATGTTTCTGTCATGTAGCTTAGAAAATGACACTAACTGCCTGCACGTACCTAGCAGCCGGGTCATATGTATTGGCAGGCGGGTTTTCTTGGGCGCTGGGTTCACCACGTTGCCCCTAGCTCTTCACTGGTACAGCAAATAGACCTGGCCCTGCGCCATATCAGGGCGCCCGGCTCTGCTCAGCAGGCCCGCGGTGAGATTCTGGGAGATCTATGCAAAGCTAATCATTTTAGAGCATAGCTCTCGATCCTTCTTAAGTGCAGGAACTACTGTTGCTATTTCACCAGCTTTTAACAAGCTGTGAAAACCTCTCCTGAAGATTAGTTGGCACAAGCTTGGCTTAATTTTCGCTGGGGCTAGTGAAATACTAACTTGCTGTGGTTTCAGTTGCCCTTCTATTGCAGTCCAATCATTAGGCATCATGTCAGCTTGCTTCCACCCCTCCCCCACTCCCCATTCTTGCCCCCGTCTCATTCCCTCTTCTTCACCCTCCACTGGGAAAATGTACCATAGTCTCAGAGGTATATAAATTCCAGTTTCTTTGTGGATATTGAAGTACAGAATCGATTCAGGCAGAGGTCAAACCCTTTGCATGAGCCTAACATGCCATTAACTTCCACTCATGTCCAACAATTACTGCAATAGCTCTTTGCCTGAGTGTTTGGCTTTTGCAGTAGGAAAAGTTCATGTCTCTTAACTGTTTAATACCATGTTGGGATTTCGCCTACTCCATTCATTCAGTGTTTTCACTTTTTTTTTTTTTTTGCTATATACCATTCGCAGTGGGGTAAAATTTCAGTAATGTCACCCTAACTGCAAGGTTACACGCGCAATTTCAAATGTGCACAAAGCACAATCTGATTTTCAAACGCATGATATGCACATACACCGAGTCTGAAGATCAGGTTGCTCTTTATTTATTTATTAGGATTTGCATAATCAGATAAAGGTATAACAAAACATCCTGGAATAAGCACAGGCAGAAACAACATAAGAACATAAGGACATAAGAAAATGCCATACTGGGTCAGACCAAGGGTCCATCAAGCCCAGCATCCTGTTTCCAACAGTGGCCAAACAACGAACAAGAAGATCCATGGAATCATGCAAAAATCACGAATCATGTAACAGCGCAGTTTAAACAAGAAAGTACCGATGTGATCAACATGAAGGTCCAAGGAACCATGGATCTTACAGGGAGCACCTAGGAGTTTTGAAATAACTTCTAACTGGTTATTATAGAATAGTTGGGTTCTGAATGAACTGAAGATTGAGATTTTGGTGGTGGGGGACAGGGGTCTGAGTTCTTGATGCAACATTTTTGGATACAGGAATCAGGAAGGTGATCCCAGTGCAGGAGGTGAAGTCCTTGGGGCTGAGGACTGATTCCTCTCTGTCATTAGAAGGCTTATGTTTCACATGTAGTTCACAGTATACATTTTAAGCTTTGACAAGTGAACCGTCTCTCTCATTCTCTGGACTTAAGCTCCTGAAGAGTTTTAGTCCAGGCTTGTGTCTCGTCCCATTTCGATTACTGCAACGGGTTGCTCAATGGCCTGACATTCAGTCTGAGGCGCAGGCTTCAGGAGGTGCCAAATACAGCAGCAAGGCTGACATGAGGATGTCAGCTCAATATTACTGCATTGATTGCTTTGATTACCAGTAACATGTAGAGTCCATTTTAAGATCTTGTCTTTGTTTTTTTAGGGTGCTAAGAGGAACTTAGCTGACAAATTGCATTGATATATGCATACTGGAGTGCTGTGAACCTCTCAGGCTGAGATGTTAGGGCTTCCAACCTGTAAGATGATCAGAAAATCTAAATTACGAGGTAGATTCTTTTGGAATAAACTTCTTGCTAATATCAAGACTGAGTCCAATTATTTGACCTTCAGAAAAAAAAAGCTGAAGGATTGGTTTATATCCACCTGAGGATTCTTAAATGTTAATGCTGTGATGGTTGTTCTGTTGCTCTTATTTTAATTCTGTTGGTTTGTCTGTATTGATTATATTTGTATTGTTGGTTTTCATTTAGTTTTATTATATATCACTTTGGGCAAATAGGTTTGGTTGGGAGGGTGGTCTAGAAGTGTGTTTAATTAATGAAGAAAAAGCTCCATGGACCTTGTTAAATATAGGAACAGAAACATATATACACTGGGTATGGTAAATAATTGGTCAGAGATATCATCCATTAAGAGCCTGGCCAAAAATGTATTTTATTTATTTATTTATGGCTTTTTTATACCGACTTTCTTGATACAAATCAAATCAACTCAATTTACAGAGAACAAGATCTTAACAATAACAATAAAACATTAAACCATAACTCGAAGAAGAAAAGTTACAATAAAACAAGGCGATATTGAAGATGAAGGGGGAGAACTTAATACTAAATACAGATATGTATGTGGGGAGGCTTGAATGTTCTACCTCTATATCATGTTATGCGAACATAATGCTGGTCTAGGATTTGCAAAAGAAATGCAAGTCAAGAATATGCAAAAGTAATGCTAGTCTAGGAACAGGGGAAGGCTTGACCGAACAGCCATGTCTTGAGTTTTTTTTTTTAAAGTTAGTAGACAAGTTTCCTGCCGGAGGTCTGGGGGTATGGTATTCCAGATGGAAGGACCCGCTGTTGAGAATGCCCGTTCTTTGATGGTTGATGGGTGCACGACTTTGTTTGAGGGGGCGTGTAGAGATCCTTTGTAAGTTTCCCTCATGGGTCTAGCCGCGGTGTGTAGTTTGAGTGGATATAGAATGTCCAGGGGGGTCTGTTGGTGGATGCTTTTGTGGATAAAAGTGAGAGATTTGTGAAGTATTCTAAAGTTAACTGGAAGCCAGTGCAGATCCTTGAGTACTGGTGTGATGTGTTCTCATAAGAACATAAGAACATAAGAATATGCCATACTGGGTCAGAACAAGGGTCCATCAAGCCCAGCATCCTGTTTCCAACAGTGGCCAATCCAGGCCATAAGAACCTGGCAAGTACCCGAAAACTAAGTCTATTCCATGTTACCATTGCTAATGGCAGTGGCTATTCTCTAGGTGAACTTAATAGCAGGTAATGGACTTCTCCTCCAAGGACTTATCCAATCCTTTTTTAAACACAGCTATACTAACTGCACTAACCACACCCTCTGGCAACAAATTCCAGAGTTTAATTGTGCGTTGAGTGAAAAAGAACTTTCTCCGATTAGTTTTAAATGTGCCACATGCTAACTTTAAATGTGCCACATGCTAACTTCATGGAGTGCCCCCTAGTCTTTCTATTATCTCCGATTATTTATTTTATTTATTTATTTACGTTCTTTTAATATACCGATGCTCAAGACTAGGTCTTATCGTACCGGTTTACAATAAACAAGGGGGAAACCAGTTAACATAGGAAGCGAAAAAGTTACATTAAAACAGGGGGATTGAACATGGCTGTTAGAAGAAAGGATAGGTTAACAATTTCTATTCTAAATGTATAGAAGAGTCTATCAGCAAGGAGCAGTTGCTTTGCTGTTAAACTTAAATACATATTTACATAATGGAGATTCTATTAGTATTCGTCAGGATTCTTGCCGCCTCATTTTGAAGCATCTGGAGGGGTTTTATCGTGGATGCTGGAAGACCTAGTAGAATAGAGTTACAATAATCTACCTTGGAGAACAGGATAGCCTGGAGAACGGATCTGAAGTCATGATGGTATAGTAGAGGCTTGAGTCTTTTGAGCACCTGTAATTTATAGAAGCAATCCTTGGTAGTGTGGTTTATGAACTTCTTTAAGCTCAGGTGTCTATCGATTATGACTCCCAGGTCTCTTGCTTGAGAGATTTGGAAGTTGGCAAGCGATTGTTTTTGGTGATGACCGTCTTCTGGGGTGATAAGCAGGAGTTCCGTCTTGGCTGTGTTAAGTACCAAGTTAAGGCCTGTAAGGTGAAGGTTAATCATTTGCAGGTAAGTGTCCCATTGCTTGACTGCTGTTGCCAACGAGTCAGTTACAGGATCAAAATTTGTACGTCGTCAGCGTTTATATAAAATTTCAGTTTTAAAGTTGTGAGCAGTTGGCAAAGAGGGAGGAGATAGATATTAAACAGAGTGGGAGATAGGGAGGAGCCCTGGGGGACTCTGAGTGGGGAATTGGTGCGTGGTGATTCCTTGTTATTGATTTTAACCTTGTAGCCTCTATTGCTGAGGAATGAGTCAAACCAACTAAGAGCTGATCCTGTGATTCCTATATCTGAAAGCTGATTTAATAAGGTGGAGTGGTTTACTGTGTCGAACGCTGCGGAGATATCAAGGAGCGCTAGCAGGAAGGAATGTCCTTTGTCAAGGCCCATGCATATGTGGTCTGTAAGGGAAATGAGGAGTGTTTCAGTACTATGTAATTTACGGAATCTGTATTGTGAAGGATGGAGAATTTTATGTTCTTCCAGATAGTTTGATAGATGATTGTTTACTACTTTTCCATGATCTTGGCTACAAACGGCAGGTTAGAAATAGGGCGAAAATTGTTAGTGTCGTCAGGGTCCAGGTTCGGTTTCTTGTGTATGGGTTTGAGAGTAGCCAATTTGAGAGTATCCGGGTAGATTCCTTGTGAAAGTGAGCAGTTGATGATATCTGCTAGATATTTAGAGATGGAATCCGGCACTAGAAGTAGTGATTTGGATGGAATTTGGTCGAGAGGGTGAGTGGAGGGTTTCATTCTTTTAGAATGGTTTCGATCTCCATAGTATAAGTAGGTTCGAAAGATTCCAACACAACTTCTGAGTTAGGAAGGTAGGAAGAGGACAGAGGCAGTGTGTTAGGGTTGGATGGTAATCTTGTTAGCGTGTTGGAGATTTTGTTCTGGAAGAAGAGGGCCAGGTCGTTGGCTTTAGATTGGGCTAGGTCATCAGGGAAAGATGAGGTGGTGGTTTTAGTGAGTTCTAAAACATAAGAGAAGAGTGCCTTCGCGTCGAATATCAGATCATGGATTCTGATGGCGTAAAAATCTCTTTTTGTTCGTAGTGTCGCAGTTCTGTAATAGTGGAGAGCAGCTTTGTATATGGCTAGAGAGTTGGAGATAGGGGTCTTTCGCCATTTCTTTTCTTTCTGTCTCAGGTCTTGTTTTAATGAGCGGAGCTCCTTTGAAAACCACGGTTGTTTGTTGCCCTTCTCACTACCTTTACTAGTTCCACTATATCTTTCTTGAGATGGGGCAACCAGAATTGGACACAATACTCAAGGTGAAGTTGCACTGTAGATCTATAAAGAGGAAATATAACATTCACAGTTTTATACTCCATTTCTTTCCAAATAATTCCTAAAATTCTATTTGATTTTTTTAATCACTGCCGCACACTGAGCTGAGGATTTCAAAGTATTGTCCATAATGACTCCAAGATCCTTTTCCTGGGCAGTTATTAAAGAATCCAGCATTGTGTACCTATATTTAGGATTATTCTTCCATATGTTCATCACTTTGCACTTGTCCACATAAGATTTCATCTGCCATGTACTATATACATCCAGTTCTCCAGTCTTGCAAGGTCCTTCTGCTATGTTTGAATGTAACTGGTTAGGTTTTAAAGTTATCCAGGCTTATGTGGCCAGATAACTTTGAACTTAACTAGCTATATTCAAAAGAATATAACCAATTACTTGTAATGGCTATTTTAAAACAAAATGTTGCATCCGGGCCTTCCAACCTGATCCACAGCCCCGCCCCCCACTCAATATTTTTAAAAATCCCCTGTCAGCTGACCTCCACCCCTCAAACGTATTGCTTTTTTTGTAAATGAGAGTTTTACTTTTCATTTTCATCACTGGCCTCTCCCATTTTCACTCCCTCCCCACTAAATCCGAAAAGTCTCGCTCCCATCCACCCAGTACTTTATTCAACTTTGCAGCTCCCGTTTCTAGCACCAGGATCGCGATAGGTTGTGATCTCGGGGGCTTCCAGTGTTGCTGCAGGATATATACTCCCCAGATATCCAAAAGTCGGCATTTAGCTGGATAACTCAGAAATTATCTGGCTAAATACCATTGAATAGGGCCCCCCAAATGACCATTACATCAAAGGAAAAAACAAAAACAAAAACAAATCAACCCTAGACATCCCGATAATAGATTATTCCATAAGAAAATCTTGGAGAAATACCAAGTTGACATGCATTCAGGCAAGTTCATTGTTTTTCTTCTCTGAGTTACTTGAGCAGAAATATCAATGAAGAAATAATACAAACCACAAGAAATAAAGGGGTAGATTTTAAAACGTGTGCGAGGTTCCTGGCACACGCACATGGATGCAGGTATTTTATAACATGCACGTGAAAGTGTCCAACTGTTTCGTTTCCAATGGCAGCGCGTTCCTAAAACTTAGGTGCCTATGTCTGACTGAAACTTTCCCTAAATTTGGGCCACTAATACTTATCTGTGAAAACCATAACGGCTGTCCCCCAGAAACATAGAAACATAGAAACATAGAAATGACGGCAGAAGAAGACCAAACGGCCCATCCAGTCTGCCCAGCAAGCTTCACACATTTTTTTTCTCATACTTATCTGTTTCTCTTAGCTCTTTGGTTCTATTTCCCTTCCACCCCCACCATTAATGTAGAGAGCAGTGATGGAGCTGCAACCAAGTGAAATATTAAGCTTGATTAGTTACGGGTAGTAGGGGAAGTAACCGCCGCAATAAGCAAGCTACACCCATGCTTATTTGTTTTACCCAGACTGTGTTATTCAGCCCTTATTGGTTGTTTTTCTTCTCTCCTGCTGTTGAAGCAGAGAGCTATGCTGGATATGCGTGTAGTATCAGTTTTTCTTCTCCCCTGCCGTTGAAGCAGGATATGCATTGAAAGTGAAGTATCAGGCTTATTTGGTTTGGGGTAGTAACCGCCGTAACAAGCCAGCTACTCCCCGCTTTGTGAGTGCAAATCCTTTTTTCTTCTCCCCTGCCGTTGAAGCAGAGAGCTATGCTGGATATGCGTGAAGTATCAGTTTTTCTTCTCCCCTGCCATTGAAGCAGAGAGCTATGCTGGATATGCGTGAAGTATCAGTTTTTCTTCTCCCCTGCCGTTGAAGCAGAGAGCTATGCTGGATATGCATTGAAAGTGAAGTATCAGGCTTATTTGGTTTGGGGTAGTAACCGCCGTAACAAGCCAGCTACTCCCCACTTTGTGAGTGCGAATCCTTTTTTCCACATTTCCTCTTGCTGTTGTAGCTTAGAGCAATGTTGGAGTCACAGTAACCATGTGTATGTTTATTGAATAAGGGTATTATCTCCAGGCAGTAGCCGTCATTCTGGCGAGCCACCCACTCTTTATTGACGGCCTCTTGATTTTATGGATCCACAGTGTTTATCCCACGCCCCTTTGAAGTCCTTCACAGTTCTGGTCTTCACCACTTCCTTCGGAAGGGTATTCCAGGCATTCACCACCCTCTCCGTGAAGAAATACTTCCTGACATTGGTTCTGAATCTTCCTCCCTGGAGCTTCAAATCGTGACCCCTGGTTCTGCTGATTTTTTTTCCTATGGAAAAGGTTTGTCGTTGTCTTTGGATCATTAAAACCTTTCAAGTATCTGAAAGTCTGTATCATATCACCTCTGCTCCTCCTTTCCTCCAGGGTGTACATATTTAGATTCTTCAATCTCTCCTCATAAGTCATTTGATGAAGACCTTCCACCTTTTTGGTCACCCTTCTCTGGACCGCCTCCATCTTGTCTCTGTCTCTTCGGAGATACGGTCTCCAGAACTGAACACAATACTCCAGGTGAGGTCTCACCAAGGACCTGTACAAGGGGATAATCACTTCCCTTTTCTTACTCGATATTCCTCTCTCTATGCAGCCCAGCATTCTTCTGGCTTTAGCTATCGCCTTGTCACATTGTTTCGCCGACTTCAGATCATTAGACACCATCACCCCAAGGTCTCTCTCCTGCTCTGTGCACATCAGCCTTTCTCCCCCCATCGAATACAGTTCATTCGGATTTCCACTCCCCATATGCATGACTTTGCACTTCTTGGCATTGAATGTCAGCTGCCATATCTTCGACCACTCTTCCATCTTCCTTAAATCCCGTCTCATTCTCTCCACTCCTTCCGGCGTGTCCACTCTGTTGCAGATCTTAGTGTCATCCGCAAAAAGACATACCTTACCTTCTATCCCTTCCGCAATGTCGCTCACAAAGATATTGAAAAGGACCGGTCCCAACACCGATCCCTGCGGTACACCGCTTAAAACCGCTCTCTCTTCAGAGAGAGTTCCATTTACCATCACACATTGTCTTCTGTCCGTCAACCAGTTTGCAATCCAGGCCACCACCTCGGCACTCACTCCTAAGCTTCTCATTTTATTCACCAGCCTCCTGTGCGGGACAGTGTCAAAAGCTTTGCTGAAATCCAAGTAGATGACATCGAGTGCTCTTCCTCGATCCAATTCCTTGGTTACCCAGTCAAAAAAGTCAATCAGATTTGTCTGACAGGATCTTCCAATGGTGAATCCATGCTGCCTCTGGTCCAGCAATTCTCCCGACTGTAGATAGTTCACTATTCTCTCTTTCAACAGTGACTCCATTACTTTTCCCACCACCGAAGTGAGGCTAACCGGTCTGTAGTTACCAGCCTCTTCTCTGTTCCCACTCTTGTGAAGCGGGACCACCACCGCTCTCCTCCAATCATTCGGCACCACTCCCGTTTCTAGGGATCTATTGAACAGGTCACACAGCGGACCCGCCAGCACATCTCTGAGCTCCCTCAGTATTCTGGGATGAACTTCATCAGGCCCCATGGCTTTGTCCACTTTCAGTTTCACCAGCTCTTCCCATACATTTTCTACTGTAAATGGAGTTACATCTACTCCATTCCCCTCCAGTTTCTTGTTAACTAGTGACGGTCCTTCTCCAGGGTCCTCTTTAGTGAACACAGAACTGAAGTATTCATTTAATATTTCTGCCATTTCTTCGTCTCTCTCCACACATTGATCCTTTCCACCTTTCAATTTCACTATACCACTTTGAACTTTTCTCTTTTCACTGATGTATCTGAAAAATGTTTTGTTACCACTCTTTACCTCTTTGGCAATCCTCTCTTCCGCTTGACATTTTGCCATCTTGATTAATTTCTTCGTCTCCCTCAGTTCTACCAGATATTCTTCTTTGTGTTCCTCCTTTTGGGATCTTTTATATTTCTTGAACGCTGTTCTTTTAGCCTTTATTTTGTCAGCTACCTCCTTTGAGAACCAGATAGGTTTCATTTTTCTTTTGCTTTTCTTTACTTTTCTAACATATAGATTAGTTGCCTTGGTAATTGCTCCTTTTAGATTGGTCCACTGTTGATCCACATCTCTCTCGTTTTCCCAGCCTTTTAGTTCTTCCTCCAGGTACTTCCCCATTTCATCAAAGTCTGTGTTTTTGAACATCAAAACTTGGGTTTTTGTGCTTCTTTTCCGTGTCCTTTTTATGATATTAAACCATACCGTTTGATGATCACTGGTGCTGAGGTGGGCACCCACCTGGACGTCTGAGACATTATCTCCATTAGTGAGCACTAAGTCGAGTATAGCTCCTTCTCTCGTGGGTTCCATTACCATTTGTTTGAACAAAGCTACTTGCAGGGCATCTACTATTTCTCTACTATTATTAGATTCTGCAGATGGGATTCTCCAGTCTACATCTGGCATATTAAAGTCTCCAACGATCACCACTTCTCCTTTCTTTGCTATCCTGTGGATGTCTTCAACCAGATCTCTGTCCAGCTCTTCCTTTTGGTTTGGAGGCCTGTAAACCACTCCAATAAAAATGGATGCCCCATCTTTTTTTAAGTCGGCCCATAGTGCTTCTTCTTTGCCCCATCTTCCTTGCAGCTCAGATGCTTGGATATTGTTTCTGACATATAGAGCCACTCCTCCCCCTTTCCTATCCTCTCTGTCCTTCCTTAACAAGTTATAGCCTGGTATTGCCGTATCCCAGTCATGAGATTCCGTAAACCACGTTTCCGTGACAGCAACAACGTCCAAGTCCGCCTCCATCATTAGGGCTTGCAGCTCTGGGATTTTATTACCCAAACTACGAGCATTTGTGCTCATAGCTTTCCAGCTTTCTTTGCTCAGGTTACTGCTGTTCCTAGACTCCTTTTGTGACCTATTTAGTTGAGTTTTGTTATCCACTTTTCTCTTTGCATTTGTGCAAAGGAAGAGATTAATGCCTCTGATGACAGAGTCATCCATCACTGTGAGCTTTTTCCTTTGGTTTCTGATTTGGAATTTCTGTATGCATTGGGTTTTTTCTCTCTTTTCCGATAACATTTCAATCTTTTTCTCAAGGACTTCTTCAGAATTTAATACAGAGAAGGCATTTTGTACTTGTTGCACTTGATACAGTGTGTGTCTACGGAACACAGGTCTTATTCTACCAGAGCCCACTGAAATACTTTTAAAGTTCCTTAATGGCCTGTGTGAGTGGTGGGATAGAGTTGTGGGTTGCACAGCTTTCAATAATGGGTGTCTGTGGGTTACAGGTCTTATCCTACCTGAGCCCACAGTAAATCTCTTTTTTCTTGAGTTTTGGTTATTCAGTGGTAAGTGGAAATTATTTCCTGAATAATGTACCGTGGCTGAGACTCTCTTTATTGAAGCTAATTCAGCTTTAAAGTCATCCAGCTCCTTTTCCAAGGTAGAGAGTTTTGAACAAAAGGGGCAAGCCTTAAGTTTCCATATGATTACCCTCAATATAAAGGCTCCACAGCAGTTGCATTGAATAGTACTCATTTAGGTAAGTTATTTGATTGGTGCACCTAAGGAATAATCAATTTACTAATTTATCTGGTTGCCTATTATGAAGTTAGGATGACTACATTAGGATACAGACACAGCCCTGCACCAGCACTGGTCTGAACATTATCTCCGAGAAGCATCACAGCCACCCCCGAAGACGAAGAAACAGCCTGAAGCCCAGCAGCTGAACTTTCACACTGATATGGCACAATGTCTGTGCCATTACCCTTGCAATCCTTCAGCCCATCAAGAATGGTTCCTCACTGTCCCGTTTCTCAAAACCCAACTCCTGCTAATCCAGAGAGGCTTAATATAGAAGGGGAAATCATTCCAGGTCAACAAAGATTCAAGGATATGTGTCAGTTATTCCAATTGACCCCTATTTGTTTAATTCCCTACACTCACCCAGTCTGACAGATGAAAAGTGCATGTTTTCTCAGGTTTTATGTATACTCATCAGAAAGAGGATTCAGATTCTAATCCCAGCTCAGGAACGGACTATTACTGGATATGCCGCTGATTATTATTTCCTCAAAGGAAAAAAAAAACCCAGAGATTCCATATTGTGCAAATGTAAGGGTTGAAAATGGTATCCAGCCTCAGCGGTCATGAAACGAGAAGAGGACCCTTCTCTTCTAACCCCCTGTTCCCCTCTGTAGTGTCGCCCCCTTCCCAGCCAAATGCTGTTCTGATGTTAGGCAGAGTGCCTATCAAAGAGAAGCGACCTGCAGTGGATCGCGTCTCCATGGACCACATCAAAATCTCTGAGCCACTTTCAGGTCCCTTTTGTGTATTCATCCTCAAAGCTCTTTCATTCATCCTGTGCCATCCTCACAAACCACCAGCTCTGCACCTGTCCACCTTGAGTGGGCGGGAGGGGAGGATGGAAGGGTTTACAGAAGGATTACACCTCTTGATGTCAAATTATATGTTGGATTTTCATTCCTTTGCTATCTTTGTACTCATCAAAAGAAGATCAGAGGGCCTGATACTTCTTAGAGAGGTGAACTCATATCAGTAAGATTTTTTTGCATTCTAATGCTGATCCGGTCATATAGTTTAGATTGGATTTTAGATTTTAACAGGAAAAGTTCTTGCAGCTAACAGAACCGTACGCCTGTACTTATGTGCCCTACTAGTTGTAGCCGATAATTAAGATTCTTTTTGTCATTTCCGGTCCATAAACCCAAAATAACCTACCTCATATTAGCCATGTAAAAGATACAAAGTGATCCTCTTGTGTCTGCATGAATTTAATTACGGACATGTCTTGCAATTTATTGGGGATCTCTGCAAAATATAGAGAAAAAGGCATAAGCTTACTATACATTGAACACTTGATAATACAAAAGTGGTGGAATAAGTACATGCATGAACTCTGGAAGTGGTGCAGTTATAAAAGATTAATATGACTATTATAGAAACTCTACAACTTGCTTGTCCAGTTGACAAATTCAACCAGAATAGGGGACTTAGACTCCAATTTTGTTATTAAACAAGGAAGGAAGTGAAGCAAAATTACTCGGAGGAATTCAGCTGAGTGAATTTCTTCCAAACACCTTTGTCACACAGTTTGATGAACCTGGAAAACGTGAGAAATTCTGTGAAATTATTCATCATGCCCTTTTTTTTTTAGGGTACAATCAGAAGTGGATTTGGAAAACAAAAAACCCCCAAAAAAGGGAAAAAACCCCCACACCACCTTGGGTTCCACTGGATCCACGTTTGGATTTCCTGAAAATCTGAAGTGGATTCCTGCTTTGTATCTTGCGCACTTCCTTAGGATTTCCCCCAGACACACTGGGGGAAGTTGGATAGGTTTGTCCAGCAGATCTGGGTGAAATCTGAAATTTCCATTCCACCGGAACCGAGCTGAAATCTGCCGGGTTCAAGTCTGATTGCAAATTGTTTGCACATTTCTAGTGCGGACTCCGGATTCCAGTGCCAGTTCGGAGTGACTCTTCTTACCAATTTACTATGTAGAAACGAGTGGATGGACTCGACCCGTTTGTGACTAACGTTCAAGAGCTTCGCTCCCTTCATCAGGTCAGTATAGAGAGAGCACAGTTCCACTGGGTTTATATGCAATACTTTGCTTCCCAGTTTAATAGAAAAGATCAAGTAGAACTGTAGCTTCTTATCTTAACTCATGAAGATGGGAGCTGTTTGGCATTAGATAGCAAAACCCATTTCAGCCACATTTTGTGTTAATGAATCAGCCATAAAAGATTTATGATGTTCATTAAAACTTTATTAGTAAGAGTGAGATAATTAAAGCCCCTTTTTATGATGAGGTTAGGAGTACAGACTCGCTATGTGGCGGAGCAAGAGCCGGCTCGAAGATGGGCAACATGGTGGCAAATTGGCATGCGTGCCTTTCTTTAATGATGTGGCAGAGCCCTTTGAACAACTGAAAAATGAATGCCAGTCATGACAGGGGCCGCGTTGAAGGTACCGACCATTGCAACCCTTCCCTGGCCCAGGCTGGGCCCTCTGGCAGCTCTGCATGCCTGCCACAGCTGGCTTCCTTCCACTCGTGAAAAAAAAAATGGCATCTCACAAGTGCACCAGATTTACTAACCAATGCGAACAGATCTTTCACCAGTCGTCACAATTTTGGTCCAGGAAACCTAGTGACAGTATTCTGCTGCAGGAACAAGTTACCAGTGCCGCGGTGATTAACTCAAGGCAAAACGCTGTCCTGTTTGGTATTTAACACAGAATTTAATTTACCTATATGTACTTAGATCAGTAATGTAGCATAACTGGATAGGGATGTGAATCGTGTGCCATATCGTCTTAACGATTGAAATCGTGTGGCAGGAGAAGAAAATCGTGTTAGGCACGATTATTTCGTTGAAAAATCGTTAAAAATCGTTTTTTCCGAACAGAAATTGATACAATTTGACACTTTTCAGGTCAGTTAAGGTCAGTTTAGGAATGAATATGTATTCCTATTGGCTGCCCTCTTATTTATTCATGTTACCAAGGTTCCCACTGACAGTATATGGGGGATGGGAAATGGAAACAGTTGGTAGCTTGACAAAAAAAAGTAATGTGATCAGTCAATGTGACTAGAACTTGTGCCCTAACCCTGATACCAGGGGTGTTGTGATCTTCCTGCACACAGTGCCCTAACCCTGGCACCAGGGGTGTTGTGATCTTCATGTACACACAGTGCCCTATCCCTATTAATACCAGGGGTGTTGTGATCTTCCTGCACACAGTGCCCTAACCCTGATACCAGTGGTGTTGTGATCTTCCTGCACACAGTGCCCTAACCCTGGCACCAGGGGTGTTGTGATCTTCATGTACACACAGTGCCCTATCTCTATTAATACCAGGAGTGTTGTGATCTTCCTGCACACAGTGCCCTAACCCTGGCACCAGGGGTGTTGTGATCTTCATGCACACAGTGCCCTATCCCTATTAATACCAGGAGTGTTGTGATCTTCCTGCACACAGTGCCCTAACCCTGGCACCAGGGGTGTTGTGATCTTCCTCCACACAGTGCCCTATCCCTATTAATACCAGGAGTGTTGTGATCTTCCTGCACACAGTGCCCTAACCCTGATACCAGTGGTGTTGTGATCTTCCTGCACACAGTGCCCTAACCCTGGCACCAGGGGTGTTGTGATCTTCATGTACACACAGTGCCCTATCCCTATTAATACCAGGGGTGTTGTGATCTTCCTGCACACAGTGCCCTATTCCTATTAATACCAGGAGTGTTGTGATCTTCCTGCACACAGTGCCCTAACCCTGATACCAGGGGTGTTGTGATCTTCCTGCACACAGTGCCCTAACCCTGGCACCAGGGGTGTTGTGATCTTCATGTACACACAGTGCCCTATCCCTATTAATACCAGGAGTGTTGTGATCTTCCTGCACACAGTGCCCTAACCCTGACACCAGGGGTGTTGTGATCTTCCTGCACACAGTGCCCTATCCCTATTAATACCAGTAGTGTTGTGATCTTCCTGCACACAGTGCCCTAACCCTGACACCAGGGGTGTTGTGATCTTCCTGCACACAGTGCCCTATCCTATACCAGGGGTGTTGTGATCTTCCTGCACACAGTGCCCTAACCCTGACACCAGGGGTGTTGTGATCTTCCTGCATGCAGTGCCCTATCCCGCCTGCATTACTAGTGAGAGGCTGGCTTCACAGACAGGGGGGAGCTTCCTGACCCTCACTCCTCCCCTCCCCATGTCCCAGCCAGTGAATGGTGTGTGGGTGAGGGGGGGGGGGGAGGATGGTGAGGCTGAAACAGCTCCATCCCTGCTTTACTAGTGAGAGGCTGGCTTCACAGACAGGGGGAGCTGCCTGACCCTCACTCCTCCCCTCCCCATGTCCCAGCCAGTGAATGGTGTGTGGGTGAGGGGGGGGGAGGATGGTGAAGGGTGAGACAGCTCCTTCCCTGCATTACTAGTGAGAGGCTGGCTTCACAGACAGGAGGGAGCTGCCTGACCCTCCTCCCTTCCCCATGTCCCAGCCAGTGAATGGTGTGTGGGTGAGGGGGGGGGGAGGATGGTGAAGGGTGAGACAGCTCCTTCCCTGCATTACTAGTGAGAGGCTGGCTTCACAGACAGGGGGGAGCTGCCTGACCCTCACTCCTCCCCTCCCCATGTCCCAGCCAGTAAATGGTGTGTGGGTGAGGGGGGGGGGGGGGAGGATGGTGAAGGGTGAGACAGCTCCTTCCCTGCATTACTAGTGAGAGGCTGGCTTCACAGACAGGGGGGAGCTTCCTGACAAAAATAACAAAAATAATAAACAAACAAGTTCTAGTCACATGAGTGATGATCATCACGTTACTTTTTTTGTCAAGTTTCCAACTGTTTCCATTTCACATCCCCCCAACCATTACCTCAGTGGGAACCTTGGTAACATCAATAGATAAGAGCACAGCCAGCCAATAGGAACACATATTCATTCCTAACTGACCTTTACTGACCTGGAAAGTGTCAATACTTTGTTTCATTTTCTGTTGGTGTTCGCGAGTTTCCAGTTCCATTTCCCATCCCCCCAACCATCACCTCAGTGGGAACCTTGGTAACATCAATAGATAAGAGGGCAGCCAGCAAATAGGAACACATATTCATTCCTAACTGACCTTTACTGACCTGGAAAGTATCAATTTGCATCATTTTCTGTTAGTGCGCACTAACGGGAGTTAGTGCGCACTAACTCCCGTTAGTGCGCACTAACACGATTTAACGATTTTTAACGATAAATCGTTAGAATTTCTATTGTATTGTGTTCTATAACGATTTAAGACGATATTAACATTATCGGACGATAATTTTAATCGTTGAAAAACGATTCACATCCCTATAACTGGAAAAAGAAAGTCATAATACATAAATTCTCTCCTCCAGGTGTATATAATGATCATTTCAGCCCTGCACCCTTTCCAGAATGAAATTATGTATTTATTTATTTTTTTGCTTTCGTACATTCCAGAGATAGCTCAAGGCAAAGTACAGAAAAAGCTACATGGGGGTCACACAAGTAACCAGACCGGGGTAGTCAACACCAGTCCTCAAAAGCCACAGAATAGCCACAATGAAAATGCATGATAAAGATTTCCATACAATGGAGGCAGGGTGAGCAAATATATTTCGTGCATATTCATTGTGGCTATGCCGAAAACTGGGCCTGTTTGTAGCTCTTGCAGGACAGAGTTGGCCACTCCTGCACTAGTCCAAACAAGTTCCACCCATAAAAGAATCATTAACAAAAGCTAAAATCTAGCATCAGGTTATGCTAAAATCTAAGATTAAGAATATGCAATCATAATTCTTTTTTATTTGCAATGATGACGACTACTAAAATATTACTGTCCACTGCCATGGGCAACCCACAGTAGCCCTATTATCTTTAATGAAGCTGCCTAACATGGGCTGAAGGGAGACTGCTGCATTTTAGTGGTTACATTTGTAGATCATTAGTGGGTGTTTTCCCATTTCTCCACTCCTATTTTGTAACGAACGACAGGAGCAGGAACCCTTTTTAAGAACATAAGAAATTGCCATGCTGGGTCAGACCAAGGGTCCATCAAGCCCAGCATCCTGTTTCCAACAGAGGCCAAACCAGGCCACAAGAACCTGGCAAGTACCCAAAGACCAAGAAGATCCCATGCTACTGATGCAATTAATCACTAACCAACCTCTTTCCCTTTTAAAAAATACTCCAACATGAACATATAAGGGAATAATTGCTTGGTGGTAATCTTGTACGGAGGTGATCCTGTGAGGGTAACCGATTTGCAGTTATCCTCTCGTGGACCTCCGTCTATTATTCTTTTATTAATTTGACCGACATCTTTTTTTATTTTTTTGGAATTTTCAATTTTTTAATTTTTACTAAAAATCCCTTCTCCCCTGCTGCTTTTCCGCCCCACTGGTATTTTATTTCATACTTATCAGGACGTCACCTCTGAAATGTCTCATGGGTACGGAGCTGCTTGTCCGACACGGGCCACGTTTCGGCACGGGGTGCCTGCTTCAGGGACTATGGGAGAATGAGCTGTGTCCAATACTGGGTTCACAGCGTGTGGAAAACTGTTGTGCTGCTTTTCTTTGTCGTACGTGGGACGCCTGTAGTGCTTGTCTGATGCAATTAATAGCAGTGGCTATTCCCTAAGTCAACTTGATTAATAGCAGTTAATGGACTTCTCCTCCAAGAACTTATCCAAACCTTTTTTGAACCCAGCTACACTAACTGCACTAACCACCTCCTCTGGCAACAAATTCCAGAGCTTTATTGTGCGTTGAGTGAAAAAGAATTTTCTCCGATTAGTCTTAAATGTGCTACTTTCTAACTTCATGGAAGTCTTTCTATTACCCAAAAATGTAAATAACCGATTCACATCTACTCGTTCAAGACCTCTCATGATCTTAAATACCTCTATCATATCCCCCCTCAGCCGTCTCTTCTCCAAACTGAACAGCCCTAACCTCTTCAGCCTTTCCTCACAGGCAGGGCCCTAAGGTCTGTGCCGCCAGCTGGTGAGCAGGTCTTCTTGAAAGCCAGGCTAAGGTAGAGTCCAGGACAGGCCAGGAGTCAGGGCAGATAGCTGGCAAGGCATGGTCGAGGTCCAAAACTAGGGTCAGATGCAGGCAGCGAGCAATATGTAAATCAGGGGCCAAAGCTAAGATCAGAGTCAGAAAGACTAGCCAAAAATGACAGGACCTAGAGAAACAGGGAGGACAGGACCAAGAGACAATGTACAAGATTCCGAGACAAGGGTAAGACAGACACAAGAAGACAGACAAGGCCAGACTGAAAGGCTGAGCAAACAAAGCTGAGAACAAGGCTTGGACAAGGCAGGACTGGAGATAAGGCTTGGACAAGGCAGGCTGGAGACAGCTTGGATGAGGCAGGCTGGAGACAAGGCTGAAGTCAGGCTTGGATGAAGGCAAGGCTAGAGGGTGAAGACAAGGCTGAACGAGGCAAGGCTGAAGCAAGACAAGGCTGGAGCGAGCAAGGCTGGAGCAAAGGCTTGAACAAGGCAAGGGAACTTTTGCTGAGGCAAATCTGAGTTGCACGGCTGGGATTTAAATACTTGACCAAGTGACATCATCAGGAGTCTCCAAGAACATCAACTCCCCCCCGCAGGGTCTTCATGGCTTGGTGCATGCTCCACATGCACACCTAGGAGCAGGGCAGGAGCTATGGTGCAATGTTTCCTTGCCACATTGATCAGCAGCGTTCGGCTGGCAGCACTGGGAGAGTGAGTGATCCGGCTCGTGGAATGTTCCGCAAGTATGTGAAACATAACAGTACCCCCTCTTCTGAGCCCTCTCTCCAAACCTCTTACCTTCAGCTTTTGGTGAGTCATCGAGGGTACATCTTTACCTTCTGGAGACTTGGGAGGTTCAACATAACATACAAGGATTCTCTATTTTCTGGGCCGAGCTGAAGAAGCAACCATTGACTGGTTCTTTTCTGAGAATATGGACCTTTTGAAAGGAGAGAAACATGCCTTATGGGTTCCAGCTCATCATGTTGACTCAGGACAGCTCCTGCTATCTTGACAGTGGCCTCTACCTCCATGTCGACAGACTTCAAAGATTTTGAACAATCAGTAGACTTGCAGGATGCCAAGACTTTAAGTCATGGCGCATAGCATAGCTCGGAACACTATGTGCACCTGAGTGGCAGATCCAAAAATTCAGGCAAGATGGTCCAGCGTGGAGTGGCTGGCAGCAAAGACGAAGCGGCACAATACTTCTGAGAGAATGGACCCCAATTGTTGATTCGTAAGATGCTCCAGTCAATAAAGGGTTTATGGAGTCTGTGCCAGGGCAGTTCAAGTACAAGAGGATTGGTTGCCTTATGTAGCACATAAAACTGAAGGTTTTCTCGATGAGAACGAATCTGCATGGTGATGGGCAAGGTTGCCATAGTTACATGGCCAGGCAAGGGTTTGCCAAAGATGGAAAAAATCACAAGGATATAGTCAATCTGATAGTAGGGCACCCACACTGATGTAACAGTGAATCCTGAATAAAATTGCCCCCAGCTCCAGTCAATGAAGGCTTCAGTTTGACGGAGAAGTCACTGAAGGCAAGAGAAACCCATATCACCAGTTGTGGAAAAGGAAGCTGGACAGTTGAAAACTGTCTTCCTGTTACGCCTGTCATGCTCACCTCTTTTCTCCCTGCACTGTCAAGTCTGGGAAGAATGGCAGTCTCTGCTAATCCCCGCCGACCTCTCCAGTGTTCCCGGGACAGTGTGGGTGCTGCCGACTGCCATCTTAGATCCGGAATTACTTAGGCGCGCACACGCAAGGGCCTCCTTTGAACACGTCATGGCGGGAACCTCGGGGGTGTCCCCTCCCGATGACGTCAATCCGCTAGTGTATTTAACCTTGCCTTCTACGAGTTAGCAAGGAGTTCCGTCTTGCTGAATCCACTCATACAAGGACTTCCTGTTCCTGACTTAGGTCTTGGCATCTAACGCTCTGAGTACCCGCTCCTCGGGGGCTCCCCTGCGTTCCCGGCTATCCGCTCCTCGGAGGGCCTACCTGCCTGCTACCAGACCTGCTTCTCAGGTCTCTCTCTCTCCTGGAACCATCTCTTGTGAGTACCTCTACTGACTTCTACTATATGAACTGTATTGAAGATTTCCCGCAGTGTACCCAAGCCTCGGGCCACTACCGCCTTACTTCAGTAGAAACTACTCAGTTTTCCTGCGCTGCAGAGTATTGACACACTATGGGAGCCACTTCCGGGTTCCGGCATCTCTACCAGTTCTTCAACATCTACTGTACAGACATCCTCGGCATAACCTGCTTCGCGGGCTACTACCGGATCTATATTCCTGAGGTGCCTACACTCGTCAGAGGGGATCCCCGGTGTACCCTGCCCCGCGGGTCATTACTGGATCTTCTCATCTGTGGCCTCGCTCTGGGTATTCCCCATTGCTCAGGACTGTGCTATTACATCTCCAACCCTGTGGACATTACTTTTTCCTTCCTTCATAATAAAGTCTCTACTTCTAGCTGTGTTCCATGCCACTGAGACTATGCCTGCTGACGGTGAGGATCACAGGGCGCTTCCCTGTGGGCAGAGACACCTCTCATCTCAGCCCAGGGTTCACATACTTACAAAAACACAACACTTTCCAACTGTTCTTCTGTTCATGGAATTTCCTGGTTTCTCGGGACAACGGCTAGCGAAATGTTCCTGTGGTGTACAGTAGAGGCAGAGTTTATGCAGCCTTTGTCTCTGGCCAGGCTAGGCTAAGGCAGAGTCCAGGACAGCCCAGTAGTCAGGACGGGTGGTTGGCAAGGTGTGTTCAAGGTCCAAAAGTAGGATCAGATCCATGCAGCAGGCAATATGTAAGTCAGGAGCCAAAGCAAAGGTCAGAGTTGAAAGGCCTAGCCAAAAGAGACAGAACAGAGAGGAATAGGGAGGAAAGGACCAAGAGACAAAGCACAGCAAGACTCAAGGACAAGGGTAAGACAGACATGAGAAGACAGACAGGGCCAGAAAGAAAGACTGAGCAGGCAAGGCTGAGAACAAGGCTTGGATGAGGTAGGTTGGGGCAAGGCTGGGCGAAGGCAAGGCTGAAGGCAGGCTTGGATGAAGGCAAGGCTGGAGAAAGGCAAGGCTGGAGCACAGGCTTGAACAAGGCAAGGGACCTGTTGCTGAAACAGTTCTGGGTTGCATGGCCAGTTTTAAATACCAGACCATGTGACGTCATCAGGAGATGCCAAGAACATCGATTCCTGCCACGGGGCCTTCATAGTTTGGTGTGTGAGCCATGCACCTGTGCCTAGGAGCAGGGCCAGAGCGATGGCGGCGGCGTTTCCTTGCCGAGTGGAGAGGCAGCGTTCAGCTGGCAGCGCTGGGTGAGTGAGCCAGTTTGCGGGATGTCCTGCAAGCCAGCGAAACTTACCGTAACTCATTTCTGTATCATCCAGTGATTTTCTGTGTGGGCCCACTTCTTCCAACATTGAATCTATTCCGTTATCCTATACATTTAGGGCTTGATGTGCTACAAAAGATTTTTCTCCCCCAGTTTGTGTCTATGAGAAAAATAAAAACTGAGTACATTTGACCCTTAATCTGTTTTTCAACTATATCACTGCCTATCTCTTGTATGAAAATAGAAAAGCAATAACATTTAAAAGGGGAAAGGTAATATATGAATATTTTTGAACAAATGTATGATATCTGGCACTGGTAACGTGCTTGCAGTGCATGGGGAAAATATTGTACTCTAGTGGCAGTTTATCAGGATTTGCTATAATTCATGGTTTTTAAGGTCAAATCTTCAAATAAGAATGAGATCAAGGACAGTGAGGAGATATGACGATGATTATGGAAGAGAAAACAAGGCTCCAATCACACAGAGTAGCCAACGAAATGCAAAATAATCCTAGCCGAGGTATTCTATGCTGGCAGCTCTAGTTTAGAGTTCAGTTAAATCACATGGATTTTGAGTAACCCTTCGAGTTTGTCTCAATGTCAGCTGAATCTTTTGATGTGCAATAGTCACTGTGCCACTTTGTAATTTGTGTTTGGTATCTATTCTTATCGGAGGCAATGTTAAAGGGATTACCACAGATAAACAGGTGTTTACCAATGTCAACAAACCTGAAATTCCATCCCCTGCCACGCACACAGTGGGGAAAACTACGCACACTATCCACAGCATGTGCACTTTTCCCTGTAGGGTCGGTGAACTATGGAGACCGGATTTCATTTTGAAATTCCCCATGCCCGTTTTACACTGCATCCTACGCACCTGCAGAGTGCGTAAAGAGTCCCCATGTCGCCAGCCTGCCACTGGATTTTCAAAAGGAAACTCTGCAGGGGAGTTTGAAAATTGGCCTCATCTTGTATTTGGTCTTTATTCTCAGCACAGTGCAGCTTGAGAAACTTTTAAGAGAGAATTATCATTTCAGTACAAAACAAAATGATTGCAGAGATCAGAGACAGCGAAAGGCTGAGCCTAAGAAGTGAACCAGAGGCCTCGGATTTCAATTTGTTCTCACTTCCTACCTTCCTCCCCATGTCATTGGAAAGTTATTGGGGTTGGCTTCATCCCGACTAATCTCACAAACGTTTTCAGGAGAAGGAAGGGGGAGATGAAAAAGCCTTCTAATTGCATGTGTGGATAAGAAACGATCTGCTTGCACGGGGTACATTTCAGTCTTCCTGAAAACAGATTTCATGCATTTTGTTACATGCAACATGAAGACTCGACCCTTGGCCAGTTTATGATGCAGGATCAAACTGTGAAATGACCGGTCGTGCTAAGCTCAAAAAATCGTGTTTTAACTTTGCCGATCTACTGAAATCTTTCCTCAATAGTGCCCGCCAACCTCTCTTTTATTTCAGGGCACACTTTCAAGTTTGCTTGATCCTCGAGGTGCGCCAAACAAAATTTTACTGCCGGTCACTGGTCATGTGACTGTGAGACTGCCAGGAAATGTCCCTTTAACAATTAAATTGGAGAGTCCACAAAATCCTAAAACATAGACAAGTTTAGAAATGTATACACAGTAGGATGGGGGATCATGACAGGATCAGTGGCAAAGTTTGATTCTTGCAATATTTTTGTGATTTTTGGCTTCATTCTGCAAGCCAACTTCCCAGTTCAATTTTGTTCCTTTTTTAAAAAAAACGTTTAAAACCGTGTGGCCACATCCCTCTGCAGGCCTCCACTCCCCATTGATATTACATTTCCTACCGGCGGTCTTTAAAACTCTCCAAGCAAGTGCACCCAGTCTTTTTGATCCAAGCACAGTGAATGAGGTGAATGAATGTAAGATTTACTATTGTTTTACTTTTGTTTTTAACTATGAAAGCGAATTGAATTATGAGTGTTTATGAAAGATGTGTGAATGGACAGATGGCAGGGTTGAAGCTTTGATGATTGGCGCTACCGCTCACAAGTTTCAAACTTGGGCTAATCCAGCCCCTTTGGTTGTCTCTCTCTTCCCACCCCCTGTACCATCTCCCCCTCTGCCCTGCCCAGAAGATTTCCCCCTTCTTTCTCCTGTGGCCAACAGGATCTCCCTCTCTCTCCTCCCCTGCACAGCATCATCTCCCCTTCTCCCTTGCCCAGCAAGATCTCCCTCTCTCCCTCTGCCTACCTTTGCCCTGCGCCATCTTCCCTCTCGCCTCCCCAGCATTCCCTTTTGCTCTGTCCAGGCTCCCTGCTCCCCAGCAGGCTCAACAATAACTTCTTCCTATGGAGGCAGCAGACTGAGCTTTCTTTATTCAGTGGCGGGGGGGTCCGGCAGCCCAGGCCCTCTTTTCTCCAGCAGAAGCTGGCAGGCCAGGTCCTTTTTCCTTTCCGTTGGGAAGCAGCACTGTGGGGGGCTTCTTTTTCTGGCGGCTCCTCTGCCTTGAATCAGCTTCTGTGCACGGCCCGTAGTGGCTCTTGCCTCACGTAGAAGGTACTTCTGCACCTGCGCCCAATGTGTCTTGTCCTGGCCTTGTGAGGGCCGGGGGAGGGAGAGCTGGGGATGAGGCTGACTACCACGACACAACGTGGGTTGAGAAGCTCTGATGTACAGTACAATACCAAGCAAGAGTAGTCATTACACAGTTTATACTTGTAATATTCACCATATTTAAGCGGCTAATTTATCGATATTTTTAATGTACATTATTTCATGCACTTCATACTGGACGTCCACCGTACACTATAGTCATGTAGTTATTATGCCACAATTTGTAAAGCAAATTCTTATAGAATTTTTACAGATGCAGCAATATAATTGTATTTATTGTATTTATTTGTGTGATTTATACTCTGCCTTTCAGGTACTTTAAAGCAAAATACATTCAAATTCAAAACTTATTTAATTGGTTTTAACTATTTGAACAAAACAATTATTTAGGGATAAATTCAACTTATTTGTCATCTCAGCTTTATCTGAATGAAAAGGTCAAACTGACTAATCTGACTTTTTATGGTTGTATAAAAGTGGAAAGCATATCCACCCGTTAGCCAGCAAAATAGCTATAATTGGAGTTTCCTTAAATAGTAAACATCCCACACCAAAACAGCACCAATTTCCAGCACTTAAACAGTAACCACCTTACCTAAGAAAAGGCAACACTGAAAATATTACACAAGGCCTTAAGACACCAATACATCTCCTATTAGGAAAACGGACCAAGTCAGGCTGCTATAGAGCCCTACACAGAAACTACACGCCAGCAGAGAACCTCACCTGAATCACATGTGCTGACCCTCACCTAACAAACAGGCCGATTCAGAAAAACGTGCGGGAGAGCTGGCGAGCGCCCGCTCTCCCAGCGCTCACACAGGCCACTCTCCTGGGCGCACGATTCAGGAGGGTGGCCTATGCAAATTAGGGCCCGTGGTAAAAGGAGCGGCGGCTGTCAGCAGGTTTGACAGCCGACGCTCAATTTTGCCGGCGTCAGTTCTCAAATCCGCTGACAGCCACGGGTTCGGAAAACGGACGCCAGCATAATTGAGCATCCGTCTTCCGACCCGCGGGCCGATTTTTAATTTTATTTTTTTTTTAATTTTTACTTTTTATTTAACTTTTGGGGCCTCCGACTTAATATCGCCATGATATTAAGTCGGAGGATGCACAGAAAAGCAGTTTTTTCTGGCGCCGGCAGAAATTAACGCCAGCCTTTGGGCAGGCGTTAATTTCTGAAAGTAAAATGTGCAGCTTGGCTGCACATTTTACTTTCTGTATCGCGCGGGACTAATAGGGCCATCAACATGCATTTGCAAGTTGCGGGCGCTATTATTTTCGGGGGGGGGGCTGGACTTGCGGTTTCAATGCGCTTTTACCCCTTACTGAATAAGGGGTAAAGCTAGCGCGTCAAAAACGCGCGTCCAAATGCCGGTTGACAGTGCACTCCACCGAAGCGTACTGTACCATATCGGCCTGAAAGAGTAAAGAGACCAAAACGCATAACTAGAAGCATGCAGACAAAAACTGAATTGGAAACTGCAACAAGCCAGAGTCTCTGTATGCAGTGTAACAAAGGAAAAAAGAAACATTACCCATCCTTATAAAACAAATCAAGAAATATAAAATCAGTAGCAGTAAAACCATACTAACAAAAAGTACAGATTATTTCAAAACAGCTGATGAGTGGAATATCCAATAATTAAAAACTCATATAAAAAATTTCTAGATACCAATAAAATATTTCAAAATAGCAGACACAAAGACCCAGTAATGAAAAATAAGGATACAAAAATGTTTTTGCTCTGCATACGTGGGAACATTTGATATCCAGGTCTCCTGAGATTGTTCTGAATTAGCAGGTGGTTTGCTTGGAACTTTCTCCTCTCTCAGTCACATACCAGCGCTCTCTCTCACACTGGCTCTCAATTACACACCTATACACACATGCTCTCAGTCACTCACATATACACATGCTTTTTCTCTCACTTATATAGGTTCTTAATTACACATTTACACACATGCTGTCTATCTTTTCATGCTTACACACACAGGCTTTCAATCACACACATACATGCTGTCTTTTTCTCTCACACACAGACTCTCAATCACATACCGACATGCTCTCTCACCTAAACCAGCTCTCAATCACACACGGACACACATGCTCTCTCTCTTACTTATACACACAGGCTCTTAATCATACATACACATGATCTCTCTCACACATAAAGGATCTCAATCATACACACATACTCTTTCACACAAACAGGTTCCCAATCATAAACTTACATTCATGCTCTCTCTCTCACAGACAGGCTCTCAATCACACACATACTCTCTTTCACATATACAGGCTCTCAATCATTCAGAAACATGCTATCTCACTCACACACACCTTCATACAGGATCTCAAACACACATGCTTGCTTGTTCATTTACTCTCTCTCCCTCCCTCCCCGGCACTAGTGGCAGCAGCAGCCTCCTCCCAACCCTAACCTCCTTCATTTTCAGCCCTCGCGGAGAAAGGAGTCCCATCGGCCGCGGGGGTTGACGTTCTTCTTCATTTTTTTCCGAGCCGCGCTGCTCATTCCTCAGGCCGGGCCTCTCTTCTGTTCTTTGGGCAGACGCTGGCCAAACTAGCATAGTCTCTTCTTCCCACGCACGCACCCGCTGCTCACCACTTCCTCTTCTGGGCCGCAAAGGGGGGGGGGGCGGGAAGAAGAGACCATGCCGGTGCCGCTGACTCCAGCTGTTCTGCGGTGTTCCGCCCGGGCTGTGACAGCATTTTAAGCCCAGGCAGAGGAGGACCGGGGAGCAGCTGGGTCAGCAGGGGACCGGGAAGTGTGGCAACACACCTGCGTGTTCTTGGCGACACACTGGTGTGTCGCGATACACTGGTTGAGAACCACTGCTCTAGACCACCACCAAAACCTCACCTCGAGTTACTAGCTGGCCTGCCTATAGTGGTATAAATAGTTGACTATTATGGATGCCACCCCAGAGGCTCTCTCTCTCCACTCCACTCCACTCCCCCCTCCTATCTACAACTGAATTTGCAATATTTATCACAAATTCTGTCTCAGGCATATCCCACAGCTTAACACCAGGAACAAAGATGTAGTGATTTTCATAATTAAAAACATGCAATAGTATGCATTGCACTATTACACACTGCAATAATGCCCCTCAAGTGCATTGATTCCACCCCTTTGAAAAAATTCACGTTGCAATAAATATCACATATCCAATGGCATAATCACAGGCGTTAGGGCCCTAAGCCCACAATAAAACCATAACACATTTTGATAAATGACCCTGTTAGTTTGGTTAGAAATAGGCTACAAACTTAAGTCCCAATTTAGAAGACTAAGGGGGTAATTTTGTAAGCGTATCGCACGCGAAAAGTCCCTTTTCGCGTGTGATAGCTAACCAGGGGCGGAGTCGGAGCGGCATCGGCAACGGAAGAGGAGTCGTCGGGGCGGCGTCGGGGCGGACGCGGTGGAAACTTCGCTGGCGGCGATAAGGTAAGCCACGTTATCGCCGCCAGTAGCGCGCCAAATAGCGCCACCTTTCACAGTGGCGCTATTGGGTGCGAAAGCCGGCAGCGATAACACCACGGTAGTGCGATGGCTGCAGGCTTTCGCAGGCCCGCCCCCCGCTTCGTCCCCGCCCCCGTTACCGCACGATTCACAAAACGTTGCGAAGTTAGAAAATCCAGCCCTAATTTTGCTCAGCTTTTTTAAAAAAAATATCCGCTTCCGTATTCATTTCAATTTTCCTTTTCTTTGTAGAAAATCACTGAACCTCTTCAGAACTTAACAGGGAGCTCTGTTTTCAGGTTCTGCCAGCCTCGTTCTATCTTTAGAGCCGTTTCCTCGCTATAGAGCTTGCATGTAACATTTGTGGTCCTCTCTCCCGTTAGCCTTCGAGCATTTGTGCGACAGGGGCTCGTGTTCCTTTTTCATGGAATGTTAATCGTGCTTCTGAGGTGGGAGATGTAATTAAAAAAAAAAAAAAAAAAATCAATCATCCACCATACTTAAAAAAAAAAAAAAAAAGTGAATTCTTCATAAGGCAGGATAACAAAAAGAAAAGAAAATCCAGGAGGACAAAGAAGCCTTGACAGGCTCATCAGCAGTTGAGCCATGTGGCTGACCCGCAGGCTTTGGCAGAAACGCCAGTCCAACTGCCTGATTCTTCTGCCAAGAAGCCAGATGCCTGCTGCTCTCGCACTGACAACGCCCGGTGCCTTCTCCGAGCCTAACAGCGCATTACTAGCTTGGCATCCAGGACCGAGGAGGAGGAAGATGCGGGGGAAGGGGGGGGGGGCGGTCAAAGGCCTCCCAATCCCTACCCTCCGTGACAAAACCCTTTCACAAATTATACAATATTGTCCCCTCTTACCAAATTACACGAGGGAGAGATCTGACATCTGCTATGAACAAGACTGGAAACGGGCACATGCTTTTTTTTTTGGTGCATTTTCTTTGTTGTGATTTCCATGCTACTTTTTTTTTTTTTTTTTTAAGTGGGCACACGGCTCCCACACCACTGGCGCTATGACTTGGCCCCATTGAGCCCTCGTACGCCAGTTGCTTGATGGAATCATGACCGCAGATTAGAAGCGTGAAACCCGAAGGCTGTAGCTTCATATCCCTCCCTCTTCAAACATACCAATTATGAATGTTCACTTAAAGAGACACCTCAGTCTAGCTCTCTCAGAAGGGCAATTAAACATTTGCTTATGTAATCCCTGCTTGAACACATCAAATATAAAGGCTCCTGATGCTAGGTTTTGTGGTCCGAGCTCCAGCTCTGTGGGTACAGAGAACAATGGTTGGATTAGTGTAGGGGGTTAGGGGCCACTTTGACATTCAAAGTGAGACGTACGAACAGCACAGTGCTCTCTTGTGAAGATTTGATGACCTTTGGAGTGAGGAAACTCGCACAAAGATGAGATTTGTACAGTGTTCTCTCCACCTAGCTTGATGTTACCCAGGTAGAGAGTCCATCAAGCTAGGTGAAGAGAACATTGCCCAAATCTCATTTTGGAGTGAGTTTCCTCACTCCGAAGGTCATCAAATCTTCACAAGAGACTTCTGTTCGTACGTCTCACTTTGAATGTCAAAGTGGCCCCTAACCCCTACACTAATACCTAAACCTCACCTCGAGTTACTAGGTGGGCCTACCATAGGGATACAAATACCTATTCTAGGGAGATGACATTATGGCTAGTCTCTCTCTCTCTCTCTCACTCACTCACTCACTCAACAAATGGAATATAATATCAGAGATGTGGAATACTAATTTTCAGTGCACACAGAACCCTCCCATCCAGGCTCCCCAACTTGTGCTGAAGGACAGTCTGGAGCTTGAATACAATGATAATAGTGAACCATTCAATATTTTTTGCCAGGATCTTTCTTTGTAGAAATCTGAATGCCTCTACGGACTTTGCTTCTACCATTTTGTCAAGTGGAACTACTTCGCCTGTGAAAAATTGTCCCTCCTGGTGCTCCTCGTTGCTCCTGTCTTTCCCTTTTACTCTAAAACCTAAATTAAGAGTTCAGCAACTATTTCCTTCACCCTATCCTCCTCCTCCTCTATTGCTCTCCTACTTCCTCTTGTATAAACTGAGATAGGAATATGGACAATCCACAGTAATGAATGTTCTTATTATGGAAATGTTATTTAAATAGGTTGAAACTGCAACTGTTCTATTTTATGTATTCTATTATATTTTTATGTCATGTTTATTTCATTTCTGTATGAAATGTGTGCTATTGCATGCATTGTGGATTTGGCGTAATTAGCTAATCAGGTAGTTGTTGTACCCTACTGGGAACATAAGTTTTAAATGATTTGGCCGATAAGAAGTTGAAATAAATAAAATATTTACATTTTCAGCTAGAAAATACCCATCTTGATGTTTTCACCTCACTCTCTCTAAAATGTACACTAAAATAAACTAAAAATAGCATTCACGTGTGCCTGACCTTCAGTACCATCTAAGGGCTGCATTTTAGAAAGCATTTATATGCATACAACTGGGGTTTTCTCGAGTAAATGTACTTTACTTGAGTAAGTGGACTTTTGAAAATTGCTACGATATATGCCATTGAATTGTCCATAGGATTTACCCAAATAAGAGCACTTTATGCACGTAAATTGCTTTTGAAAATTGCTACAATAGTATGTTACATTTATGTGCATAACTCCTTTTAAAATTGCCCCGCTAAGGGAGCTGGCCATCAACGAAATTATAAAGCAGTAGCAGCAGCATACAATCCTGGTCCTCAAGGGCCGGCTTTCAGAGCATCCATGATTGCTTCCTGGCTTAGGTCCAAGCGCAGGATCTGAGCTGTGAGCTGAGAACAGTCCCTTCGTGGGCAGTTGGCCGAGATTGTGTTTGAGGTTAATGTTCTGCTGCACAACCACATTAGGGACACGATAATGTTATGACCATTGCCAAAGCGTGAGGATTAAGCCTGCTGTTTAATAAAAAATGAACAGCCATCGGGCAGCTTTGCATGCACTTGGTCTAAAACCCAGTTTAATTTGCATAACTTGATTACCTGGAAAACTAGACCTGTTTATGGCTCCCCAGGACCAATTTGAAGCTTTCCCTACAAATTGTCTTTATAAATCAAACTCCAAGCCCCTTCAGTGGCATATCTGGTGGATGGACCGCATCAGGGTACAGGGTAATGGGCTGTACATAAACAACCAATGATAACACAGGTACTTTGCATGTATTTTCTATCAACGGCTTGTGGTTTACAGTAACAACCTACTATCCTAGGCCATCAGAGCCAACTAAACACAAAGCATGAATAGTCGACAACTCTCTGGCCAGGACATTCGGTGACGCCAGAAGGATAATCTGGCAGGCTGGCCACGGTTTTACCATTTCTTGTCCCAAATTATCAATGTACTGGAGAGGAAAGCAAAAGCCAGGCACTCAGACCTGATAAATGTTCTGGGCTTAGCGCTCCTTCTGCAATGCACGCATGGGAGAAAAGTCATAACCAGTAACTCCCCACCCCTTCTGCCACGATGAGTTCAGTTCTTTTGCTGCTGGGGGAAACAGTCTAAGAAAAGTGCGCCAGTAACAGGGTTATGCCCGTACTTTTACGGGCACAGAGCCCCAGGCTATTTTACTACAGCCATTGATGCACACAAAACTCGGGTTTTATGCACATAAATAGCTTTAAAAATTACCCCCAATATGTACAGCAGCTAAGTGCATCAAAAGTCAACTTTATTCCTCTTTCTTTGTGCTGTAAACCTTTTTAGCGTCTTTGTTTTCAAAATTCCTTATTTCCTTTTTTCCGCTAGGGAAAGTTGAATGTTGTTAGACGTGAACTTACTACCTGCTGTCAATCTGTAAATACAAAACAGGTGGCAAACTGACTTTTTCCAGTTTCATACTGTACCCGTTTTACATGCATGCCTGACGGAGTCCAGGATCAACAGGGGCAAAGTATTTACCCTGGGGTCAAAGATCACCCTCGACGTTCATGTTTACTGGAAAGCCTATTGTTCGCTAACGTTGACCAAGAGCCCATTCAATATATCCCATACCTGCGCTATTGTTCCAGTCCCTACCAGGAATGGAGATCTAATCATGCAGGTGTCACAGATCATCTATTAATCCATCTTTTGTTTGTTAGTGATTATTTGGATGCAGCATACATCGTTGAATTGTGCAATACACATTTTAGGGGTTACCATCTTCCTTCTAATGTTTCCTGTTGCTTCTGTAATTGAAATGGGCTATTTATTTGATATTGAATCACTCCCAAGTATTACAGGCATTATTCAGTTCTTCCAAATGGGTTCCTGAACTTTGGGTAATAACATTTCTCAAACAACGTAAGCAAGTCATCTCCCCTATCCTTAATCCAAATTCCTCCATCTGTCCCTTTCCCCTCTGCTGCTTGCATATAAATTTGATGCATGCAGATAGCTTTCCAAAGCAATAAACAAATATAATTTATCAGATCATTGGAACGTTTTATTTACTGCCCTTTGTCACAAAGATCACTTTTTTTTTTTATCCTTTTAATAAGTAGACCGAGTTTGAAGTGTTTAATTTAGCCATTTCAGCAGAGAGTAAATTTCTCATTATGAGCGTCAGTGATGAACAGAAAACCATGACAAAAAAAAAATGTATTGGGTAACAAGCCAAACTCTGTAATCACGGTCTGTAGCGCATACAAAGGGTTTCACACAGTAAGGAGCATTAGCTATGCATTAGCTATGCATGCTTTCCTGTTGCCTGGGTTCGGTCAAATACACTGTGAGAACAACCCATGTACACGTTCTGGCTCTTTCTGTCTTACAGATGCTTTTTATTTATTTTTTTTTTCGAGTTTTCTCCCTGTGTTTTTTTTATTTTTAGCTGGGGGTGCAATGGATTTCAAGTTTTGTTAAGATGAACATTTTCCATCGCCATTCAAATGTTGGTGGGGGGAGGAGGCAGGTGAGAGTGGGGGGGGGGGGGGGGGGGAATGTACGAAAAAAATAAGGGAACGTCTTTTTTTTCTTCCCGAAATGCCCCCAGTGTGGATCGCATTGATGGGACGAGCAAAATCAGGGATTCAAGCCACCTAAAACAAAAAATGTAATTACATTTTTTTTTTTTTAAAAGGCAACTCTTGAGCAGAGAGGGTCAATCGAATCAGTCCCAGCAGAAAGTGGTAATATATTGCGTCACCTGTATGCCAAGTCATGCCCGCCTTGCAGAATGCATCTACTGTACAGTTTGTTCCTGCCAAGCCCTTGCCATTCAGGGACACAGAAGACTGGGAACTGCTTCAGACTCCTTGGACATTTACTACTTAGTGCTTCGTACTTCCTCCCTGCAAAAAAAAAATAAAAAAAATTCATTAGCGCTAGTTTCAGCAGCTCTTCTCAGGAGGAAGTCACAGGACCCTGTTTTGCAAAGATCTCTTTTGTTTTTGCTTTGCTTCGCTCCATGCCGGTCGGCACAAAACAAGATAAAATCCTTCGGTAAAAGGAGGGCCCCCGAGCCACCCTTCGGTCCTTCAGCCCTTCCACTTCATTCGGGAAGGTTGGCACTAGGTCACCGCTCTCGTCTAGCTCTTGATTTTATTTTCTTCTTTATTTTTAGAATTTAGTTATATTTTTTCCCCCCCACTTTTTTTTTCAATACAGTGAACACCATTCCAGAGCCTTATGTGGCGCGGATAAAACAAGGGCGCCAGGAATAATCCAGTCCGACTGCATCGCTATTGTGGTGACCCCCACACCAGTTCTCAAAAACACTTCAGGCTAGGGAGTTAGAGTTAGGCAGAGAAGGGAGGGGTGTACCTTTTAAAGACGGCACCTCCACTGAGGCTGCAGGAATGGCCAGCGCCCCCCCGTCACCTGTAGAATAGGAGGTCACATCACAGATCTGTGGGGCAGCGCAGATTTGCATTTAGAGTTGAGAGGAAGCCTTTTCTTGTTTGTAGTTTGGGCCTATTTGTAGGGCCAGGCCTCACAGTCTGCAACCCAGGATAGGCTGGAGGCCTAGCCTCTTCCAGTGCACAATCTGTCCGCTTGGGTTGTCTCCTGTGTTTAGTTCCTGAGAATTTTGTTACTTTCTGGAGGTTTTTGGGTTTTTTTGGCGAGACCTCCTGGTTCTAGGCCTGGGAAGGGATTCAGGAGGAAGTCCCTTTCTGGGGTGGCCAGGATAGTGAAGACTCTGCCTGCTCCAGCCTACGATCTGAGGTTGATAACCGAGGATGTCCTCCTCCAAGGGAAATTTCAGAATTTAGACTTTTCTGTGAGTAAAGCCTTTACTTTGTGGACCTGGGAGGAAGATTTTTCCTGCCACCCTTTCCTGCTGCCTGGAACTTTCATCTGAAAAAAGAGAACAGTGAGTAAGACCTTTTTGAATCATTAGGCGATCCCCGTCTGAAGTTTTCTCCCTGGGGAAAAGAGTTGCACGTGGGAGTCGTGCTGTGTTTGAGACCCTGTATTTTGTCTGCCAGTATTTTCGGAAGGGGATTTTCAGCCTATGAATAGGATATCCCTGGTCCAACTACTGAGAGGCACTGGCATAGGTAAAGAAAGTTGGAGAACTGTGATAATTTGCTGAGCCAACAACTGGGTGTAAAGTGCCACTATATGCTACTGGACAATGCTACAGTAAAGTTTGTACACCCAATGTGAGTGTCCAGAGTATTTTGTTGGCACTCACATCCCTTTTATTCAAAGAGAAAAGGAATCTCTCCAGAAAAGAGAAATTGAGAGTCATCAAAATGATAAAGGGAATGGAACAGCTCCCCTATGAGGAAAGACTAAAGAGGTTAGGACTTTTCAGCTTGGAGAAGAGACGGCTGAGGGGGGATATGATAGAGGTGTTTAAAATCATGAGAGGTCTAGAAAGGGTAGATGTGAATCGGTTATTTACACTTTCAAATAATAGAAGATCTAGGGGGCACTCCGTGAAGTTAGCATGTGGCACATTTAAAACTAATCGGAGAAAGTTCTTTTTCACTCAACGCACAATTAAACTCTGGAATTTGTTGCCAGAGGATGTGGTTAGTGCAGTTAGTATAGCTGTGTTTAAAAAAGGATTGGATAAGTTCTTGGAGGAGAAGTCCATTACCTTAGCCGCCTACAAAGTCCATTACCTTAGCCGCCTACAAACTAGCTCTACATCACTACAAGAACTCTACCCAAAAATCAAAAAGGGATTACTATGCTAGCAAGATTCATGACCTTGTATTTGACGCCAAAGCTCTTTTTGCTTACATATCTAACCTGACACACATCAACATACCAGATATTCCCATAGACCTAGCTCAATCTAAAGCCGAGGAATTGGCTATTTTCTTCCAAGACAAAATATCTAACCTGCTAAAGCGACTGACCCCCAGCAACAATTCTCGTCCTAATGCGCCACAGATACAAAACAAAGGAACCTCCTTTGAATCATTCCAACCCATCACAGCCTATGAGATTCTTCTGTTACTTAAAAAAATGAAACCTTCCTCCCACCCCTTCGACCAAATACCCACAAAGCTCCTCCTTCTAATACCGGAAACGATATCCAAAACTCTAGCAGATATCATAAACTGCTCATTATCCCAGGGTCTATTTCCAGAAGACCTAAAACTAGCTTCGCTAAAACCACTCTTAAAGAAACCTAATCTAGACCCCAAGGACCCCAACAACTTTCGTCCGATTTCCAATCTTCCATTTATTGCCAAGATAATGGAAAAGCTGGTCAACACTCAACTCTCCAACTACATTGAAGATCACAAAATACTTTACCCCTCACAACATGGTTTCCGTAAAGCTTTAAGCACAGAGACGCTACTCATTTCCCTGACAGACCACATCATCATGGGGCTAGACAAAGGCCAATCCTTTCTACTTATCCTTTTGGACCTTTCGGCCGCATCTGATACCGTCAAACACTCCATCCTCATCAATCAACTTGCGAACATAGGAAGCTCAGGAACTGCCCTATCATGGTTCAATACTTTCCTCAACAGCAGAGGCTATAAGGTCAAGATACATAATAAGGAATCCTCCCGCTTCTCTTCAGCTTTTGGAGTTCCTCAAGGCTCCTCCCTATCCCCTACACTCTTTAATATTTACCTTCTACCGCTATGTCAACTGCTAACCCACTTGAAACTAACTCACTTCTTATATGCAGACGATGTGCAGATCTTGATCCCCATCAAAGAAACCATCTCCAAAACTCTTGAATTTTGGGAAATTTGCCTTAAAGAAATCAATCGCCTCCTCTCGAGTCTGAACCTGATATTAAATACAGCCAAGACTGAACTGCTCATCATCTCACCAGAAAATAGCAACCCACCTCCATGTCCTCTAACCCACCATCTTACCACCCAAACAAGGGATTTAGGCGCAATTATCGACAACCATCTTAATCTAAAATCCTTCATCAAACAAACTACTAAAGACGGATTCTATAAACTTCAAGTACTTAAAAGAATCAAACCGCTCCTTCACATGCGAGACTTCAGAACGGTCCTTCAAGCAGTAATCTTTTCTAAGATAGACTACTGCAATTCCATCTTATTAGGTCTCCCTTCTGCTTCCATTAAACCCCTTCAGATGCTTCAGAATTCAGCAGCGAGAATTCTGACTAACACCAGGAGAAGAGACCACATCTCTCCTATTCTCAAGAACTTGCACTGGCTGCCAATACACTTTAGAATTATCCACAAATCCCTCACTATCATCTACAAGACTATCCATCACCAAGCATCCCTCAATCTTCAAATTCCACTCAGAAAGCACACATCCACCAGACCCATCAGAGAAGCCTACAAAGGATCACTCCTTGTTCCACAAACCAAAACCACTCAACACCTAACCTACAGAGACCGAGCCTTTTCCACAGCCGGACCTTCACTATGGAACTCTATTCCTCCCGATCTAAGACAAGAACCATGCCTTCCTACTTTCAGAAAAAGGCTTAAGACATGGCTATTTAAGCAAGCCTTCCCAGATCCATATTGAAAGTCAGTAACATCTTATAAAACACTACACAATATTATGTAAATTATTAATGTAAATAATTCATATTTACTACTCAACTATCTTAATCTAATTCTCTCCCCAGTTTTATGACCCTGTTGTAATGTAACTTTTATATTTATTTTATATTTCTTTGCACTTGTTTATGTTCTGTTTTTTGTGCACACCCTCTTGTTATTTGTAAACCGGCATGATGGGGTTCCTAATCTCGAATGCCGGTATAGAAAAATCTATAAATAAATAATAAATAATAAATAAAATAGCCACTGCTATTACTAGCAATGGTAACATGGAATAGACTTAGTTTTTGGGTACTTGCCAGGTTCTTATGGCCTGGATTGGCCACTGTTGGAAACAGGATGCTGGGCTTGATGGACCCTTGGTCTGACCCAGATTGGCATGTTCTTATGTACCACTACCTCTTGGCCTTGGAAGTTTATTCTTGGCCTTGGCAGTTTATTCCTCTTGGCCTTGGAAGTTTATTCCTCCTTCCTGTCATAAAGCACCTGGCCCCTGGGGCTGTGGGAGAGAGAGAGAAAGAAGTTAGCCCCGGAACCCCATGTACCCCTGCCTTCCAGGTCCACCGCTGGAACAGGGGCTACACTATCCTAAGACGCCTGCCTCTTACACATCTAACATTTAAATAAAAAGAATCTTTTAAGCCCTCTCTCATTAAGATGAACCCAACTTCTCCTAGTTCTGAATGGGGATTGGGCACCTGCCAGCTGAACCAGAGGAACAGGAGGAGACATAAGAGCCTCTCCTCTTCCCACTCCACTTCTTGGATTCTTTTGGGGTGGGGACAGTAGGGATTTGATCCGCATATTTTGTTTGTTGAGGGCTGGGGGGGTGGGGGGGGGATCACCTGCTACTTGTCTTTTGTGAGCGAGAGGGAGTGGGAATCCTGCAGGCCTCCTACCATTTTATCTTGAGCAGGGCGGAGGAGATCCAGCACTGCTACTTACTACGAGTTTTTTTTATCTTGGGACAGGAAGAAAGTGGGACCTAGCACAGTTCCTGCTACACCACATCTTTTTATAAGGCTAAAGTATTTGTGGGCAATGCGATTGCCCAAACAAAATTTAAAAGGTGCATGGGGAGGGGGAAATATTCAAATCTCAGGTTTTGTCTGGCTAACTCCAAAAGTTTGAATATTGACCTCATAATAAATGATGGCAAATAAAGACCAAAATGGTCCATCCAGTCTGCCCAGTAGAGATTCATCCAGCCTAGGTATATGCACATATGAAATTCCCTAAAGAACCTAACACAACTCATTCCTTCCCCCAAGTTTTTTACAATTTAATTGGAGTCCAAAATTTTAGGTTCAGGCACATTACAGACATAGAAACATAGAAATGATGGCAGAAGACGACAAACTGGCCCATCCAGTCTGCCCAGCAAGCTTTCACTCTTATTTTTCTCATACTTATCTGTTACTCTTGGCTCTTATTGGTAACTTTTTGGTTCTAATTTACTTCCTCCCTACCTTTGATGCAGAGAGCAGTGCTGGAGCCTCATCAAAGTAAAGTATCCAGCTTAACTGGTTAGGGGTAGTAACCGCCGCAACAAGCAAGCTACTCCCACTCCTATTTGTTTACCCAGACTATGCAATTCAGTCTTTGTTGGTTGTTGTCAATGTAAATCCTCTTATCTTCATTCCCCCCCTGCCGTTGAAGCAGAGAGCTGCGCTGGATATGTATTCCAAGAGAAGCATCAGGCTTATTTGGTTTGGGGTAGTAAACGCCGCAACAAGCAAGCTACTCCCCCGCTTATTTGTGAATGCAAATCCTTTTTTCCACATTTCCTCTTGCCGTTGAAGCATAGAGCAATGTTGGAGTCGCATTAACCGTGTGTATGTTTATTGAATAAGGGTATTAATCATCAGGTTGTAGCCGTCATTCCCGCAAGCCACCTCCATGCCTCTTCTCCTCATTCACATCCTCTAGATTTTATGGATCCACAATGTTTATCCCACGCCCCTTTGAAATCCTTCACAGTTTTGGTGTTCACCAGTTCCTCTGGAAGGGCGTTCCAGGCATCCATCACCCTCTCTGTGAAGAAATACTTCCTGACATTGGTTCTGAGTCTTCCTCCCTGGAGTTTTAAATCGTAACCCCTGGTTCTGCTGATTTTTTTCCGACGGAAAAGGTTTGTCGTTGACTTTGGATCATTAAAACCTTTCAAGTATCTGAAAGTCTGCATCATATCACCCCTGCTCCTCCTTTCCTCCAGAGTATACATATTTAGGTTCTTCAATCTCTCCTCATAAGTCATTCGATGAAGACCATCCACCTGTTTGGTCGCCCTTCTCTGGACCGCCTCCATCCTGTCTCTGTCCCTTCGGAGATATGGTCTCCAGAACTGAGCACAGTACTCCAGGTGAGGCCTCACCAAGGACCTGTAGAAGGGGATAATCACTTCCCTTTTCTTACTCGATATTCCTCTCTCTATGCAGTCCAGCATTCTTCTGGTTTTAGCTATCGCCTTGTCACATTGTTTCGCCGACTTCAGATCGTTAGACACTATCACCCCAAGGTCTCTCTCCTGCTCCGTGCACATCAACTCCCTTCAACCCCCATCAAATACATTTCTTTCGGATTTCCACACCCCATATGCATGACTCTGCACTTCTTGGCAGTGAATCTCAGCTGCCGTATCTTCAACCAGTCTTCCAGCTTCCTTAAATCCCGTCTCATTCTCTCCACTCATTCCGGCGTGTCCACTCTGTTGCAGATCTTAGTATCATCCACAAACAGACAAACCTTACCTTCTATCCCATCCGCGATGTCGCTCACAAAGATATTGAACAGGACCAGTCCCAACACCGAGCCTTGCGGCACTCCGCTCATCACCGCTGTCTCTTCCGAGTAAGTTCCATTTACCATCACACATTGTCTTCTGTCCTTCAACCAGTTTGCTATCCAGGCCACCAACTTGGCACTCACTCCCAAGCTTCTCATTTTGTTCACAAGCCTCCTGTGCTGGACTGTATCAAAAGCTTTGCTAAAATCCAAGTAGATGACGTCGAGCGCTCTTCCTTGATCCAATTCCTTAGTCACCCAATCAAAAAGGTCTATCAGATTCGTCTGACAGGACCTTCCCTTGGTGAAACCATTCTGCCTCTGGTCCAGCAATTCTGCTGCTTGTAGATAGTTCACTACCAGTTACTAGTTTAGTAGAAAGTCAACAATTCTGATTAGCTTTCAAGAGTTACACTCTCTTCTTTAGGTCAATGCAAAATGAACAGATTAAATCCAAGGATGATGCTGTCCAAATATCCAAGTAAATCATGGGTTGCATTATAATGACGGTGTCAAGTAAAAAGTTGGAAGACGGATGATGCTCTTGAATGCTCATAACAAACATATTTAGTCCAAAAGGAAAGGTATCATATGCACAATTTTTTCTAACCTTTATTTCTAATGTATCCATGCCTATCAACACGGCAACTATACTATTTTTTTTCATGAATGGGCTGTCCAGTTTAATGAAAGTAAATGTTGCTACTTGAAGTTCACTGGAATTACAGCATTGGCAATCGTGTGCCTTCCAGTGGATTTTGGGGACAGAGGAAGGAGACGGAAATTCCTAAAGGGATGCATATGTTTTTGAGTGTTGGAGAGAGAACTAATATTCATGAGGAAAGATTTTCCCTACAGCCAAGGGGAGTTGTGGTGCTTGGGGAGACGCTAATAGCGGCAAAATCCCTGTGTATTATGGACACCACTTCTTGAAGAACAAGATGGCTGGCCCTTGCAATCTGGACACACTGTCGCACATAACAAAACCTCAGTAGTGTGCAAGCAAGACAGAAATTGGAAGCAGCTAAGTTTTAATGCCCAGTGCCTTGGCTCTGAGCAGCTATGGATACATGTACTATCAGCCAAAGAGACGACAACTGGAAAGAGACATTCTATATGAGTGGCCCGATAAATTGGTTTTCATTCTAAATGTGTATCTAAGAAGTCTGTATGATTACAGAACATTGCGGGGGTAATTTTGAGATGTCGCACATACCATACGTTAGCCAGCAAATACGTGCACAAGTTACACCAGTTTTCAGAGCTGAGTTATGCACAGAAATGTTCTTTTGTAAAATTACCCGGGCAAAACTACATGCACACAGTTCCACCTACTATTTAGTACGCATTGTTTTGCTGGGAATATACATGCACTATATATGTTATGCGTCCCGGCCACAGTAGGCCCGCGCCCGGGCCTACTCACCCCAGGAATCCAGCTGTCAGTGGGCAGCTGCCTCCGTCCCAGAGCGCCTGCAGCCTCTGCCGTTTCTGACTCCTCCGCGGTTCCTCTCTGCGCCCAGCGGGCCTCCCCGCATGGGCTGCAGAGTGACACCACCGTCCTGCTTCCTTTGGGTCCTGGCTTAGGTGCGCTTGTGACCCTCGCACTCTTAAAGGGGCTGTGGCGGGAAAGTAGCCCATGGCCCCAGATGATGACATCACTGGGCCTCTGTATAAAAGACAGGGCCCAGCCACTTGTTCCCTGCCTTGGTAGCAGGTCTCCACGATTGCTCGTGTGCTCATTGCTCTTCATTCCTGGTTCCTGCTCCTGTCTTTCCTGGCTCCTGCTCCTGTTATTGTTCCTAGTTCCTGTTCCTGCTTGTTCCTTCATCTCCTCCTTGCTCCCTTGGACTGATCCTCTGGTACTGACCCCTGCTTCATTTGGACCTCCCTTGGACTGATCCTCTGGTACTGACCCCTGCTTCGTTTGAACTACGCTTGAACTGATCCTCTGGCTCTGACTCTTGCTCTGCTTCCTGGTACCTTGCTTGCTTGCTGCCTGCCCTGACTCCAGCTTGCCTTGAACTCTCCTTCAGTATCCTATGGACACGGCCTCTCAGGCTTCGGCCTATTTTTACCTGGACACCTCCTTCTCTACTCCATTCCTGTTGGCGTCCAGGTCTCAAACCCTGCCTCGTCCGGACCATCCTCGGTCCTCTGATACCTCTGCTGGTCCCTGGGGTACCCTTGTCAACACCAACTGGGAGTCGTCACACGGAGGCCCACTTAAGACCAGCTGGCCCCGGCACCCAAGGACTCAACCTGCGAGGAACATGGGCTGGTATTGGCGAAGCTCCAGTCGGCCTCCGTCTCCTAGCCTGCTTTGCCTCCCAATGGTGGGGACCCGTAGGGCTTGCCCTGCGGGTAGCATCAACCCCACCTCGGGCCAAGAGTCCACCACCAACACAACACTATACCTTTTCGAATCAGAAAGTATGCATGTAAGTCCTGACCCTGCCCAGAACCCATGCCCTGGAATGCCCCTCTCCTGTGCATGTAAACTTATGTGCATACGTATGTGTGCAATTTTATGCACATATTGATCATTCAATTTTCTAGAGGGCCATTTAAACGCATAAAACACTACTTAAGGATTTGCAAGAGGAGGGAGTTTTCACCGAGGAAAACACAACTCCCAGAGCAAAACAAGGAATCCAAACAGGCACAAGGATCCCAATTTTCCCACACCACACACTAAAAAGAGACTTCATACTACAGCCCATTCGGATCGCTGTTTGGGTCTCAGCAAGCCAGTGTCCAGGCAGTCCTGGCTCCTACAAAGTCCATCTGCATTACTATGTTCACTGTCCTTCCTGTGCTGGATGGTGAAGTTATACATCTGTAGGGACAAATTCCTGTGAAGTAGCTTTCTGTTCTGTCCCGAGATTCTCTTAAGCCAGACCAACAGATTGTGGCCTATGATGCCAATGAAGTCCCATTCATACAAATAGGGTTGCAGTTTCTTAAGGGCCCACCCTAAGGCCAGGCTTTCTTTCTCAATAGTAGCATAGGCCACCTCTCTGTCCAGGAGTTTGGAGCTCAGATACACGATGGAGTGCTCCTCTTCTTTGCTGTGCACTTGACAGAGCACAGATTCAATGCAATACAAAGCTTTGCACAGAGAACCCTATGGGTTCCTACTAAGAGGAATGCCCCATTGTCACAGGGGGAATAAGAATAGTTTTACAGTGGATTTTAGCTTCCCCATGAGGGAGATGGAAATGGTTGAGTCTTTAGAGTATAAAACCAAGTGCCACCATTTTAGATGTGGATTTTGTGTTAGCCTTTTCAGCAGGCAGGATGTCACTAGGCCCGCTCCTGTTTTGATTGTTTTCTTGGAGAAAGGCCCCATGGGCTTCTAGGGTTGAAGCCAAGGTATGGAATAGAGGAAAGGGTGTCTTTTTCCCATTTTGCCCTTTTGAGTTTGGGTGAAGGAAGTTTTTCCACCCTTCCTTCTTCCCTTCTGGGTTTTCCTGTTTTTCAAGACTTTTATTTTTGCCACCTCCCTGTCCACTTGGATCCAGGGGCTCAGGGAAGGAACATCTTAAGGAGTTGGGAGTCTCTCACAGAGAGAGAGAGTCAGTGGACTATTGGAAGTCCTGCAAGAGAATGAATCCTTTTTCATTCCTGAGGAAGAAGGAGAAAGGAAGAGTACAGAGGAGCTAGTGGAACATATCTAATGTCAACCACGACCATATCATCAGGATACAGAAGAAAGGAGTGTAAAGGTACTCTCTGGGTACAAACAGAGAAGAAAGGAGAAGGAGTAAGAGCTTTGTACTGAACAACTGGACTAAAGGTATGAAATTATGGGACTTACACTTATGTGACCTAAACTAGGAATACTACTCATACACTCAGAGAATTCTCTTAAAGTTACAATACAGTATTGTGCAATAATTTTTATTACTATACCAAATCTGTAAACATGTACACCATTAAAATTCGTAAATATCAATCACTCAAACATTCATAACATTTTTTAACGTATGAATGTTTGAGTGATTGATATTTACGAATTTTAATGGTGTACATGTTTACAGATTTGGTATAGTAATAAAAATTATTGCACAATACTGTATTGTAACTTTAAGAGAATTTTCTGAGTGTATGAGTAGATTTAGTTATTAGAGAATTTTTTTGTATATATATTCCTATGTGTTGTTTACTAAACTAGGAATAGTCATCATATCCACCAAATTCCAAGAGGAAGCTTCATTAATACCCCATTAATTGGACAGGATCAAGAGCAAGAGAAATCAGTTGAATTCAGTAACAACATATATTAATCGAAGTATAAATATCTTCCCCCCCCCACCTTCCAACCCCCCTTCCAACCCCCTTCCAATCCCTCATTCCTACCCCCTCCCTCGGAATACCTTGTTACCCCAAAAAGCCAACTCTTATCAGTTCTTACCAGTTTTGACATGTTACTCCCCATGCTTAAGCTGTATCCAAGTTTTTCTCTCCTCCTGTTCTATGTAAGACAACTTTGTCACTGTTTTTATGGTTGCAATGTAAACCGGAGTGATAATTAACTCTGTTATTTGAACTTTGGTATAGAAAAGTTATAAATAAATAAATAAATAGACCCAGAGGAAAACCAGAGAGAAAAACAAAAGAGTCAAAAAGACATCCTTGACCAGTAGAGGGCTAGGAATCTTCATCTGGGAACAGTGAGGCTTCATGCTAGGGGTTGCACAACCTTTAACTTGTCACCGTATTCAGTTTTTGCCAGCCTTGGACCTCTGCTGCAGTGAAGCAACAGCTGGGGCCACAAAAACCCATACCACTTCTGAAGGACAGGAAATGAAAATATGGATTTCTACACCAGGAAGGAACTACTGAAAAAAAAGATTCCTGGGAAACCACCTCTCTGATGAGAAGAGCCACTTAAGAACATAAGAATATAAGAAATTGCCATGCTGAGTCAGACCAAGGGTCCATCAAGCCCAGCATCCTGTTTCCAACAGAGGCCAATCCAAGTCACAAGAACCTGGCAATTACCCAAATACCAAGAAGATCCCATGCTACTGATCCAATTAATAGCAGTGGCTATTCCCTAAGTAAACTTGATTAATAGCAGTTAATGGACTTCTCCTCCAAGAACTTATCCAAACCTTTTTTGAACCCAGCTACACTAATTGCACTAACCACATCCTCTGGCAACAAATTCCAGAGCTTTATTGTGCGTTGAGTGAAAAAAAATTTTCTCCGATTCTTGCCTCACAATATTCAGGATAGGAGTTAGCCATTGGGTATTATATTCCGAGTTCACAGAAGAACTGTTATTAGAGGTAAAGAAGAGATTAATACCAACCGAGAGCACCGCACAATCTAGGATGGGATATGACCATCAGCATCACACCCTGGGTGAGTGGACCCAAGTTGCTAAAGTAAGATGACAGGAAAATGAATACCTGAACGCCAAGAAGATGCAGTATTTGAAGAAACTGTTAGCTGCAGTGAGCATGTTTGGAGGAACTTGTAAGTCAGTCATCATCAGATGCAATATTTTACAGTGCTATGGAGGTGGATTGTATTGAACACTATTTCTGGACTTTGATGTACAAACCAAGACTATCCCAGAGACATTCTTTCTGTGTTTCCATGTATGGTTCATTTGTATAAGAACATAAGAACATGCCATACTGGGTCAGACCAAGGGTCCATCAAGCCCAGCATCCTGTTTCCAACAGTGGCCAATCCAGGCCATAAAAACCTGGCAAGTACCCAAAAAGTAAGTCTATCCCATATTACTGTTGCTAGTAATAACAGTGACTATTTTCTAACTCAACTTGATTAATAGCAGGTAATGGACTTCTCCAAGAACTTATCCAACCCTTTTTTAAACACAGCTATACTAACTGGACTAACTACATCCTCTGGCAACAAATTCCAGAGTTTAATTGTGCGTTGAGTAAAAAAAGAACTTTCTCCGATTAGTTTTAAATGTGCTACATGCTAACTTCATGGAGTGCCCCCTAGTCTTTCTATTATCTGAAAGACTAAATAACAGATTCACATCTACCCGTTCTAGACCTCTCATGATTTTAAACACCTCTATCATATCCCCCCTCAGCCGTCTCTTCTCCAAGCTGAAAAGTCCTAACCTCTTTAGTCTTTCCTCTTATCATTTTGGTCGCCCTTCTCTGTACCTTCTCCATCGCAACTATATCTTTTTTGAGATGCGGCGACCAGAATTGTACACAGTATTCAAGGTGGGGTCTCACTATGGAGCGATACAGAGGCATTATGATATTTTCCGTTTTATTCACCATTCCATTCCTAATAATTCCCAACATTCTGTTTGCTTTTTTGACTGCCGCAGCACACTGAACCGATGATTTCAATGTGTTATCCATTATGACGCCTAGATCTCTTTCTTGGGTGGTAGCACCTATTATGAAACCTAACATTGTGTAATTATAGCATGGGTTATTTTTCCCTATATGCATCACCTAGCACTTATCCACATTAAATTTCATCTGCCATTTCGATGCCCAATTTTCCAGTCTCACAAGGTCTTCCTGCAATTTATCACAATCTGCTTGTGATTTAACTACTCTGAACAATTTTGTATCACCTGCAAATCTGATTACCTCACTCGTCATATTTTTTTCCAGATCATTTATAAATATATTGGAAAGTAAGGGTCCCAATACAGATCCCTGAGGCACTCCACTGTCCACTCTCTTCCACTGAGAAAATTGTCCATTTAATCCTACTCTCTGTTTCCTGTCTTTTAGCCAGTTTGTAAGGCCAAAAAAAACAAAAATATTTTTAAGGACTTTCAGCATCTCCTCGTTTTCTTTCCTTTTTGCCAGTTTGCAATCCATGAAAGGACATCGCCACCTATACCATGACTTTTTACTTTTCCTAGAAGCCTCTCATGAGGAGCTTTATCAAACGCCTTCTGAAAATCCAAGTACACTACATCCTCTGGTTCACCTTTATCCACATGTTTATTAACTCCTTCAAAAAAGTGAAGCAGATTTGTGAGGCAAGACTTGCCTTGGGTAAAGCCATGCTGACTTTGTTCCATTAAACCATGTCTTTCTATATGTTCTGTGATTTTGATGCTTAGAACACTTTTCACTATTTTTCCTAGTACTGAAGTCAGGCTAACCGGTCTGTATTTTCCTGGATCGCCCCTGGAGCCCGTTTTAAATATTGGGGTTACATTAGCTATCCTCCAGTCTTCAGGTACAAAGGATGATTTTAATGTTAGGTTACAAATTTTTACTAATAGGTCTGAAATTTCATTTTTGAGTTCCATCAGAACCCTGGGGTGTATACCATCCAGTCTAGGTGATTTACTACTCTTCAGTTTATCAATCAGGCCTACCACATCTTGTAGGTTCACCGTGATTTGGTTCAATCTATCTGAATCATTACCCATGAAAACCTTCTCCATTACGGGTACCTCCCCAACATCCTCTTCAGTAAACACCGAAGCAAAGAAATCATTTAATCTTTCCGCAATGGCCTTATCTTCTCTAAGTGCCCCTTTAACCCCTCGATCATCTAACGGTCCAACTGACTCCCTCACAGGCTTTCTGCTTCGGATATATTTTTTAAAGTTTTTACTGTGAGTTTTTGCCTCTGCGGCCAACTTCTTTTCAAATTATCTCTTGGCCTGTCTTATCAATGTCTTACATTTAACTTGTGAACACTTATGCATTATCCTATTTTCTTCTGTTGGATCCTTCTTCCAATTTTTGAATGAAGATCTTTTGGCTAACATAGCTTCTTTCACCTCCCCTTTTAACCATGCTGGTAATCATTTTGCCTTCTTTCCACCTTTTTTATTGTGTGGAATACATCTGGACTGTGCTTCTAGGATGGTATTTTCTAACAATGACCACACCTCTTGCACACTTTTTACCTTTGTAGCTGCTCCTTTCAGTTTTTTTCTAACAATTTTTCTCATTTTATCAAAGTTTCCCTTTTGAAAGTTTAGCACGAGAGCCGTGGATTTGCTTACTGTCCCCCTTCCAGTCATTAATTCAAATTTGAACATATTGTGATCACTATTGCCAAGCGGCCCCACCACTGTTACTTCTCTCACCAAATCCTGTGCTCCACTGAGAATTATATCTAAAATGGCTCCTTCTCTTTTTGGTTCCTGAACCAATTGCTCCATAAAAATGTCATTTATTCCATCCAGGAACTTTATATCTCTAGCATGTACCGATGATACATTTACCCAGTCAATATTGGGGTAATTGAAGTCTCCCATTATTACCGCACTACCAATTTGGTTAGCTTCCCTAATTTCTCTTAGCATTTCACTATCAGTCTCACCACATTGACCAGGTGGACGGTAGTATACTCCTACCACTATAGTCTTCCCCGACACACAAGGGATTTCTACCCATAAAGATTCAATTGTGCATTTAGTCTCTTGCAGGATGTTTATCCTGTTGGACTCTATGCCATCCCGGACATAAAGCGCCACACCTCCTCCCGACTGCTCCTCTCTGTCATTGCGATATAATTTGTACCCCGGTATAGCACTGTCCCATTGGTTATCCTCTTTCCACCATGTCTCTGAGATGCCAATTAAGTCTATGTCATCATTTACTGCTATACATTCTAATTCTCCCATCTTACTTCTTAGACTTCTGGCATTAGCATACAAACATTTCAAAGTTTGTTTTTTGTTTGTATTTTCATTCTGCTTTTTAATTGATAGGGATAAGTTAGAATTTTTTTTAGCTCAGGTGAGTTTTTAGTTATAGGCACTTAAACTACTTTTCTTATAACTGGAACCTCACTGTTAGGATGCCCTAATTCTAATGCATTATTAGTATCCTTTGAAGATACCTCTCTCTGAACCATGCACTGCTGAGCGACTGTCGGCTTTCTCCTTTGTTCTAGTTTAAAAGCTGCTCTATCGCCTTTTTAAAAGTTAGCACCAGCAGTCTGGTTCCACCCTGGTTAAGGTGGAGCCCATCTCTTTGGAAGAGACTCCCCCTTCCCCAAAAGGTTCCCCAGTTCCTAACAAAACTGAATCCCTCTTCTTTGCACCATCGTCTCATCCACGCATTGAGATTCTGGAGCTCTGCCTGCCTCTGGTGACCTGCGTGTGGAACAGGGAGCATTTCAGAGAATGCTACCCTGGAGGTTCTGGATTTAAGCTTTCTACCTAAGAGCCTAAATTTGGCTTCCAGAATCTCCCTCCCACATTTTCCTATGTCGTTGGTGCCCACATGTACCACGACAGCCAGCTCCTCCCCAGGAGACCTGTAACCAGGAACCAGTCTCCAGCTTGAGGTTCCATGTGGATGGAAACCTTAAAGGGAAAAATGGACTTTCTTTTGCATTGGATATGACTGTTTTGGCAATAAGATGATCTGGCTGTCAAGCAGCCTAGAAAATCTAGAGATCAAGGACATTTTCTTTTGAATATGGGTGTCCTATATACTGGACTGCATTTTAGGCTTCTATAGATTGAGGAAGTATTATTTTGATGTCATATATATGTTGTTTAAACTAGTTGGTTATGATGGCTCTATTATTATTTATGGATATCCTATATGTTGAAGTCATTTGAAAAAAAAACTGTTCATAAATCCTGCTATAAAAATTTACAAAATTCTTTAGAAAATAGTTTTCTAACCTAACTTTGGTTCACATCCATTATCTAATTTTCATGTTTCAGGTGTCAAGGAGTATCCTGCAGATGAGCCTGGGAGTTGAGTAACTCATGTTTCCTTTACAGCTTTTACTGATTTTTTTTTTATATCATTCCAGGGGACTAGAAGAAATTCTATGGAAAATATTTGGAATAAGTTTGAGGTATTTTAGGAGAGTGTCAGCTCTATTCATAGAAACATAGAAATGATGGCAGAAAAGGAACAAATGGTCCATCCAGTCTGCCCAGTAAGCTTATGGTAGTTTGTGCTGTGCAGTGTAGGTTATCCCATGCTTATCTGTTTCCCAGATCATAAAAGTCAGGGTCCTCATTGGTTGCTGTTTGAATTCAATTCCCCGTGAACCCCGTGCTTATCAGTTTCCCACACTAGCCCTCGTTGATTGCTGTTGAATCCAATTCGCTGTTATGCCTTGCCATTGAAGCAGAGAGCAATGTTTGAGTTGTATCAAAGTATGAGTCTTATTGGTTAAGGATAGTAACCACCATATCAGCAAGTTACCTCCATACTTGTTTCCCCAGACCATAAAAAGTGGGACCCTTGGTTGCTGAACGAATCCACTTCCCCTTTTCTCCCTGGCTTTGAAGCAGAGAGCAATGATGGAGTTGCATCAACAGTATCAAGACTTATTGGTTAAGGGTAGTAACCGCCGCATCATCAAGTTACTGCCTGCACTCTTTTCTACATTTCCATTTTTTAGCCTTTAGGATTCCACAGTATTTATCCCATGCCCTTTTGAACTATTTCACTGTTTTGGTTTTCACCACCTCCTCCGGAAGGGAATTCCAGGCATCCACTCCCCTCTCCATGAAGAAATATTTTCTGACGTTGGATCTGAGGTGTCTTCCTTGGAGTTTAATTTTGTGACCCCTGATTCTACTGATTTAGTTCCAATGGAAAAGGTTTGACGTTTGCACATCATTAAAACCTTTTAGGTATCTGAAGGTCTGCATCATATCACCCATGTGCCTCCTCTCTTCCAGGGTATAAATATTCATATCCTTCACTCTCTCCTCATAGGTTTTCTGATACTGACCCCAAACCATTTTGGTAGCCCTTCCTCCATCCTGTCTTGATCCCTTTTGAGGTAAAGACTTCAGAACTGAACACAATACTTCAGGTGAGGCCTCACCAAGGATCTGTACAAGGGCATCATCACCACCTCCATTTTCTTATTAGTTATTCCTCTCTTTATGCAGCCCAGCATTCTTCTGCCTTTAACTATCACCTTGTCACATTGCATCACCATCTTCAGATCACCAGAAACTATCACCCCAAGATCCCGCTCTTGGTCCGTGCACATCAGTCTTCCCCCCTCCCCCCCCCATCTCATACCACTCTTTTGGATTCCCACATCCCAGATGCATGACTCTGCACACCTTGGCATTGTATCCCAGCTGCCAAATCTTCAACCACTCTTCAAGCCTTCATAAATCCCTTTTCATTCTCTCTACTCCATCAGGCCTATCCACTCTGTTGCAAATCTTGGTATCTTCCTCAAACAGACAAACTTTACCTTCTATCCCTTCTGCAATGTCACTTACAAAGATATTGAACAGAATGGTCCCAACACCAATCCCTGTCGCACTCCACTTAACACGGATCTCTCTTCAGAGTAGGTTCCATTTACCATTACACGCTTTCTCCTTTCAGTCAATCAGTTTGTAATCCACGCCACCACCTTAAGTGCTCACTCCCAAGCTTCTCGTTTTATTCACAAGCCTCCTATGTGGGACCATATCATAAGCTTTGCTGAAATCCAAGTAGATTATATCTAGCGCTCTTCCTCGATCCAATTCTCTAGTCACCCAATCAAAAAAATCAATCAGATTTGTCTGACAGGATCTTCCTCTGGTGAATTCATGCTGCCTCGTGTCCAACAACTTACCAGATTGTAGATAGTTCAGTAGCCTTTCTTTCAGCAGAATCTCCATTAATTTTCCCACCACTGAAGGGAGGCTAATCGGCCTGTAGTTTCCAGCCTCCTCTCTGCTACCACTCTTATGAAGTGAGACCACAACCGCTCTTCTCCAATCTTGCGGCACCAGTCTCGTTTCCAGGGATCTATTGAACAGGTCATTTAGCGGACCCGCCAGGAAATCTCTGAGTTCTTGGAGTATCCTTGGAGAAAAAGTAAATACTTGGAAACAAATCAGGAGTGATGAGGAAGGCTAGCAGGAGGAGGGTTTATGTTACAGTAGTTTTCAGTTACAGCAATACCTTTAATATGGATTAAACCTCTCACTTTATTATTTATTTAATATGAAAGGCTCTAGGTTTCGTACAATCAAAAATATTGTTCACTTCCCCTATCCCATTAATTCTAACCACATGTATTTCTATAATACAAATAAAATCCTCTCCCAATTACATTTTTTTTTAATTTATAACCTCATCAGCATTTCTCATTCCCCCCATACCAGCATACATTTATTTATTTATTTATTTAACATTTTTTTATATACCGAAGTTCTAGCAACAATGTTGCTAATCACTTCGGTTTACATATAACATTGGAGTGACTTAACAAGTGTGTCTTACATGGAACAGGAAAATGAACTTGGAGAAAATTGAATAAATACTAATAACAAATAACATTAAAACAACAACAGTAGTAATAGAAAAGTTATATACAGGCGAATTAAAATGAGTCAATTATGAATTAGGTATCTGCAAAATAGACAAGAGGGATTGGAAAATTAATTCTTTAGTTGTTGAGCTAAGAGGTATTATATTGCATAGACCTGGAGGGGGGCTTTGTGAATAGTACTCAGTCGTAGGCTTGAGAGAAAAGCCAAGTTTTAAGTCTTTTTTTAAAAGTAAGGGGGCATTGTTCAAGCCTGAGATCTGATGGTAGAGAGTTCCAGTGGATCGGACCTGCAGTGGAGAAGGCTCTTTTGTTTGATGAAATTTTGAGTGGAGGGGTTTTCAGAGAGCCTTTTTGCGCAGTTCTCAGTGGACGGGAGGAAGTATGTAGCTGGAATGGGATCCTGAGGTCTAAGTATGAGGCTTTGTAAATGGATTTATGAATGGATGAAAGGGTTTTGTAGGTGATTCTGTATTTTATAGGGAGCCAATGGAGATTTTTTAATATTGGTGTTATGTGGTCTCTTTTTTTTGCTTTAGTTAAGATCCTGGCGGTGGCATTTTGGAGCATTTGTAGCGGTTTTAGGGAGATATCTGGGAGTCCAAGTAAAAGGGAGTTGCAGTAATCAATTTTAGAAAATATGATTGCTTGCAGAACTGATCTGAAATCCTGGGGGTGCAATAAAGGTCTGAGTCTTTTTAGAACCTGGAGTTTGAAGAAGCATTCTTTCACTGTGTTGCTGATAAAACTTTTGAAATTCAGTAGGTTATCCATAGTGACTCCAAGGTTTCTGACCTGGGTAGATAGAGGAGGTGGTGCCGGAGGCTGAGTGTTGGAGAGTTGGTAGTTGCCTTCTTAGGTGATTAGGAGGTATTCCGTTTTGTTGGTATTCAGAACTAGACAGAGATCAGCAAGGAGATTGGATATGGAGAGGAAGCATGAATTCCAAAAGTGAAGAGTTTCTTGCAAGGATTTGGTGATAGGAATGAGTATTTGGACATCGTCCGCATACAGGTAGTGGGTTAGATTTAGCTTAGAGAGTAGGTTACAGAGTGGGAGCAGGTAAATGTTGAATAAGGTCGGGGATAAAGAGGATCCTTGAGGGACGCCAAGATTAGAACTGATCGGTTGAGATTCATAGTTGTTTATCTTAACTTTAGAGAACCTGTCTTGTAGGAAGGATTTAAACCAGTTGAGTGCTGAGTTTTTGATACCAATCTCTGCTAGTCGGTCTAAGAGGCATATACATCAACTCATTCCTCAGAGCTAAGCTATCCACTTATTTCTCAGCTCTCTTCAACTACATTTATTTATGGGCAGGCACTGAACACTTCAAGAAACAACCAAGATGTAAGTTGTTTCCAAAATTTCATGTAATCCCCTATGTACTGAAGTTCTAAAGGTGCTGAATTGTGTGTAGCAACCAATCTAACCTGGGGGCAAGGCTGGGATCTTAAGAGGACCTTGACTTGCCGTCTTAAGGCACCTTTCTGGTACATAAGGAATCAAAAGATTCATTAAATATTACACATATTACTTAGACACTTAAGTACAATGGATAATAGTTTAAATTAAATACATTGCGTAATAGGTAGCCAATGTAACTCCCACAAAATAGGTTTCATCACTACTCCTGCCTTGATATTCTGGATCATCTCTAATTTTTTAAAGCAACTCCTGGTAAACCTGTTAAAATCGTCTAGATCCATCCCTGTGAGTATATGCGGTATATAAGAATCTTTTAAATAAATAAATAAAATGTGTTACAGTAATCCAACTGATATACAACTAAAATGCATCTTAAAGTTTTAATATTCTGGATCTGCAAAACACTTTTGGGCCGATACAGTACAGTGCACTCCGAGGGAGTGCACTGTTAACCCGCCATTGGATGCGCATTTTCCCTTATCCCTTATTCAGTAAGGGGCCGAAAACGCGCATCCAATCCGTCGAACCCAATAGCACCCGCAACATGCAAATGCATGTTGATGGCCCTATTAGGTATTCCTGCGTGATTCAGAAAACAAAATGTGCAGCCAAGCCGCACATTTTGCTTTCAGAAATTAGCGCCTACCCAAAGGTAGGCGCTAATTTCTTCGGGCACTGGGAAAGCGCACAGAAAAGCAGTAAAAACTGCTTTTCTGTGCACCCTCCGACTTAATATCATGGCGATATTAAGTCGGAGGTCCCAAAGGGTAAAAAAGAAAAAAAAAATTTGAAGTTGGCCCGCGGCTGTCGGGTCGAAAACCGGACGCTCAATTTTGCCGGCGTCTGGTTTCCGAGCCCGTAGCTGTCAGTGGGCTCGAGAACAGACGCCGGCAAAATTGAGCATTGGCTGTCAAAGCCGCTGACAGCCGCCGCTCTGGGCTAAAAGGAGGTGCTAGGGACATGCTAGTGTCCCTAGCACCTCCTTTTACCTGGTTTTATCGCCAGGCCTAATTAGCATACTGAATCGCGCGCACGGGCAAGTAGCTTGTGTGCGCGCCAGGAGAGCGGGCATTTGCCCGCTCTCCCGCGGATTTTACTGAATCGGCGGCCCGTAAGTGACCTGCAGATAAACTGAAGATATTGAAAGAAAGAAAGTATGAATAACTTGTGTTATTTGATTATGCATTAATAACTCTGCATCTAACAAAATTCCCAAGTTGCAAACAATCTCACTGATTGAGAGCTCAACTCCTAAGATCACAGGAAAAAAAACAGAGAATTCAATTAGACCCTGTGAGCCCATAATAGTTCCAATTTATCTGGAGTGAATTTAATTTATGCGCAGATAAAGCAGAAAGCAATTGTACGTAAGCATCCATTTATTGCATTCATGATTTCTCTGTGATTTGACTCTATGTGTACTACAAGCTGGATATCATCAGTTTAAAAAAACAAACAAACCTCTGAATCCCAAAGCTCTGAATCAAAGCGGCTAAAAGGTGCCACGTACATATTAAACAGGAGTGGGGGAAGAACAGATCCCTGAGGCACATCACAGATTAATGTTTTCGATTTGGTGCATTCTGGTCTCTAAATCATACCTGTTGGAAGTGATTTGTCAGAAATGATTTAAACCACTCCAGTGCTAGCCCTTTAAGACCCAAGTCAGATAATCTATTTAACAATAATACATGATCAATCGTATCAAATACTGCTGATGTCAAGCATGATGATCAAAACATCTTGACCTTTGTTGGAATGCCATGAGTCTCTGTACTGTATTTTAGGATGTACAAATAATTTCTGACAGTGTAGCCTCATGCTTGTATCACAAGACTTGTGCAACCCATGAATCCAAGTCCAAATCTGATCTTTGTTAACCTCATTAGATGACCTTGCAAAAGTAATTTGGTCTTCCTCTGTCCATTCTCACTGTACTGCACTTAATCTTGCTTTATTAAATTGTAAACACTTCAAAATGAAATATTTCATCCTCTCACTGTTTTGCGACTATATCACGTCCTATACAGTAATGGCATTTTGTCCCTCTTTTTCAATCAATCAATAATTTGAGCATGGGTTACCTCAGAGGTTCAGTAATAACTAATGCTGCTCACGTTCAGAAGGATGTACTGGATGCAGGAAGAACCTCACATTTCTTGTTCCTTGAGCCGACTCAGACTGGAAGTGTCATGGAGGCGATGCACATAGCAGGCATGGACCAGTCTATATCATGCTGCAGCAGAACCCCAGTATCAGTTCAGGAGACTCACCTTTCAGCACAGAGGGCACAAAAAGATCTGCTGACACTAGCTGAGAAGCAATCGAGAAGGGAGGGAAACAGAGAGCCCAGTAATGATGGAATATGCCCAGACCTCAGAACCTCCAGCTCAGCAACCCTCATAGAACCGTATGTCCTCTCATGAACTTTGTTCCATAGGAGGGAATACTCAAAAGGACAGTAGCGTATAGCAGGCGTTTTCCAAATGGTAGGCTTCTTGCCTGAAGCAGGTCTATGCTATCAGTGCATTTAGCTGATAAAAATAATAGTATCCAGTAGTTAAGTAGGGAAAATATCTATTGGTTAAAAAAAAAACCTCACCCTGATATAAAGCAAACATACAAGGTCACCATGGAAAGCAAGAAAGAATACAGACAAAATAGAAGTTAGAACTTGTTATTAGAGTGGTTCTGAAAATTACAGTAACGTGTTCACTCATCTTTCTGTTATCAGTAACTTTAGCATCGAGTTTTGAATTTAAATCAACATTAAACTGAAGAGAAGATTGTCTTCAGCCAGTATGAAATGCATTTAAAACTGGTTTGAAACAGATTGCAAATGCGAGGTAAGAAATTTAAATGAGGATTGCACCATAATAGGATTGGTAGTTTGTAAATCGGTTGCTCTATATTTGGACATAATGCTCTCCAGCTTGCAAATTTCCTTAAGCAATGAGGGCCTTAGGGTTGTTGGGCCTGCAGGCAAGAGAGCCATCTGAGTTTTTAAGAAAATTCAATTTCAATTTCACTTTGCCCTATCCATGAAACTGCAATGAAAGTTGTATCATGGATCTTTTTAATATTCTTTGGGAGGACTCAGATAAATAGTTGAGCCACTATTTTACAAAATAAAATGTGTTGTGGAATTTTGGGGCTCCCCAAGCGGTCACCTAATCTGTCATCCCCTTAGGGGTGAATAAGGCTAAAGTGAAGCCTTTGGATTCAACCTTTCTGCTGTGTGGGAAGGTGGAGGCTTGTTGTTGCAAACTGCATATCTCAGTCATTTGGGTGGCTTGCCTTGAGAATGGGGGCTCTCCACCATAAGCTACCGGACGGTAATCATTTGAGGATAAATCTAATTCCTGTGCAGTTTGAAAGGCATTTGACAAGAACTGTACAAGCCAGAAAAGCACATCTGCTCTGTGCGGTTCATGTTGGGAATGCATTTCATCCCAATCTGTGGGAAGCAAGGACTGTACACAGTGCCCAAACTAGAAATCAAAATCTCTCCTCAAAGTGAATTTTAGTGAGAATAAAGCTTGCAAGCTGAAATGTGTAAATATTTTCCTTTATTCTTGGAGGTAAATATAGCTGGCATTAATTAAGAATAGCAATACTGAGTAGGTTTTGGAGTCCTGTTCACTGATTTTGGAACACACCTTTCAAGCAATGGTTTTGTGTGTGGTGAAGCTGAAGTAGGTGCCTTCTCCGGATAGATTTCCTTGGAAGCCAGTCCCTTATTGGAAACTGGAAAATTGAATACATTGAGTTGATAATGAAATGGAGGCATTTTATGTGGGTCATGGGAATTGCAATTGAATACAATTAGACTGGCTATTTTGAATGACATTTGTTAATTGCTTTGTAATGTTTGCTGTCCTTTCATGAGGACAGAGTACTGCTGCGGCTCCTTTCCGTTCCAAAGCCTACATATTTGCTCCACGCACACAAATACGACAAGAAGTAGAGTGACCTTACAAAGGTCCCCCACCAAGGCCTCCTGTCCAGTGAATTGCGTCCTCTCTGAGCAACCTATTGCAGAGCTCAGTGAAGCCTTTTCAAGAGATTTTCCCTGACTGCAAGCAGCTGGAAATATTGTGCTCCTGTGCCGATAAAAGGAGATGCCAAGTTTGGTCTCAATCCAATGTAATATGATGCAAAGTGGGGAAAGATTACTTCAGATCACGCAACCTTCTCCCCTCCCTTCCTGGTCACCCATTAGAAGCTTAAAATCCAATAACCTACTGTTCACCATTGCACTTTAACTGTGGTTGTTAAGGTATCTAAAGGCAGATTGCTGAGCTGGAAGAGGTCGCCTCCTCTAGTTTCCCATCATCAGCAAGGTGTACATTTTCATGACAAACTTCTAATTGCTGTTTTCATATGGTTACCGCAGTGCAAAATTATAGGTATTGGGCCGTCCATTTATGTTAACTCTAATGAGCAAATCAAGTCACGGCACGTTTCACTTATTTGCCGATGGGTTGAATATTCTCACTGTCCCTCAGGATCCCTATTCAAGTGGCCATAAACAGGTAGCCTAGCAACCAAATGTCAATATCAACATTGCCTGATGAAGCTGTTAATCTCTGGGAGACTGACAGGAGAGCACAAAGCTTTCTGTGCACACCCCCCTATTGTCCCAGGCTCACGTTTACCCACAAGGCTATGTTCGCAAAGCACCACCACATCTCCTTCCCCTATTAAAATGAAATGAAGTGTGTCCCAGGCAAAAAAAAAAAAAGCTGTGCATGAACTGTGGCGACCAGTGTTGCCTTGCCGCACTATATTGACCCACGGTAATTTCCCGAGGCAATGTTGGATGCTCCTGCATCAATTCATCGCTTCCAGGGGAAGATATCATCACTGTACAGCTACAAAGCCACAGCCCTGCCTGCAACTGTTTTGCTCTGCCAGTCAGGCATCGCCTTCGTTTGGATGCTTTGGGTTACGCTCAAGGGGGCAATTTTCCAACTGCCCACAATGGGACAAAGGCCACCTTTTGCTCATGAACTTTGCGCCAAGTGTTAAGGAGAAAGTACGGGTTTACTTCCACTCTGAAACATGCCTCCTGTACTTGGATATTTTTGCCTGCCTTGTGCGTGGTTAATTTTTCATGGAAGGAAAAGTGTGTAACACCCCCTTGACTGCTTGCCTCGCAGGGCATTCTTGGGTCTGGGACCGACCTGGCAGTAGCCACCCATAGAGCAGAGTCCGTCGGTCCTTGCAATCTTGGTGCCTGATGCCTCCACCTGGGGAAGAAGGTGTTAGTGGGTGGGATTTTTCTCCCTTCACAACAGGAAAACAAATGGGACTGTGAACAAGGCTGGCAGTCTGTACAAATATATACAGATTTATTAGACTACACAAGCATATACATTTCTACATGACTATGTACACTGCTAATAGAATGTCAAACACCACATTTATCTACTCGTTGTTAACAGTCTCAAGCCACATGCCTATATACATTTCTACACATGAACATTTAATATTTGGCAATTTGGAGTTGTTGGCCCCCCACAGTATGCCACCATATATAAGGGATTTCTTGCATTCCTGTTTAATCAAGTATTATTATTGTCCTCCCCCTTTTATCCCAAGTCTCACCCATGTGAAAAGATGCAATTGGGCTGGTGGGCAGTGTTGGCCTGGAAGGTCATTGTATTAAACTGCTTCCATCTCCTCGGTGCCACTTCCACTGTGCTGAAAGGTCCAGGCCAATGCTGGGATCCATGCCCTCCTGGGGACCTGACTCCACATCCTGGTCTGTCACTGGGGTCCATGCCCTCCTGGAGGAACCCACTCTGCCTCCAGGAATGCTGCTGGGGTCCTTGGCTTCCTGAAGAATCCAATTGCACCTCTGGACCTGCCACTGGGGTCCCCTTCCTCCTGGGGGACCTGATCGATCTGTCACTGGGATCCACACCCTCCAGGGGGACTACTTGATCTGCCACTAGGGTCCACACCCTCCTGGGGGACTGCTCAATCCGCCGCTGGGGTCACCTTGCTTAAGGCGAACCCAGGGGCACTTCCCAATCTGGAATTCATTGCCAGAGGATGTGGTTACAGCAGTTAGTGTAACTGGGTTTAAAAAGATTTGGATAAGTTCCTAGAAGAAAAATCCATAAACTGCTATTAATCAATAAGGAATAGTAGCTTGAGATCTATTTAATGTCTGGGTACTTGCCAGGTACTTGTAGCCTGGATTGGCCACTGTTGGAAACAGGATGCTGGGATTGATGGACCCTTGGTCTGAACCAGTATGGCATATCTTATGTTCTTATAAACTGGTCGAGTGGGAGATGACAAAAGGTAGTGATAAATGGAGTTCACTCAGAGACGGGCTTCACTAGTAGTGTACCATAGGGATTGGTCTTTGGGCTGGCTCTTTTCAACAGTTTCGTGAGCAACTTTGCGGAAGGATTATCGGGAGAGGTTTGTCTTTTTGCTGTTGATACCAAAATCTGCAACAGGGTAGTCAGCCAGGAAGGAGTGGAAAACATGAGGAGGGATCTAATGAAGCTCAAGGAATGGTCTAGGGCTTTTTCTGTCGGGACACACCTGACAGATGGTTCTCACATGCATGACACACTGAACATGTTTTTATAATTGCGATGGAGAAGGTACAGAGAAGAGCTACAAAAATGATAAGGGGAATGGAACAGCTCCCCTATGAGGAAAGGCTAAAGAGGTTAGGACTTTTCAGCTTGGAGAAGAAACGGTGAGGGGGGATATGATCGAGGTGTTTAAAATCATGAGAGGTCTAGAACGGGTAGATGTGAATCGGTTATTTACTCTGTCGGATAATAGAAAGATTAGGGGGCACTCCATGAAGTTAGCATGTGGCACATTTAAAACTAATCGGAGAAAGTTCTGTTTCACTCAACGCACAATTAAACTCTGGAATTTGTTGCCAGAGGATGTGGTTAGTGCAGTTAGTATAGCTGTGTTTAAAAAAGGATTGGATAAGTTCTTGGCAGAGAAGTCCATTACCTGCTATTAATTAAGTTGACTTAGAAAATAGCCACTGCTATTACTAGCAGCGATAACATGGAATAGACTTAGTTTTTGGGTACTTGCCAGGTTCTTATGCTCTGGATTGGCCACTGTTGGAAACAGGAACCTGGGCTTGATGGACCCTTGGTCTGACCTAGTATGGCATGTTCTTATGTTCTTAGGTACCCGCTCCTCGGGGGCCTTGTCTCACTCCTCTACACCCTCTGGGGTTACCTGCTACCAACAAGGACACCTAAGGTACCCACTCCTTGGGGGCCTTGCCTCACTCCTGTCTACTCTCTGGGGTTGCCTACCACCTCCAAGGACGCCTAAGGTACCCGCTCCTCGGGGGCTTTATTTTGTCCCAGCCCTCTGCTCCTCAGGGGTTCTCTCCTACTACAATTGCCAGTATCAGAGTGAGTACTATCGCTCCAGTTCTGTCTCTGCATTGTCTCATCTCTCTCTACCTAGATCCTCAGCCTACCCCACACCGCAGACCAATACCGGATCTACTCTCACTGGCCTTCCATCTAGGCCTGGGTTCTCGGCCTACCCCGCTTCGCGGACCACTACCAGACCCATCTCCCTCTCGGAACCTAGTGAGACTGTGTGACTGCCTTGCCACTCTGCAGCTTTCAGACGGAACATTGCCATCAGAGATCTCCTCTTCTGGCTGGGATCATGGCCCGTTCCTCGGGTTACCATCTACATTGCAATATGATAAAGACTACCTTTCTCTGTGTCCATCTCTACTTGGAACTAGCCTATCACTGCAAGTCCCCGCAGGGCTCCGCCCTGTGGGAGGTGCCATCTCTTGCAGCGACCAAGGGCCCACACCTGAAAACATAACACAGATGTATCCCCATTTGCTGTGGTATTCTGGAGTCAACCACGGCTACCTCTACCGATACCACTTTCCGTGCCTTCGCCAGCAGCACAATTCACAGCACAACATATCCGCAACGTAAGGAACAGAGTCAAGGAAAGACTCACCCAAGCCGCAGAACGTGCGAAGACGTTCACGGACACCCATAGAAGAGCAGCTTCATTCTTCAGACCCGGCCATAAGGTACGGCTGAGTACCAGGCATATTAGGCTGTGACTCCCCTCACATCACCTGGCGCCCAAGTACATCGGGATGTTTCCCATCCTCCGGAGTGTGGGAGCCTTCACCTACCAGCTACAATTGCCACGATCCATGGGTATTCACAATACCTTCCATGTTTCGCTACTGAAGCCGCTTGTGTTATCTTGGCCTTCCCGTAAAGATCCACCACCACCTCACTTGTCCACCGAGCCTGAGCATATCCGCCAGGAAAGTGATGTCCTCGACGTCCGTCGGTGTTGAGGGCGATGGGAGTATTTACTCTCTTGGGAGGGATATGGTGCTGAGGAGAACTCATGGGAGCCTTAGCAAAATGTTCTAGACAAAGACCTACTCAGGGCCTTCCATAGGGCACACCCTGACAAGCCTCACCCGAGGAGGGGGAGGCATAGAAGGGGAGGGGGGGTACTGTTGCGCATTCTGTCTGCGCTCGGCCCACGCACGGGCCTGTTCACCTCTCCAGCTCCTCCGGGGGCCCGGGTCGTCCTCCCCTGCAATGGTGGCAAGCATGGCTAGGCCTTGGCGTCCTGCGGTGGCGGTTGCTGGGCCTTCATCCTCCAGCCAGGCCTCACGGCAGGGCTCAGCTTCCTCCGTGGTGTCGGCCCCACCCCTAGGCACGCGAGCGCGGACAGCCCGGCCTCTTAAAGGGCCAGGAGCAGATCCCAGCTCCACGGCATGCCCTGATTGAGCGTAGTATAAAGGAAGTTCCCTGCCATCACTTCCCTGCCTTGGCAATCGGGTCGATCCTTGTGATTTCTAAGTTTGCCTCTGCATTCCAGTCTCTGTTCCATTCTCGTTCCAGCCTTTGTTCCAGCGTCATTCTGTTCCAGCATCCTCCTGTTCCAGCATCCTCCTGTTCCAGCGTCCTTCTGTCTCCTCATCTCCCCAGGTAGTACCATGGACTGTCTTCTCGGTACTGACCTCGGCTTTCCTTGACTACGTTTGATTGCTGCCTGCCTCTCACCTTCTGCCTGCTCACCGACCATGTCTACACGCTGCCTGCCTCTGACCTTCTGCCTGATAACCGACCACGTCTACACGCTGCCTGGAACTGACCTCTGCCTGAACTTGACTTCGTCTGACTGCCTCCTGGAACTTGACCTCTGCTTGATTGACCACCCACGGACTGACTACTGGTAACTGACCTCTGCTTTGCCTGACCATCCTCGGACTGATTACTGGCTCTGATCCTAGCATTGGCTGACCACGCTTCCTTGAATCTGGCATTGATCCCCACTATATATTCAGAGACACTCTTCTGGCCTTCTCAGACATCCAGAACTTCTGGCCTGAGTATCGATCGCGCATCCTTGATCATGGTGGGCACACCCCTGAACTTCCTATCAAGGAGATCCTGTGAGGCCCACCTAAGACCAGGCAGCCCAGGTACCCAAGGGCTCAACCCGGGGGTACATAAGGTTGCTAGCGGCGAATCTCCAGCTAGCCTCTGTCTCCTATTATGCTCCGCCTCCTGGTAGCAGGCGTTCTCGGGTCCGACCAGGGAGCCTATCAATCCTGCACTAGTCCAAGGGTCCACCTCCTGGTGCAACAATACATACATATACAAATTAAAATACCATTCCCATAGAAGCCAGTCATCCCACATCCTAACTTACCCCATACTCTCTCAATCCCATTCTCAAATGACTTCTCCCCACCCCCACCCAAACCAAACCACTCAGTTTACAGTTGTGGGAGGCCCCTTTTCTTTCCTGAGGATCCTTTGCGTTCATGTTGCACTATCAATAGCATCCTCAAATATGGCCATCCCACAATGTCATAGAATGCATCAGATTTATCTTCACAGCCATCTTTTCACACCCTGCAATACCTGGCTGAACTATCTCACAGTCGAAGGCCTACCCATTCCACCCAGTACAGCCACAGTGGTTTATAAAGAACCAGGGATAAGAAAATACAAGGGTGTAGGTAACTTGACAAGCCCATGCATGGCATGAGGCTAGGCTGGCTATGGATTGAGATCATCTTTAAAGTCCTCATAGGGGGTCAAAATGGCCCTTGAACTCAAGCTGCGCCTGCACCCCACCTTGTGTCAGGGAGCCACAGTAGGAACAACAGATGCGCGGCCTCTTTGGGGGCTCAAGGCTGGCCAGCCTTTTCCTCCATCCTTCTCTCACCCCACTCCTCCACACCTCTTCTCCCTCGCTCTCTTTCTCCTCCGCGTGCTTATGCCTCAAAGATTCAAGCACCCACATAAATACCGTCCCCCTCCCCCCCACCACCCCCAAACAGGCTGGCCGTGAAAGGATTCCTTTGTAAGTCCAGCGATCATGCTGCCAATGAGGAGCTGCAGCTGGCCCATCTGGATCAGCCATCCCCCAAAGGCTGGCAACAGCACCAGTAGAGGAGAAATAACATTTTTGGGCATTAAAAAATAGGTGCTAAACAGCACCTGTTTCATCACACTTTAGCACAAGGGAAGTTAAGATTTCATATGAACAGTAAACCTCATGTGCATGGACTGTAGCATATGGAGATGAGCCAAGATGTGTGTAATGTAGCTCCCATTTTTTGGTGCACCATTTCATTACTATACAGCATTGAAAGCTGAGAAGCATGCTTTCAGAATATGTTACAGTGCATTAAGCTTAGCACATAAGGCCCCTAAATGCATGTTAAATAATATCATAGTTATAATAAAAATTCCTAAATTTGACAGCATGGTTGTGATTTTTTTTTCCAGTTCTTCTCCTCCCATAAAAGCTATTTCCATGTCAGAAAAGACTAAACAATCCAATTAGTTGGTCAATTTGACCTCTGCTTGTTGCGACAATCATGTGCTAGAAAAACAGCCTGCGCAGAGCTCCGTGTGTACCTCACTGCGGAATCAACGTGTAGAATCGACTCGTGCTCTTGCAAGGCCGGGCCCTTTGCAGGCTGTTGCTTAATAACAGAAAGGGCTGCCTACGCTATTTATCATTGTGAGAAAGTAAATACTTACATGAGTAGGGGGCCACGTTGGATACTTTGGGGAATGTTCCATAAGGAAAATACCCTGGAACAGACACAACAAAGTAACCTGCTGTATTGTAGCTTTGATAAATGTTCTCTCCCTCCAAGGTTATGGCTATCGCTGTGCAGGGTGTGCGTTTCCTGCCGAGCTTTCCTGGAAGAACCGTTCGTAGCTGTGTACGCGTGATGATGGGAAAGGGATCATGAGCCTCAGGGTTCACCTCTTCCAGCACAGGGTTGCAGACCCAAAGCTGCCAAGCGACACAGGTTCAGAAGGGAGACTCGTAGTCAGTCTTGGTCTTTGAGATGGCACTCAAGGGTCCTGGGAAGTTTGTGATCCCTGCTTCTTTTATCTGAAATCAGCACGGCAGGTACTAAAATACATCCGGGGGAAGGGAGGTATCTGTAATGTCCCCTCTAGAAATGAGGTCACTTGACAGCTCTCCAAGTCATTTCTTTAGAGACTATACTGTAAAATTCTTAGACTATCCGAGGGAACATGAGATTATTATTATCTTCTATATGTTTAATTTATTTTATGCACATTAAGGGGCCTATGCTGTAAAGCTTAGCATGCCTGCTAAAGTCAATTAGCATGCATGCAGAATAGCTTACTATGTACTAAAGTCCCTAGCATGCAAGTTAAACTGTTCCTAGAAGACATTCGTGCATACGCATTAAAATGAGCACATTTGTGCATGCTAATGAAGGAATGTCAGATTTTACAGTGTCACCTTGAGATGAAAGGGAAAGATGGAATATTACATCTAAATAAACACATTAGATTTTAGTGGGTGTGTGAAAATAACATGGAACACTCTCCTCCATGCTCTATTTAGCGTGCTCAGGCCAGGTGTTAACATTTTAGCATGCATACTATTTAAAAGGCTCAGCTACAAATAAGCATTGTAGCTGAAAGTTGAAGGCGATATTGTAAATGTTTACTCATAAGCCTTTGCATTATTGTACATTTTCCCACACTTCTTTTTAGAAAAGAAAAAGATGCCAACATGTAACATAGAAATGACGGCAGAAAAAGACCAATTGGCCCATCCAGTCTGCCCAGCAAGCTCCCACACTTATTTTCCTATACTTATCTGTTTCACTGACCACCAAGTTCAGGGCCCTTGTTGGTAACTGTTTGATTCAAATTTCCTGCCATCCCCAGTCATTGATGCAGAGAGTAATGTTGGAGTTGCATCAAAGGTGAGCATAAGGCTTAATGGTTAAGGGTAGTGACCGCGGCATCAAGCAAGTTACCCCGATGCTTGTTTATCCAGACTGCACAGATCAATGCCTTGTTGGATGTTGTCTGAATGTAAAACCTGTTTTCCACATTTCCCCCTGCCGTTGAAGCAGAGAGCAATACTGTAAATGCATTCAAAGTGATGTATCAGGCTTAATTGGTTTAGGGTAGTAACCGCCGTAATAAGCAAGCTCCCCCACGCTTATTTGTTTACCCAGATTTTACACCTTTTTACACAAATCCACATTTAGCAACACAGTGAAAATGGCTTTTCAGGAAAAGATAGCACATGACAAGTGGCTTGCAAACGCCACCGCACTCGTCACGGTGTACAACAACAACAATCCTATAGACTAGTATTTATTTATTTAGCATTTTTTTATATACCGAGGTATAGCAGAGTTGCCTTCACTCCGGTTTACATATAGAAACAACATGTTACATAGAACGATGTATGAAGATTACAATTTAAAATTAACGAAAGTAAATACAACAGGAGAATGTATAACAAGATAACACAGGATAGAACCCTGAATAGATGTACATATAACTCATGAAGCATTGATCATAGTATGATCCTGATGGCCATTGCTGGCTTGGCTGTAGTTGCTCAGTCCAGCGTAGGGGGTGTGTGGTGAAAAATGTTTTTGTTTGCTTTGTTTGCGATTTATTTGAAATATTGGTCTGGGCTCCTCCTCTCCTGTTCCCCCATCCATCCATCCTACCTGTGTAAAATAAGATGACTTTGGCCTCCTTCCTACCCATAAGCCTCCCTATCACCCTTGAACCCCCCATTGCCAAGCCAGCAGCAGGAATCCCCGTTTCTTGCTCCAGCTCGGCTCCAGTATGGCTCTAAAAATGCTGCACTAGTGTAAATTGTTACTTACCTGGGTAAACTCCAACAAGACTGAGTTCCTTCTCATCACCCCAGACGGCAACCTCTCATTATCTAACACAAACACCGTAGCTCTGCCAGTCTTATCCCCACAGGTCAGAAACCTTGGGGTCATCATGGATAATCAACTACAGAAGTTTCATCAATAACACCGTTAAAGAATGCTTCTTTAAACTCCAAGTCTTAAAGAGGCTAAGACCCCTCCTACACTTCCAGGATTTCAGATCTGTTTTACAAGTAATCATTTTCTCAAAAATAGATTACTGCAACTCACTGCTACTTGGGCTACCAGCTAACACTTTGAAACCGTTACAAATGTTACAGAATGCCACAGCAAGGATTCTAACAAAATCCAACAAAAGGGACCACATAACACCCATCTTAAAGAACCTTCACTGGCTCCCAATCAAATTTAGAATCCTTTACAAGACCCTGTCAATCATCCACAAAGTCATCCACAACACCACTCCAATTGAGCTCACGATCCCATTGCAGCCTCACACCACCTCCCGACCGATGAGAATAGGCCAGAGAGGCACTCTACAGGCCCATCTAGTCAAAACAACACTAAGTAGAAGAGCTCTTCCCACCGCTGGCCCTATACATTGGAATTCACTCCCACCAGACCTCAGGCTTGAACAATCGACACCCACCTTCAAAAAAAGACTTAAGACCTGGTTGTTCAACCAAGCATTCTCCTAACCCAATTATCCTAGTACGAACCCCCACGGAAGACCCCGCTCCTTGACACTTCCACAACATCCTTCCAACAACTAGAATCCATTCGATTTAGTTCTCCCAGTGAACATCAAGACAGTTGACTTTAGACCTCACCAAGACAGTCCCAGGGTCTTCACAATCTGTCCCTCCAAGCTCTTTGTATATAAATTGTATTCTCCCTGTTCATTGTAGGTTATTATCCAAGTTTCACTCACCCTGTTCTATGGAAGACATTATTCTTTATATTATCACTGTAATTGTTGAAATGTGAACCGAAGTGATTAGTAACTTTGTTACCTGAACTGCGGTATATAAAACTGTTAAATCAAGAGTTATTTCTGGAGGCTTAACTAAGGGTAGATTGCATATTACATGTACCTCTGATTCATCTGTCCCTCTAGCCACAGGTTCTCCGTTCATGCCATCTTGGTGTTGCTGTTCGGTCTCCATGTCCCTGGAGCCCTGAAAAATAGGGCTCTCCGAAAGGATTGCTTTACCTGCTTCCTTTCTCGGGGCAGTTGTTAATAATGAAGCCGTCTTTCCCTCCAGCCATTCAGCCGTGGCATCTCCAGAAATACTGAAGATCTCTGACGGTGGTTCCGGAGGATTCGGAGCGCTGGGGCTGAGGGATGACTCCTCAACCTGGGGGCTTGGTGTCTGCTCCACATTGAGCACTCCCGCGGTTCCTCCCACCGGCAGTTGTCTCACGGCTCCAGCAAACAATGATTCGATTCGCGGTTGTCTCCAGTCAGGAACCTGCATTGAAGTATAAGTTACCTTCAGTTTTGCCTTCCTTTTAGTGTGAGGCATGACAAAAAGAGCAAGGAAATCAAAATGAAGGTAAATTGTGGAAAATCCTCAGAGCGATGTTGTGAGCGTCCTCTCTAGGCAGCGGCCATCTTGGACATCTTGGCCATCTTGATTAATTTTAACACCCCTGCTAGCCAAACCTGCTCCCCCCTCCAAAGAAAAATATAAAAATTACTCATTGCTAGCCCTACCCCCCTCCCTGTTCTCACCCCAGTAAACGGAATAAAAAAAAGTCCTCCCCCCATCTTACCAATTTTAACTCTAACCCTCCCACCCACCCAGTACCTGCCAGAACACTGAGACCTCCTCTAAATTTACCAGGAAGAGTTTGTACCGAAAGAGTCACTGTAATTTTTACATTTTTTATTGGGGTGGGGAAGGGGAGGTGATCTCGGCCAGCAGGGGCATTAAAATATATGGAGGGGGGGAGTGTGGGAATCAGGCCAGGAAGCCCATGATCAGATTTTTTGTTTTTTAAAGCATAAGAGTACCTCTTAACTGGATACCTTTTGAGGATAGCGGTTAAGAGGCAGGTTATCCGGCTACACAAGGTTGGATAATTTTAGCCCTGCTTTGAGGAAACTAATTTAGCCAGTTATTATAGTTAGAAATCTGCTAAATCTGCCAGATAACTTTTCCCTGCTCTGGAATGCCCCACAATGCCTCCTTTTTATCCAGCTAAATGTTAGCCTGATGTGGAAACGCGGGTAGCGATCCCATCTCTGGTGGTTTCATGTGCCCCTGGGCCCCGATACAGCCGCAGAGGAGCTCCGGCAAGCACCGAGGCAGGTGAGAGGTGACCCAGCATGGGCTGAAGATGAAAGGATGATGACCTCGACCACAGCCACACCTGTACGCAGCAGAAAGAGACCCAAACAACGCAATGTTGGTCTCATGAGTGGTCCTCTGACTACTCCAAGTCCTTTTGGACCTGCCGCAAGAAGCAGCAACTGCGACAGGGCGGACAGAGGTCAGAGGATGAGGACATCAAAGACGAAGACTTGAGGTGAGACAAGACTCAGGATAATCCAATGAAGGAATGCAGAATTGTAGGCTAGAAGAGCCTTGGATAACAGAGGACTCAGACAGAGTCACAGGATATGAAGTCCGACGTGGAAAGCTGCAGTGGTACGGCCACATCACGCGCCCTACACTACCAAGCAAGGCAGGTCGCGGACCACGCATACACGCGCCCTACACTACCAAGCGAGGCAGGTCACGGACCACGCTTGAGGTATCCCGATACAGCTGCTTGAAAAGGATATGAAGGTTCCGACAAGGCCTGAACCGAGACGCACCGATCCGGCCAGCTAAGACAAGATACGGCCGCCACGGACAGAATAGGCAGACTTCATATCAAGGCGGAGGCAGTTGCAAGAGGCTCCAAAGATCTGGGCAGGATTGGGAAGAGAAGATTAAAACCGGGGTTCCGGTTCAGGAAGCCCTCAGGGTCCAGGTACTTTGAAGTATGGATGTTGATGCTAGGAGAAATAAAATCAGGATCTTCTTGGAGGCTTAAGCTGCCCAGAGGACATCTTGAAGTGTAGGTCCGAAGAAGAGAACATCAGTGGAACTTCTGAGATGAAGATTGGAGACATCAGGACGACAGGAACTGACGAGACGTGAGACCATGAGAAGGACGAAGACACAGGATCCTACATAAAACGAAGTGCCTTGAGAAGCAGATGATGAGAAATCCTAAGGAGGACTGGCTTCTTGTGAAGGCAAGGAAGGAATGAAGACAAGACATTTTTATAGGCAGAAGAGGCGACTCCCTCGATGACATCACTGGTGGACCTCCTCCCTCACTGTCCCTTTAAGAAGAGAAAGAAGAGCTGGCCTCACCTCTAGGAAGAAGCAGGGGATGCAGGACCTCGGACAACTCCCATGCTGCAATGCTGAGAGTGCAGGAGAAGAGGAACTAGGCCTCAGGACAGGCCCCAGTGACACAGGCGGCTTCCTGCCGCAGAGGATGAAAGAAGGACGGCTCCGGGCATCAAGCAAGCCCGGGGATGATGGGCCTTCTCCCCTTAAGGGAACAGAGGTAGGTTGGTGGCCTCTGGGCCACATAGGGAAGTTGTAAGTGGCTCCAGCCGCAAGATAAAAACAAGGACAGCCTCCGGGCCACAGGGAAGGTGGAAGCGCGTCAGCGGTCTCCAGACCGCATAAGAAGCAGAGACGCGGCTCCTGCCGCTAGTAAAACATGTCGGCGGCCTCAGGGCCACTTGAAGAGCGGTAGTGCGGCTCCTGCCGCGTGTGCAGTGTGTTGGCGCCTCCGAGTCACGTGGAGGGCACAGTGCGGCTCCAGCTGTAGACAGAAGAAAGAGAGGTGGAGAGATGGCTTGTGGCTCCAGCCATGGGCCAGATCGCAACATAGCCCAGATAATGACTTATCTGTCTAAATTTTAGCTGGATAAGTGACTCATTATTCAGCTTGAGAGTTATCTGGCTAAATGAATATTGACATCTTAGGTACTTCCCCTTTTAACAGTTTTTAATTAATTTTTTTCTATATATTGGTCTCTGTCTTCAGTTAAACATTTCCTACATCTGTCTATGTTGACTAGATTGTAAGCTTCAAAGTGTAGGGACTGACTTTTTACAGTGCTGCATAATCTGGTATGTACTATATAAATGATTAATAATAATAATAATAATAATAATTTAACAAGCTAATTATACCACAGAATTATTGTCTAAGTTTAAGTATGATTGTGCTTAACAGCACCATAGGCTAGTGCTATCAATTAAGAATAAGAATGATTTTATACACAATCATGGAGAAAAGCATTGCACCACAGTGTTGTGGGTAAAACATTAAGTATGATCATTTTTCAACAGGTACCAGAAGCTTCTAGCAGTTGAAGGATTGCTTGGAAGCATCGTATTGCGAAAGCTGTCATCACTATTACTACTTCCACTGCTATCCAAACAGATGTCCTGATCCACGGGTACAGGTTCATTGTGAAAGATCAACTCCCTCAGGAGACAGATGGCAGAACTCAGAGAGGATGTAGCGAGACTGTAAAGCATTCAAGATTACATCAACGAAATGCTCATCAAGGTGTCAAAGATGGAAAACTCAAGCAGAGGGAATGTTGAAACTGGACAACAAGATGATAGCTGGACCCAGTTTACTACAGCTACTAGACCCTACACCCAGACTCTAATTTCCCTTGAGCTGAAGAACTGGTATGCAGCCCTGGAAGTGGAGGAGGAGGAGCCATCCCAGGATGAGAAAGAACAGAAACATGAAAACCCCAAAGCTACAGGCTCATCAACCTCTGCATCCAGGAGGTGGAGGTTAGTGGTGGTTGGTGACTCAGTTTTGAGGGGCACAGAGGCATCCGTCTGCCGACCAGATATGTTGACCAGGGGCAAGCCATTCTGGAGAGATTGTCAACAATCATCAAGCCTACTGACCACTATCTGATGCTGCTCATTCATGTTGGCATGAATGATAGTGCTAGGTACCACACCGATCATATCAAAAGTGACTTCATGGCTCTGGGAGAAAGGGTAAAGCAGACGGGTGCATTTTCCTCCCTTTTCCAAGTCAAGGATAAAGGGCCAGGCAGGGAAGTTCACATTCTATAGATGAATGAAAGGCTGCGTAGATGGTGCCAACGAGATCGTTTCGACTTCCTGGATCATGGGATGATGTTTCAAGGATTGCCGAGCAGAGATGGGGTCCATCTGTTGAAGAAGGGGTGCAGCAGACTGGCAAACCTAATGAGGAGAGCTTTAAACTAAGATCATGGGGGATGGATGAACAGAGCCCTAAATGACTGCTGTATTTGGTAAACTGGAATATTGTTTCTCAAAAATCAATGAATGTCTGCTTGTAACAGCCTTGTGTTGAACCTTAAAAAGTTGAGATTATGTTTCTCTCTCGCTCTGAAATTAAGGGTATCCCTTCTAGCTGGGCCTTTAGAGATGTTAATATCCCAATCAAACTTGAAGCCTGCGATTTAGGAATTCAGTTAGATTCAGCTCTTTCTTTTCATTCACAAACTCAGCTTTTGCTTCGTAACTGTTTTTCAAACTTCATATGTTACGTACTGTCGAGCCTATGTTACCTCCGTCTGATTTCCATCTTCTTACAGTCATTAATTCTTACTATATTAGATTACTGTAATTCTCTTTATTTGGGTCTTCCTCAGTCCATTTTCACAGTTTTACAAGCCATTCAACATTCAGCTGCTCGTCTGATTTCGTGAATTCCCATATATCTCCCATATTCCTTTGCCTTCACTAGCTCCCCATACAGTGGCACATATGCTTTAAACATCTTACACTAATTTTCAAAGCAGTGAATGACCTTGCTCCCAATAGTGTACCCAGGCTTGTCAGTTATCTGCCTACATGCCCTTTACACTCTGCATCAAAGGGCTTGCTTGTCATTCCTACTGTCAAATTTATTCGTCTAGCTCAATGTCATGAGCGAATGTTCACAGTTGCTGGCTTTCAGTTGTGGAATGAGCTCCCTGCCTTTCTCAAGGCCAAGAAGCATTTATTACATTTTAGGAAAATTTTTGAAAACCCATCTGTTTCAACTAGCATTTCCTCCCTAGCTCCAGCAGTATGCAGGGATGAGACATTTCAGGTTAAATGGAAAGGCTTTTATGGGGTTTTCTTTTGCTTTGTTTGTTATGTTGCTTTTATTTTCATTTTGTTTTAACTGTAATTGTTGTATTATTCATGTATATTGCGTATGTTTTTTGTAACCCACTGAGGTCTGTGGATCAGCGGGCTATAAATGTTATAAATAAATAAATAAGGAAGGAAGTAAAAGTCCTCAGGTAAGTAAAACATTAAAGCCTTGTATAGAATTGGGAAAAAAGGCCAACATCTGGAAAGCCATGCACACTAAAGCTCATAGTATGGGAAATAATGTCCTAGATCTAGAGGTGGCCATGGAAGAAGCTGACGTGGATGTAGTGGCTGGCACAGAGATGGGGTACACGGAAAACAATGACCTGGATATAGTTGTACCGGGCTACAACAAGGAGGAAGGAAGGGGGGAGGAGTAGTAGCACAATGTATAAAAAAATAGTATTAAAACAACAGAATTTCAGGGTTTACAAGGTATGGAGGAGGCACTGTGAGTTAATCTGGAAAGAGGGAATGGAACATCTGTCTAAATAGGTGACATATACAGACCTCCATCACAAACAGAAGAAACAGAGATTTAATGGATGATATTCACAAAATTGCTATGAAAGGAAAGGTGCTATTGCTAGGGGATTTCAATCTGCCCAATACTGATTTTGAGGTTCCAACTGCGGTGTTTTCTGGAAGCAGGGATATCCTGGAGTCCGTGCAGAGAGAACAGTTCCGTCAGCTGGTAACAGAACCCGCACGGGAGGATGCGATACGGGACCTGGTGCTTACCAATGGGAGCAATGTTTCTGATGTTACAGTGGATGATCATCTGGAATCCAGTGATCGCCGGATGGAAGGGCTCAGTATAAGAGCGCAGGCCGAGAAGGTCCATTCAAAGGCGAGTCCTAGACTTCAGGAAAACGAAACATGTTAAAATGGGGGAGTAACTCAAGGAGTCATTAGCTGGATGGGAAAATCTAGGGGGAAGTAGATGAGCAGTGGGAAAATCTAAAGGGCGATATTATACGGGATATAGTTATACAGAGCTACAAAGGTGATATTATAACTAACCTTTTTGTTAAGAAAGTAAAAAAGGAAAGAGGAACAAGAGGCCGCTATGGGTTTTTAAAGAAAAAAAAAAAGGTTATCGTTTGTAAGCTACAAGAGATTGGAGAAAAAGGAAGACAGGCGACAATATTTGGAAAAGCTAAGAGAAGCTGAGGAAATATTACTTTCTTATTTATTTATATTCTGCCTTTTGTCACCTCAAAGCGGATCACATTTAGGCACTGTGGATATTTCCCTATCCCCAGAGGGCTCACCATCTAAGGCAGGAATGCAAAGATGCAAATGGAAGAAAAAAAATAACAAATACATTAAAACGGGGGAGGGGAACAAGACTTTTTTAAAGACCCTGTATATTAGTGATAGGAATAAGAACAAAAGTGGAAATGTGAGATTCAGAAGTGAAAGGGATGAATATGCAGAGGCTGAAGAGGCAAAACAGAATTTGCACAGCAAATATTTCTCTTCGATGTTCATTGTGGAAAGGCCAGCAGAAGGACCAGGTAAAAGGATCACAAATAAGACTGGACGTGAAGTAAACCTCAATCAGTTTTCAGAAAAATATGTTCGTGAGTCACCAACTAAACTTAAAGCAGAGAGAGCGATGGAGCCAAATTGGGTACATCCAAGAGTTTTTAAGGGAACTTAAGAGAGAAGTTTCGGCAGCTCTGCTGGCTGATCTTTTCAAGGTTTGCTTAGAGAGAGGAGTAGTCCCAGAGGACTGGAGACAGCTGGATGTGGTTCCTATTTACAAAAGCAGAAGTGAAGAGGAAACTGGGAATTACAGGCCAGTTAGTCTGACCTCTGTGGTGAGCGATGCTAAAACAGAGGAGAGCGCAGCAGCTGGAATCCAATGGATTACAAGATCCAAGGCAGCCTGGCTCTACCAAAAGCAGGTCCAGTCAAATGAACCTGAAACAGAGTATGGAGCTGAGGGAGGGAGGAAGGGGGCAGAGAGCAAGCTGGGCAGAGCATTGAGCTGGGGGTGGGGGCAGGGAGCAAGCTGGGCAGGGCATTGAGCGGAGGGAGGGAGGGAGCAGGGAGGGGTAGATCCTGGGAATGGGGGGAGTAAGTTGGGAGTTAAGGCGGGGGAGGTGGAGTGAGATGAGTTTGAGCCTGGGGAGAAGTAATGTTGGGGGCTGTGGAGTGTTTCAAGCAGGGTCAGATTTAAAATTATGGCGCCCATAGGCGGAGAACCAGGGGTGGAAGATTTTGTCCCCGAAAATCAGACAGCCGCAGAGGGAGTCCCAGTTTGTGGGAACCTTCAGAATTTGGTGCCCAAGGCACGTGCCTATGTTGCCTATGCCTGATACAATTTTACAGCACTCCTGGGGGAATTCTGCATCTTTGAGTAGTAAATCAAATATAATACAAAATAATGAATTATTACTCAAAGGAAATGATTGTATTGATTATGCACGGAATGTGCTGCAGGCTGGCTGCTTGGCTGTGAGGAGATAACATTTGTTAATTGTAATTTGTGGTCACCTATTCGGTATTTGGTGATGGTCCCTCTGTGAGCTGCAGGCGTGGTCGAGGCGAGCTGAAGTATTCTGCTAGTAGTGTGTAGGGGTCTGTAGCAGTCTTGTGGCATTGTGTTTTCCCAACAGGAGGAATATTATTTTATAGATCCCAGTGCAGTTTGTGCAGTGCTGCTCTTCCACAGGTAGCGTTGTTGCCGTCTGAATCCTGCGACTTAAGTATTGCTACGATATGGCAGGTTTGAGGTTGGCTGCCTATGTCCTGAGTGTTTGTCTTCTTTCTGCAGGATTTTGTACTATTTCACAATGTCAATGTGCCTGCTAGTGGAGGGTATTTGGGTTACTGTTACTTAGATGACACCAGAATTTGAATTTTTATTGTTTTTATGGTGAGTTGTACAGGGAAATATTCTGCACTGGCCCCTTTCCCTTTCTATTGTATGTTTGGTTATTGGAAAAATGCTTAAACTTAAGTGTCAGAACAGAGAATCGGGCGGGGGATGGGGCAGCACAAACATTCGCACGGGGTGGGGAGATTGGAGAAGCACAATCATTGTTCGCACAGGGCAGCACAAAGCCTAGCACCAGCCCTGGCAATTTATAATATAAATTGATCATTCTTCTTATGGGCTTTATAATGAGCAACTGGGTTAGAAAGCGCAGAGAAGGGCGACCAAAATTAGGGGAATGGAACTGCTCCCCTATGAGGAAAGGCTAAAGAAGAAAGGGCCGTACAGTTTGGAGAAGAGACGACTGAGGGGGGATATGATAGAGGTCTACAAAATCATGAAAAGACTTGAACAGGTTAATGTAAATCAGTTATTTACTCTCTCAGATAACAGGAGGACCAGGGGGCACGCCATGAAGTTAGCAAGTAGCTCATTTAAAACAAATTGAAGAAAATTCTTTTTCACTCAGCACATAGTTAAGCTCTGGAATTCATTGCCAGAGGATGTGGTTACAGCAGATACGATCACTCCCAGATCTTGCTCTTCCTTCACGATTAGAAGAATTTCACCCTTATACTATACCCATCCCTTGGGATTTTTGCACCTAAATGCAAAATTTGCATTTTTTAGTATTAAATCTTAGCTGCCAGGCCCTAGACTAGCGGTTCTCAACCGGTGTGTCACGACACACTACTGTGTCGCGCACCCACTGCTCTTCCCCCATCCCCCTTTCACCTCAGCGAGATGAACACTGCTGCCGTTCCTGCCCGGGCTATCAGCACATTCAAGCCCTGAGGGGAACGGCAGCAGTGTTTTGTGGAAGCAGGCAACAGGAACATGACCTTTTCTTCTTCCTGCCCCTGTGGCCCGGAAGAGGAAGTGATGTTTACCAGGCACGCAGGATGCAGGAAGAAGAAAAAGGCCATGTATGCTGCTGCAGCAGAAGATGCACGGTGCCGCTGGTTACATTAGCTATCCTCCAGTCTTCAGGTACAATGGATGATTTTAATGATAGGTTACAAATTTTTACTAATAGGTCTGAAATTTCATTTTTTAGTTCCTTCAGAACTCTGGGATGTATACCATCCGGTCCAGGTAATTTACTACTCTTCAGTTTGCAAATCAGGTCTATCACATCTTCTAGGTTCACCGTGATTTGATTCAGTCCATTTGAATCATTACCCATGAAAAGCTTCTCCAGTACGGGTACCTCCCCAACATCCTCTTCAGTAAACATCGAAGCAAAGAAATCATTTAATCTTTCCGCGATGGCCTTATCTTCTCTAAGTGCCCCTTTAACCCCTCGATCATCTAACGGTCCAACTTATTCCCTCAAAGGCTTTCTGCTTTGGATATATTTTTAAAGTTTTTACTTCTTTTCAAATTCTCTCTTAGCCTGTCTTATCAATGTCTTACATTTAACTTACCAAAAGTTCCAGTTGGGTCCAACGAGGGGTCCGACGTGACGCGGACGTCACGTGGTCCACCGCGCCTCCACCAGGGAGTTTTGGTAAGTCTTGGGGGGGTCAGGAGGGTGGGGGGGTTTAAGTGTTTATTTAGGATCAACATAGCTATGTTGAATAAGTTGGAAATCGCGATCGTTGCGTTTTACATATGCGTTCAAAACGAATGCACACCCCTACTATTTGTATATAATTTGTTCTCTCCCTGTTCATTGTAAGTTATTATCCAAGTTTCACTCTCCCTGTTCTATGTAAGACATTATAAATTACTCTTTATATTGTCATTGTAATTGTTGAAATGTGAACCGAAGTGATTAGTAACATTGTTACCTGAACTGCGGTATATAAAACTGTTAAATAAATAAATAAATTGCAAATATTACACCAGGCCCTAAAACACCAATATACCTCCTATTAGGAAAACAGAACAAGCCAGGCAGCTTATAGATCCCTACACAGAAACTACATTCTAGCAGAATACCTCACCTCAGAGCACATACAGAACACAGACAAACCCGCACCAAAAGCAGCTCCCACCCACGTGCAGCTCCAGTGCTTCCTCTGATCTTGACTGTGCAGCAGGAGGGGCGAGGGACTGCTGCTTCTCTTCATGACTGCCAGGGGGCAGAAGGGATGTGGAACTTGACTGCTGCTTCTCTTCTTGACCACCAGGAGGCGAGGGACTACTGCTCTTCCTGCTGACCGCATATGGCCCCACTCCTTTTGAATGCAGAGAGGCTCGGATCTTATTCTTCTGATCATGCTGCTAGCTGGCTCCTAGGCCTCCTGCTCCTCACTGCCACCAGCCGATGCTGCAGGGAGCTGTTCTTCTGCTCCTAAGGCAGATGGTCTTTCCTCCTTCCCATGCTTGGGCCACTATATCACTTACTCTTCTGGGCCCCACTGTGGCATGGAAGGAGAAGATGCTGGCCCCACGCTGGCCCCAGAATGGTGGCGCTCTAGGAAGCCACCTAGTCCATCTAGTGCTTCCACCAGCCCTGCTGCCAGCACCTCTGTGATCTCCCTTAGTATCCTGGGAAGTACCTCATCCAACTCCATGGCCTTGTCCACTTTCAGTTTTCCTAGCTCTTCCCATACATTCTCTTCTGTAAATGGGGTTGCATCTACCCCACTTCCATCCATGGTCTTGTCAACCAGCAATGGTACATTCCCAGGGTCTTCTTTAGTGCACACCAAATTGAAGTATTTGTTTAATATTTCTGTTATTTCTTCATCTTTCTCCACACATTGTGCCTTGTCGCCTTTCAATTTCACTATACCACCTTCTGGCCTGCCTTCTTTCTCTGATTTATCTGAAAAATGTTTTGTTACTTCGCTTTACATATTTGGCAATCCTTTCTTCCATCTGACATTTTGCTTTGCTGATTTCTTTCTTTGTCTCCCTCACATTTACCAGGTATTCTTCCCTGTTTTCCTCTTTATGAGATCCTTTGTACTTCATGAACGCTGTTCCTTTTGCGTTTATTCTTTCAGCTACCTCCTTTGAGAACCAGATTAGTTTCTTTTTCCTCTTACTCTTGTTTACTTTTCTAACTTAGAGATTTGTTGCCTTTGTAATAGCTCCTTTTAATTTGGCCCACTGTTGTTCCACCTCACCTGTTTTCTCCGTCTTTCAGTTCTTCCTCCATATACCTCCCCATTTTGACAGTCTGTATTTTTGAAATTCAAAACTCGGATCTTCATGTGACTTCTCCTTATCCTATTGATGATCACTGGCACTTAGGTGAGCCTCTACCCGGACATTAGAAACATTATCTCCATTTGTGACACCAGGTCGAGCATCACACCCTCCCTCCCTCCCTCCCATTATCATTTGTTTAAAAGGGAGCTCTTTGAAGAGCATCCAGTATCTCTCTACTTCTTGTGGATTCTGCAGAAGGGATACTCCAATTCACATCCGGCAGATTAAAATCTCCAAGTAACACTTCACCCTTCTTGTCCACCTTTTGGATGTCTTCGATCTGATCTTTGGCCAGCTCTTCTGTTTGAATTGGAAGCCTGTAGACCACACCGATGTAATGGAAGCACCATCTTTAGGACACCCCATAATGTTTCTTCCCTACCCCCATGTCCCTTGCCTTTTAGTAGCTTGGATATTGTTTTTGACATAAAGAGCTACTCTTCCTCCTTTTCTGTCCTCTTTGTTCTTCCTTAATAAGTTATAGCCCGGTATGGCCGTATCCCAGTCATGAGACTCAGTGAACCATGTCTCTGTAACAGCAATGATGTCCAAGTCTGCCTCCACCATTAGGGCCTGCAGGTCTGAGATTTTATTGCCCTGACGACAAGCATTTGTGGTCAAAGCTTTCCAACTTTCCCCATTGGTTTTCTGCTTTTCCTAGTCACCTTTTCTTTCTTTTTTTTTTTTTTTGAGCTGATTGATTTTGTTATTTTCTTCTCACAATTCCTGAATTGTTTGGGGGTGCCATGACAGTTTCATTGGCCACCTCGTGCCACCCCTGTCCTCTAATTTAAATGTCTGATAATGTATGACCTGAATATTTGGCTTGGGATCCTCTTTCCTACCACAGACAAGTGTAGACTGTTACGACAAGCTTCCGTACCTCTAGTCCGGGAACCCCCCACCCTGATTTCGCACGGCTCTCTCCTGTCAGCACGGCTGCGTGCTGCAACATGCCACCCAAAATAACCCGGCCCGGCTCCACCCCCCCATGTTGTTGTTTCTGATGGGCCGGCGCGGAGCTCGGGAAAAAATGTGTATTTAAACCGACTCCTTGGCACAGCAAGTGCCTCGGCTACAGGCTTGCTTGTGCTGGTACGTCTCATCGGTTGCTGTTTCTCCTCGACTCGGATTGCCCTTTGGATTTGAGTCTCGCTGCCTGCCCTGAACCTGGACTGTATTTGGATTTGCTGTCTCACTGCCTGCCCTGAACCTGGACTGTCTTCGGATTTGCTGTCTTGCTGCCTGCCCTGAACCTGGACTGTATTTGGATTTGCTGTCTCGGTGCTTGCCCTGAACCCGGACTGTCTTTGAAATTGCTGTTTCGCTGCCTGCCCTGGACCTGGACTGTTCTTTGGATTTGCTGTCTTGCCGCGTGCCCACTACTCGGATTGTTTCCTGGATTTTGCTGTCTTGCTGCCTGTCTTGAACGTGGACTGCCGCTTGGGTTCGTCTCTTGCTGCTTGTCCTGGATTTGGCCATCCCTCGCAGCGACTCTGCTCAAGGTAGGCCATTACTCTATCACTGGGGTCCACATCACTGCCGGGAGGTAACATAGACCATCCTTATCATATAATCTTTTAGTGCTCCATGCATGGCCCCATCCTCCAATGTATCCAAAACCACTTTCATTACACCATGTTTTTTTTTTTTTTTTTAAATTTATATTTTATTGTGTTGAAGCAAAGACAAGCAAAGGTGAACAACAAAGCAACACATGACAAACGTATTGTCCTTCAACATTTTCAAACGGGATGAACATCTTTTATCCCCAGTCCCTGCCCATCCCCCCACCTCCCTCACCATGAGTTCCTGTCTAATGACGTATAAGTAATAGCCACTTAAAACGGACCGCTGCTGGTGATTGAGCAGATACTCTGTTAGAGTTCTGTTGTCTAAGAGGGGTAACATCACAAGTTAATAAGATTAGGCAGTGTCCAAGTTTTCCCAGTCCAGAAAGGGTTTCCAAGTATCCCGAAAGAGGGTTAAAGTTCTGTGTAAGTCCGCTGTGATTGCCGCCATCCGGCATATGTAATGAACCTTTTGCTGTACTCGTGTAAGTGCAGGAAGCACAGGCTGCTTCCAATGTTGTGCAATAACCATTCGTGTAGCAATAAAAACCTGTTGACATAATAAAGCTTGGTGTTTAGTCATATCTGTGTGCGGCAAGCTAATGAGCATGAACCCAGCATTTAAGAGATCAGGGACTTGTAGTACCTGCTCCAACCATCGTGCCACCTGGGTCCACAGAGAACGCACCAGTGGACAGGACCACCACATATGCATATACGTGCCACAACTGCCACAGTTTCGCCAACACTTTGCGCTGAGGATGGGATAACGCTTATGGAGAACATGAGGAGTTAAGTACCACCTGGTAAGCATCTTGTAACAGTTCTCCTGCATACTCGCTGAAACAGAACACTTTTTTACTATAGTATATAATTGTAACCATTCCTCATCCGTAATGGCCCTCTCCAAATCCTGCTCCCAAGCTTTAGTATGTGGGAAGCTCTCACCTGCACCCTCAGACAAGAGAACATATATTTTAGAAACCATACCCCGCTTCTTATCCACAGCATCACAGTAGTGTTCAAATAGGGTTTTACCCTGTGCGATGGAGGGGTATACAGAAGCACTTTTGAGAAAATGGGAGATTTGAAATCCTGTAAGAAAGTCTGTGGCAGGTAGCCGATATGTGCTCTGAAGTTGAGGCCAAGTCATAGCAGAGCCGCCCCCCAAGAAGTGCTCAATTTGGAACAGGCCTCTAGACTTCCAACCCCGGAAAGAGAGATTATGATGCCCAGCAGGGAAGTTGTTTAAATGGGTAAGGTGCGTAGAATAGAAATACAGGCGGGTGCCTATAATTAGCTTCTTCCACTTATCCCATAATCGTATAGTGGTGTTAATGGATGGAGATAATGCATCCACAAAAACCCAGGTATCGCGTGGCTGCCATGCCAATGCCTCTAGTGGCATATGCCCCAAGATGCGATCTGCAAAGGCGACCCATTGTTTGGCTGTGGTGACCCTATGGCAATCTGTGATCACAAGTAACTGAGCCGCCACATAGTATTTCGCTAGATGAGGCACTCCTAGACCTCCCCTGTCCCTTGGTAAGTATAACAAACGACGTGATAGTCTTGGGGGTCGCCTGCGCCAAATGAAGTCAAATAAGATCTTCTGCCATGACTTCAACAAGGCAGAGCTGAGATGAATAGAGAGTGTAATAAACAGATATAAAAATCGGGGTAAGATGTTCATTTTTACAATGGCTATGCGCCCCATCCACGAATGGTGACCCCGATCCCAAGACTGTAAGTCTTTCCTAATTTTACCCAAAAGGGGTGTGTAATTGAGGTTGTATAAAGCATCAATGTCAGCCCCAATATGCACCCCAAGATATTTAATGGCACTTTTTGCTATCTTAAACGGGTATAGCCGTTGTAAGTCCTGGATAGTGTTAGGGTCGACCGATACATTGAGAATCTTGGATTTATCTAGGTTGATTTTAAAACCAGAAACCGCACTAAAAGCTGCGATCTCCGAGGTGATTTCCCGGAGGGAGGTGTTAGGATTGGTGACAGTCATGAGAATGTCGTCTGCAAAGAGAGACAATTTCATGTGGAGATCCCCTAGGCTGACACCCGTGATTTTAGCAGAGTTACGGATTCGCGTTGTAAAAGGCTCTAAAAAGAGAGCAAACAATAAGGGCGATAGCGGGCATCCCTGTCGAGTCCCGCGTTGTACCGGGAACTCATTCCCATATCCCCCATTAACCTTTATGCGCGCTGTGGGAAGATGATAGAGTACACGAAGCCACTGTAGGTAGACATGCCCAAAATTCATTTTTTCTAGAGTGGCAAACAGGAACTCCCAGTGCACTAGGTCAAATGCCTTTTCTGCGTCAATAGCCAGGAGCAACAACGGCATGTTCTGCTTCTTGGCCCACCACAGGATATCAGTGACCTTACGCACATTATCTGCCGCCATTCTCTGTGGGATAAACCCTACTTGATCCCTGTGGACCATCCCCGGGAGGACTATATTAAGACGTGCTGCTAGTATCTTTGCCAAAATCTTCAGGTCCAGGTTAATGAGGGATATCGGTCTGTAGGAACTGCAGAGATTGGGGTCCCTACCTGGTTTTGCCAACACAGTTATGCCGGCTGAATTCGTGTGCGGGGGTAGAAAATCCCCCTCCCGCAGGCTATTAAAATGAGTCACTAAGGGCGTAAGAAGGGATGCACTGCATTTCTTATAATACGCACTAGAGAAGCCGTCGAGACCCGGGGCTTTGCCAGCCTTTAGATCCCGAATGGCCGCCTGAACCTCCGCTACATTAATCGGCTCATCAAGAGTAGCCTGCTGTGCTACGGTAAGACCCGGTAGTTGTAAGTCCTTAAGGTACTGCCCAATGGACTGGGCTGATATAGTGTCATCTTTTTTATAGAGGGACTCATAGAATTTGGTAAAACACTCTCTAATCCCCTCTGAAGAAGTGACATACCTCCCCTCTGGGTTCTTTATCTTGGCGATATTGTTCTGTAGAGAACGCTGTTTCAGCTGACGAGCCAATATGCGGCCTGCTTTATTGGAGCCCTCAAAGAATTTTTGATGAGTGCGCTCCAGAGCGTGTGCAACCCAAGCTGCATCCAGCAGATGTAATTCTGTGCGTACTGCACTCAACTGTCGTAACAATTCAGGATTTAAGGTGCATGCATGCTGACGAGCCAGCCCACTCAACCTACCAAGAAGTTCTGTTCTGCGCTTTTCTCTTTTTTTTTTCCCCGCAGTGGCAAGTGCGATGAGCTTCCCTCGAATAACTAATTTAGAGCATTCCCACAAAGATCCTGCCGCTGCTACGGAGCCCGTGTTATTTAGAAAATACTCTTCAAGGTAGTCATTAACTACTCGACACTGCTCCTCATCCCCCAGTAGCTCCTCCCGTAACCTCCAATAACGAATGCCCATATCCACCGTGGACAGAGTCAGCATCACCCAGACCGGAGCGTGGTCTGACCACGTGATGTCTCCTATCCCCGCACCCGTTACCTGGTTTTGCAACCCCTTGTCTACTAGAAAAAAGTCAATCCTGGAGTAGGATGTGTGGGGGTGCGAGAAGAAAGTGTACATTCTAGAAAAGGGGTTCCGCGAACGCCATATGTCTACTAACCCCCAGAGAGAAATTACGTTGGCCAACTCAGAAGAGGCTGCCCAACTGTCGGTTTTCGTGCGATGGGATGTATCCATTCTCGGATTGCGGACCAAATTATGATCACCCCCCCACAGTACCTGACCTTCTATATAGTGGTTCAGTTTATCCGCTAAAGAGCGCAAGAAACATCCTTGGTCCCTATTGGGGGCATAGATATTAATGAGCGTGTATACATGCTGGTCTAGCTTGATCTTTAAGAAAAGATACCTCCCATTGGGGTCCGCTGTGTGAGACACATATGTATATGGTATGGAGCTGGCAATCAGAATGCCCACCCCAGCATACTTATTGCCACGGGTGCTGGCTGCTAAATACACGTGTGGGTAACCCGCTAGCTGCAGCAGGTGTTCATGGTGCCTACGCAAGTGCGTTTCCTGGATAAAGGCTATTGAAACCTGTTGTTGTTGCAAGTCCCTCAGCAAAAGGTGCCTCTTTTTGGGGGAATTAAGGCCCTTAACATTAAGGGACCACACCTTCATCGCCATTCAGAAGGCACGAAACTCCCACCAGCAACCTTACTATGTTCCCCCCTCGCCCTCCATTCAGCAGATTGTAGATAACTTAACAAAGCATAACGATAATGCGAACTCATGGTCCCCCTACCCAACCTTCCCGGTCCCCCCAAAACAAATGTATCCTCGCCCTGGATACCTACAAGCTGAGAACGTGAACACACCATTGAGCACTAAGCTCAGCCAGCTCAATATTCACATATGTGAGCGTATTTGTCCCGGTCATCATATTAAATAACAAGGTTAAACCTGAGGGAGAACAAATCCTGCCGGGGACTTACGCAACAAAATAATGTCCTGTACTATTGAGAGATGAAGCGGTGCAAATTCTGAAAGCTGCAAGCGGCAATACGGCACTAAGAATCAATCGTCCGATCGCAGACCTCAGGAACCAGAGCCCTGAGTAGACTTCTGCCGTGCCAGGCGGTTATTATTGCCCACTCTCCGCCATCCGGGTGTGGCGGTCATCCGATAGGGTAGTTCTTCCGGCTTACTGGCAGGCAGGTCATGAGGGATGTTAGCTTTATTGAAGGCCTCCTTCGCCTCCGCCAGTGTCTTAAGGCGATACGTGACCCCCTCAGTAGTGAAAAGAAGCCCAAAAGGAAATGTCCATCTGTAGCGGATCTGCTTCTCCTGCAGGATCATTGTTGCAGCTCGCAGTTCATAGCGCTTGCGGAGTGTGGAGGCCGCCAAATCCACGAAGATGCTTACTTTATGGCCTTCCCAGACCCACTCACGCTGTTTCCTGGACACCAGATAAATTCGCTCCTTCTCCCGGAATATCTGCATACATAGCAGTATGTCCCTGGGTCGATCTCCGTTGCGAGGGCCTTGCACCCGGTGCGCTCTTTCAACATTATAGGTGAGGGAGGGCCGGTCCTCGTCCGCACCAGCTGGCGGCTCCGCCTGCATAATAAAACGAAGCAATCGGATAGCCACCTCCCTACAGTCTGTGAAAGCTGGCGTCTCAGGGATTCCCCTTATACGCAAATTATTTCGACGTGACCTATTTTCTAGGTCTTCTAGTTTTTCTTCCATACTCATGTGCTCCGCCCGGCTTACTTTTTGCAGTTCGCGAGTTCGGTGCGTAAATTCCTCCTGAGCTTCCATCCTGGTATCTAGTTCATCGACCCGCCGGCCCATTGAGGCTAGATCCTCCTTAACATCCGCTATCAGGGTTTGGAGCTCCTGTTTGTGTTGCCGCATATCGGCACGTAGTTCTATGAACCATTCCCGCAATTCTGAGCGAGAAGGGAGATCATGCAGGGACTGCGGTGCCGCGTGGTCGAGCTCGTGCGCCACGTCTCCCTCAGCGGCCTGCTCCGCTGCAGGGGTGCCGTCTGCGACGTCCATTTTCTCGTAGGCGAACTGTTTTAAATTCACATTTTTTTCTTCCCCGCCATCTCGGACCGTCGGAGCTACGGGATCGCCGATTTGCGCGGAAAAAAGAGAGCGTTTGCAGCTGGTCAGAGCGCAAATGTACAGGGCAGAGCCGGGAGCGAACGCCTAAGCCGCCATGCTCGCTGGTGACGTCATCACGTCTCCCATTACACCATGTTTTGAGCCAGGAATTGAAATGATCTATATGGCAGAACCTTTCCTTTTCCTTCAATGAACAGGTAATACTTCTTAAAAGGCAATGGTGTTTGCCATGTGTATAATCTTCTTCCATAGTTTTGGAAATCTTTCTGTATCGCATGGATTCCATTTCTAACGAGATCATTGGTTCCCAGATGGATGATAATTAATATAGGAGCCCCCACTTTCTTCCATAATTACATTGACAATCTGGTTTGCATTTCTAGTAGCTGAGGATCCGGGAAGCATTTACCTGTTGTGTCCCCATCAAAATGAGTTCCCAAGTTAATTCCTCTAATAACTGAGTTTCCCAGCAGAAGCTTTCTTTTATGGTATTTGATAATGTTAAAGGGTTTTTGGATGCAATGGGGATCTCTTCCCTTTCAGACATTCCTTCATTTTCTATTGCTGGAGCTTCTTCATTTTCCAATGCAGAAAGGGCATTATGTAAGAGTTTCATCTGGGAGAGAGAGGGTGTCTCTTACAGCCTGACTTGTTCTGTGCTCCTAATAGGAGGTATTTTGGTTATAAGGCCTGGTGTATTATTTACGGTGTTGCTTTTTCATAGGTAGGGGTTGTTGTTTGAGTACTAGCAGTTAGTGCTGTGTTCTAGCATGAGAGGTATACTATATTGTATTGTATTTTGTTTACTCATGGCTTTCTGAGGGCCAAACCCACACTCATCACGTGTTACAATAGGCCTAATACCAGATGGGTTTTAAATGTCTTTTTTACTTTTTTTGCACAGTTTTCTTTATAACCACACCCATCACTGTGAGCAAGAATTTCCTGACCCTTAGGCATATTGCAATAGCTTGTACAAACATTATGTAATTTCTTTTCAGAGAGAGTACTCTTATCTTTCTCTTATGACATTCCTAACAATAAAAGTAATACTTAAGCTGTTTTTTTTAGTTCAGCCATGGACTGAAGTGAGAAGTGTGTTACACATGTGAACAGTGACCATTGGGTATGTCATGATGGGAAAAAGGTTGGAAAACACTGTGTTAGGGTCTCTACACTCCGATGAACTTCTGTACCTCAGCAAAGCTTCCCCCAAAATTGATGCCCATCCAGGAACTGGCATTGGGGCACTTCCACTAGAAGCTTTAAGAGTCACTAGCAAGGGCTGGACATCAATCGGTAAGGCAACTATTGATGCTGTTGATACCGATGCCTGCCATCTTTCCGTGCAAGGCCTTCTAGATCCTTCTGTTTAGTTCCTCCTCAAAAACTGATGATGCTAATACTGCATGGGAAGCAGGAGGTGAGGCCATATCTTCCTGGTTTTCTTGAGGAAGATCAGTGACTGGAATCTGCGCCCTTGGAGGCTATTGCAACTCCTGAGAATTGTATGAGGATGAGCTGTCCTCTTTATGAGGATGCTTTGAGGGATTCATGGCAACAGCCAGAATGTTCCCATTCCTGACATCTTGCACTGACAAAGTCTGAGCCAATGCTTCTTGACCTTCACTTTGCACATTATCGGAGCTTTTTAATGCCAGTACTGAAGAAGTGGAACCTTTTATACTTTTGATTGGGAGGAACTGGACAATGGCCTATCTACCCAGTCCTTACTCGATGTTGAGGGAGATCATTGCCCTCTTGATGTTGATCCCAATTGGCCAGATTTAACTTTCCTGAAGAGCTTCTCTATCAGCTCTAGTCAGGAACAACATCCTTATGAGATCATATGGAGCACTCTAAGACGACATGGGCCACTCCCAGACAAAGCACACATCTATCATAAGATGCGTCCATGTCCCTTCCCCTCTCCTTCCCCTCTCCTTCCCACCCCCTAAACCCTTTGTCCTACCTTTTTTTTGTTTTTATTTTGTTGCTTACTGCTCTTTTGCAGCCGTAGCAACATGCGCGCGCCGGCGATCCCTTCCCCAGTACAGCGGCAATGGCTGCTGTACTGGCCGCCTCCAGCCCCGCACTTTGGATCGCCCCTTTAGTTGGGCCCAGCACTTTGGCACGTAAGCCTCATTTTTTGCATGCAGGGGGATTTAAAATTTGGTTGGATATGTTCACACCAGGGCACTTATTGAAGCTATTGACCTTCTTCACCTTTTGGGACATCAGCTGAAACACTAATGAGGCAAAATCAAATAGACAAGTTTAACAAACCCTAACCCTGCATGATGCACCAAGAGACCGAATAAAAATATTTTTTTAAAAATTGAAACTGAATGAGAAAATCTACCCAGTGAGAGAAACACGATGGCCAGCACAAAAAAAGAGATAGAGAGAGAGAAAAAAAAGCTGTGACCATGGGACTCCATAAAAAATGAAGAATAAGAGGGCCCCATATGATGTAGTGATGTGGTTTGAGCTCTGAATGCTCAGCTGAGCATGCCAAAAACCTCTAGAATTTTTTGTGTAAATTCTCTGCACCAGGCTCCTTTGGATGACATCACCTATTAGTGACGACTTTGCATCCTTCTTGTCCTTGAAGAGACAATCTACATAAATGTTCTCCAACTTTCAAGGATCGTGCCTCTAATGGACACAGTCCTTATACCGAGGGGAGGCTCCTCATTAACCCATCACTGAATGACAAGAATGTTTGTTCCTAAGGTGTTTTTTACATCACAATTTTGGTGTTTACTCATCCACTTGTTCTGCAGCAAATTCCTGAGCCATATTCAGGTCTCTTAGTCAGGTCTTAATAAGAACATAAAAAATTCCATACTGGGATAGATCAAAGGTCCAATCCTGCCTTATGATGTCCGGCAAACCCTGACAATCTGCTCCAGTGGCTTCAGGCAGATATGGCCATGGTGAGTCTCTTCCCATCTGTTGCTGGGATTTCTTTATCTTCACCAACTTGTCCTTCACAAGCTGCTTGATAGCTCTGAAGTGATGGTAATTTGCTTGATGCCCCTTTGGATGACTCTCAAACTGTTCACATTTTTGGTGATGCTGGTCCAAATTGTCACCTTGTCTACCAAGAACATCTGTGATGACTGCTTCCTGAAAAGGGTACTGTACCATTCACATATCTTATGCACCACCAGGTCCTTTTCCCCCACATCTTTGATGTACTTCTACTGGGGCATGACTCTGCTGCTGAGTTCTGCCTCCTTTTCACCCATTCTTTGATGTAGAAAAATGCTTAGTAAATGAGGCCCATGGTTCGCTTTTGCTGGTTTTCTAGCTTCCCTTTTTTCCCTTCCTCATCCTCTGATCTGACATCTTCAGCCACATTTTCCTTCTTCTCTCCAGTTCCTTCCCAGTCTTGTCTTCCTCTCTCCTCTTTGTACTATACTCCCTGCCTCCCCTCTGCCTACTCCTCTTTTCCTGCTTACTCCTATTCCCTTCTACCACATCATTTCCACTCCCAATGGGAGCCACAGTCTGTGGCACCCAACATAGTAACATAGCAAATGATAGCAGATAATGACCAAAATGGCCCATCCAGTTTGCCCAGCTGAGATCTATCCACTTTGTGCATGCAAATTCCCATTCACAACCCAAAACCAGCTCCTCCTCAAACATGTCCTCTACCCAACCTCACAACTTCTTCTCTGCCACTACCTTCTGTACCAGTCTCAAGTATACACAAAATACTGCCACAGTGATGGCCTCTTCCACTTCCAACATCCAAGCCTCCCTCATTTATTATAATCCTCAGAACCACTAAAGTTAGTGAAGCTGTTGCAAAATACATACATAAATACATAAACAAATTAAAAAATAATAAAATTCCATCTTTCCCAGGCTCATTGAAGTTTGGGTGTTATCCTTGATCCCTCCATGTAGGAAGACTGATGCTGTTGCACCACTGCTGTTTACGGCTGTAACCACCCAGTGCTTTCTTGGGGGCACAATGGGATCCTGCCACTCCTCTTTAGTGCTATAACTGCCACTCCGCACATGCTAGTCCATTCTTTCTTGGAGGCCCTATACCAGTGATGGTGAACTTCAGTTCTCGAGTGCCACAAACAAGCCAGGTTTTCAGGATATCCACAATGAACATGCATGTGAAAGATTTGCATGCACTGCCTCCATTGTATTCAAATTATCTCATGCATATTCATTGTAGATATCCTGAAAACCTGGCCTGTTTGTGGCACTTGAGGACTGGAGCTCACCATCACTGCTCTATGAAATCATTAGCTGTTTCAGATTGTAGCCAATACTCCATGCAGGTTGCTCCACTACCATTCTCTTTGGCACTAGGGATCCTCTTTACTTATCCCACACTATTTTTAAAATTCCGTTACCATTTTTCTCTCCACTATCTCCTCTGGGAGTCCATTCCCCTACCCAAGGAACATCACTGCAAGGGTCGGACCAGGTGAAAGGACGGGGGGAGCTACAAGATAGGGGGAAAACCCCAGGAAGTTGCAAATAAAAGGTTCATGGTGCTATAGCCCAGTGGAGGCCACTTCCAATTGACCTGAAAGAGCAAAGGGGAAGGAGGAAACTGCTTGGCCCAAAGCAAAAAAAGAAGAAAAAAATAGTCCTTCCTGATCCCCTTTGTGTCAGTTCTTTTTTATTTTTTCAAGATCGATCTTCTCTCAGCTACAGATTTACTAAACAAAGGGCCTTGTTTGCTAAGAATAGACACAGGATGGGAGAAAAGCCTTGGTAAATCAGGCCCAAAGTTTGTAGGTGCAGGTGAGTTTGCTTGTTCATTTCATGATGGAGGCTCACTCCTTTTTCACAGAAATCTTACTTAGAAACAGAATCGCTTGTCGTTTCCAATACAGCTCTGAGAAGATGACAGCACTAGGTAAAGTGCAACAAGACACTCGGGGGGATTAAAGTCTAAGCCACAGTAAATGCCAGCTATTCGGGGGGGAAACGAAAAGAAAGACAATGTTGAAAACACACCCAACATGGACCCTGACGCAGTGTGTGCTACTAGTGTAGCCTGAAATTGGACAACATAGGATAATCAAGTAGCTGAGTCTGTCGTGCATGAACGCGTTTGTAAATAACGCATCGCATGTTCTTTTTTTTCTGTAAGACTAGGAGCCAGGCCTTTCGCGATGGAGGTGATCATAACTCTGACTCTCCCAGGCAAACGCAAAGAGAAAGCAAGCATGCCGCGCTAGGAATCCGGGCAAGAAACAAACAACTGCCCTCATTAAATGTCTAGTTTTATGATACAGGTAAAAGGGCAATCAGAAGGAGAAAATCCTATCAGCCCCTCAACTCAACGGTCCCGTTAGTGGCAAGCTAGTCCACAGTTATGCATTCCCGCCTAACGCTAGAAATAGATAGCAGTACATTAGTCATTCAAGCATTCAGATTTAGCAATCTAAAATATTTTAGAACATAATACTCTGTTCAACAAAAGAGCGTGCAAACTTTTATACCGGTTCCACGACATTTGGTAAAGATCCTACTGTTGTCGCTAACAGTCACAGATGGGGAGCTCTACTGCCTGGTAGGAGGCTTTTACAAACACATTCTTAGTCTCCAGATGGACATATTCTTCTGTTATGTATATATTAAAGACCATTTTATTATGCCTCGAGTCTGAGGATAGTATTTTATTTACTTTTTAAGAGCTTTTGTGCTCTTCCCGCTAAGGAGACAATATAAAAATTCCTCTGAGCTGTGTGCTCATTGTCCCTGCACTCTGAACCTGGGACTCTTTTTTTTTTTTTTTTCTTTTTCAGGTTCAACCAACGTTATAGAAAGCAGATCTTTGCCTCCGGGCAAACGACTTTTGCAAATTAACTTCTTAAGAGAGGCTGCCTCGTTAACAATGGTCCTGGACCTTAAAGGAGCTATTTTCAATACCTTTTATGAAGGTCTGCTTTCAGCCCAGCGATGAAGAGCGGTTTTAATGATTCCCTGGTGCACATGGCAAAGAATTCAGGCCATGCTGTACAATTTAACCTGTCCATGAGAAAACGCTAATCCCGGGGCAGCTTTCAGAATTCTCACCACAGTGCCTCTGCTCAAGGAGATGGCCGAGGTTAGACTTGAAGTACGTTTAATGTTATTCTGCCATTGTGCCCAGTGACACCTTTAAGCCAAAGGACATCAAACTCTGGTCTTCTTACTATAAGTACGGAGATCCCTCTTTATAACAAATACCCTTACAGCAAACCTAAGTAGTAATGAACGGAGTCTTTCTCCTTGCAAGGAATTCTTGTTCAGTGTTTATCAAAGAAGGCGAAAGTCCATCTTACAGCATGGGTTGGAAAAATTTGTTCTGCCAGGAAGGAGTGACGAAGGTGAGATATGATGGAGACATTTAAATACCTCAAAGATATAAACCGGGTACAAGAAGCGACCCTATTTCAGAGGAAAGACCACTGTAGAGCAAGAGGTCACAGTCTGAGGCTCCAGGGAGGAAACTCAGGAATAACATACAACAAGTAAAAAAAATTGTGGGGCAATTCATAGCTGCAATTTAATTTTTTATTATTTTTGCTCAAACTTTATAAGTTTAATGGGAAAAGATCATTTTTTTTTCAATTTTGGACTAGATCCGTAGGTTTTGTGAGAAAGCGTCCGTTCTCTCATTTTCTTTTATAGAGATGTACCTATCCTGAAAATGTGGTTGCTGTAGGTTGAATGGTTCAGGTGACAGACAAGTAGACAGAAAAACTGAATTAAAAGAAAAAGCAATTAAAAAAAAAAAGCACTAAAAATATTTCTTCTTGAAAAGTGTGGGGTGGATGCATGGAATGGACTCCTGGGGGAAGTGGTGGAGACTAGAAATGGTAACGTAATTTAAAAACGAGAGGCATTAGTACAGAGGATCCCCTAGCAGCAGGACGTGATGATGAAGTCCTGGAGCGGCAGTTCCATCCCAAAACAACAATGGTATAAGCACCTTGGAGTTAACCTGCATAGACTGCCAGTTACATTGCAAAAGAGCAATGGCACGACGGCTTTGGGACTCCAAGAAGGCACTGGGGGGGTAAACTCCATGGGGGGCCCATGGTTAAAACTCAGACTTCAGGGGGCATGGGGAGGCTGAATTTGTATATATATTTTTTTTACATCGTCCTCACTAACTTAGGTGGCTGTGGTGGTGGTGGTGGTGGGGGAGGGGGGGGGGGATTGGTGGTTTGTGAAACCTGACAGGTTTTAGAGATCTAGAGCACCTTGAAGCTTCCCAAAACCCTGAAACATCCCAAGTTTTTCCACTTCTAGGTATATCAAGCATGACTTGCTGCCCATTTAATAAAACAAGGTACTGTATTGCCTGTGTTCCTCTGAGAATATGCCTACCTTCTTGCAACAGGATAAAATAAATATACAATGTAAATCTATATCAGTCAGAAAGCCAACAATAGCAGTAGTAATATTAAAGTGAAAGGTTAAACAACTGGCCCAAGGCACTCAAATTATCAAAATTAGACATTTTTATTTTTAAATAGTACATCAGAAATGAGTTCACTGCCATAAATCAACAGGCACCCAGACATAACCATACCTGTTCCTGGGATATTTCTCACAAACTACTTTCTCCTGAGACTTGATCTTGGAAGGAAAGATCTCTGTGATGTTAATAATATTTAGCTTCTGTTCTTCCTTCTCCCACAGCTCCTGAGATATCTCTCTGTACCATTCTTTCCTTCTAACCTTTGGTTTTTAGAGGTGTGCAGGGAAAATTGTTTTCTTTTTTTTTATTTCATTCATTTTGTTTACAATTTGTTTTGGTTTCTGTTGTTTTATTTCATTTCTGTTACAGCCAAATGTGTATCCCTCCTCTATGCTCATAGAAGCAAAAAGATATCCCCTCCCCAGCATCTGATCCTGTCTCTTTGAAAACCAATGAGATGGACTCCACCAGCCACCCAGGCTGTCTTCGGTCCTTTTTGGTTGCGGGTGTGATGGACTCTGCCAGCAGCCCTGGCCAGTCTTCTTTGCTTTGGCTACTGGCAAACTGGGTTTGCCAGTAACTCAAGCCTCTTCCCTCTCTTCTAAAAACCAAAATCAAACGGTAACAAAATTAAAATGAGATTTTGTCAGTGTTTCTTTTCATTTCATTTTCCAACGTCAGCTTGTTTTGTTGGTGTTTCATAATATTTGAAAATAAAAGTACATCTCTAACTTTTTAAAAAATAACGATAAGGCTTGGGCTGGATTCTAACAACAATTAATCCAAGCTGTCCTCAATCTGATGAGGTAGGTTCTCAGTGGCTAATTTTTCTTTAGACAGTTTTCTAATATATTTTTGCCCATCTAGTAATCCTCTTTTTCCCCATCATCCTTGCTCCTGAAAGATATTTACTTAAATAATGAAAAAAAAAATAGTCAAACCTGTGATCATTAAAGAATGCATTTTATGGTTTTGGACTGTGTGGTTATGCTTTGATTTATTTATTTATAACAGTCGATTTATCCTTGCTTATTAATCTTTTATTCTCATTTTATCCTCTACAACTAAGTAGGTTTCAGTTTTATGTACTTTCCAATTTAGAGTTAAGTCTATCATTTTTTCGCACCATTGCACTTTAGTGAGTGGGAAGCTACAATATTAATTTAATTATCACCAGTAAGAGTAATTTATGAGTCCCAGTGGTTCTTCTCTTGAGCAGTCTTAATGCTGCATGAATTTAAGTATCCCCGTGAAAGAAGAAGAGCTCCGTTTTCAAAAGGCAAGCAAAATAAATCTCAGAGCAATTGGCTGAATGGTGCACTTGGTCAGTCATTCGCAGACTCACATTTTGCTAAGCCCAGATATTCCTAAATTCAAGCACACCGACATGCTAATCGGATTGCTCACTTAGAAAATAAATAAGCTGAGTTTGGCCAGTTGTTTCAGTGTTTTGTTTTACTCTCTTTCAGTGCTAGTAGTTGGGGTTTGGTTTGTTTTTTTTTGTGGGGGGGGGGGGGGGGGGCGGTTTTGAGCACAGAGGCAATTAGAGACCATATGGTGCTAGGCGTGTGGTTAACTTTTGAATATAGAGGCCTGGAATGTTGTAATTGATTTATCCGCATGATCTGACTCCACTAAACAGATATTACACATTGGGGTGAATTTTTAAAACGTTCAGCACGTAAAAAGTAGCACATATGCATGTAATTAGCCTCTACAAACGTATTCTGTATTTTATAAATGTTGAAAATATGTGCATATTTTCACTTTCATGCACACATATATGTGCATAAAAGCAGTCTAGGGGCATTCCAGGCTGGGTCCAACAATTACTCAAATAAGTTGCTATTTTAAAAGACAGACATGTAGATTTGCCAATTTACTTGCGTAGATTTACACCTGCTCATAATCTGCCATAAGTGATATTAAACGTGATTATTGTGTACTATTGGCCAGTTGGGAGGGCTGGGGGAATTGGGGGGAGTTCAGGCTGAAGAACCAGGAGGGTCTTGATGACCTGGAGGGCTATTTGGTAAAACTGGGTGGGCTATTTGGTAAAACTGGTAACTCTTCGACACATGCATGTTTTAAAATACACCGATTTCTGTGCATAAATCCCGATATACACAAGTATGTCCTTACTTTATTTTCGCATGTAAAATATACACATGTATATTCTTAAAACAGGGAGGAAAAGGACATGCATTCAATGCATTGATATGTGTTCTTTCAATGCACTGCATGTATTCATGAGTTAGCCTGCATACGTGTGTATGTTGCAGGGTAGAGACGCGTATTCTATGAAATGCACGTACATCTTATGCGCGGGTTATATAATATTAGCGTAGATCTGCTCGGGGCCATATATGTGCATGCATTTGTTTGAAAGTTATCCTCAATGGCTTAGTACATAGCGACAAAATAGATTTGTGTGGTAGTAACACACTGTAAATGGGTTGTTGGGACATGCATGGGCTCAACAAAACACCATGATTTCACGGCGCTCGCAGCCCTCACTAAGAAAAAGAAAGAAAATGAAAAGTAAAGTATTCTTTTTTTTCCCTCCCCAAACACTAAAAGTGGAAAATGATGTTAACCTCAGTAAGCAATATTATTGATGACATGATACGTCGTGGCTGGAGTCCTATTAAACTCCAATTTCAATGTAGCTTGTAGCCTGCCAAAGGATAATAAGGGGTCATTTTGAAATAGGATAGCGCCTCTCTCAGTAAATCAAAGGCAGCCTCAGATAAACTGTCGTCGCCAGCACGAATTCACACAAAGGCATCTAGGTAAGGCTAAGCTTTCACTCATGGTGACTGCAAGGTCAGTTCGTAAATGGGCTACCTGTGTTCCTATCCTGACAAGACGGGAATCGTCTCTCCTCTTCTGTAGGGATTTACCGTATTTCAGCGGCTGCTCACACAAAGGGCAAAACTAGCAGTTGGCTTGCGTTTCTGCTCAGCCGTTAAACCGTCACGGCACCTGAAAATGCACAGTTAAAAAACAACAACAACAACAACAAAAATGCGGCTATGCCGTTGCGACTCTTAAAATAAGAGAAAGGTTCCAGCCTAAGGAGCTGTGACAGGACGCGGGGCTGGATGAAGACGCGCTGAGGCTCTGAGTTATGTCGAGTTTAAGAGGCGCCAAAAAAAAAAAAAAAAAAGTTAAACTTAAAAAGTGAGAAAAGGCCCCGCTTGACGTGGGCTGCTGTCAGCCATGCCTGAAGATGACTTGGTTTGCGGCCTCGCCCGTCTGCATCTCTCCCCCCCACCCCAGCGCTGTCCTGTACTTAATATTAGAGCAAACGGGAAGCGGAGGTGCCGGCTGGGTGTTTCCAGCACCACCATCGTTTTTGGGGTTGTTTTTTTTTAATTTTACTGATGGGTTAATCCAGTCCCAGTTTCACTCCACAGCCCTTAAGCTCCTATCTCTTTCTGTGGGAAAACCAGACTTACAGGTCCATGCAGGCATAGAGGGAAAAAATGGAGCCATCTGGTAACCCCTGGCCAGGAAAGAGAGGGATCGCTTCCCGTGAGCTGCCTGTGCCGCCTGCAAACTTCCGAAACGCCAGTTTGACGCTGGCTGATCACCGCGCAGAGCCACAGCCCAATGTACTTACATCAGGCGTGAAAAGAAGAGTTAAATGGGGGGGTGGACAGAAATAAGCGTAGGGCTGCCTTTTCCCAGCTGTGCTGAGATGTCATCAATGTACCTCAGCCTGCAGTGAGGAAGATTTTGTGGCTGTTATGAGGCAGACATTTTTATTTTTATAAAGGTAGCTCTGGGGCATAGCAGGCAAGGCCCTCCTGACGGCTTCCCACCCAGTCATTCTTTTCAAGGCCCTTAGGGTTTCCTTCACCCTGTGACTCTTCCGCATGCCCGTCCAGTCACACAAAATCCATTCTTCACACCTCTTCGGTGGTTCAAAAGTAAAATCTTTATTGCAGAACCGAAGGCAGGTAAAACAAATGCCAAATCAGCACACAGTGCACCACAGCAGCCCAGAGTCCACAATGGTCACAAAAAGCCACACACAGTCTCTTCTCACACTTGCTCCCAAATAGGTAAGCACTTGGGAGCAGGTACCCCTCCACCCTGGGGCCCTCCCAGTGCCCTTTTGGGTGTGAAGATCTCTTCTCTGTTTCTCTCATTTGTCCTTCTCTTACAGAGCATTGGAAGATTTTCTTGATCTCAGGATTTTCCCAGGCAGACTTACTCCTCCTTGTATGCTCATCCCACAGATTCCTTAGGAATTCTTTTCTCCTCAGGGCTCCTCAGACTCAGATTTTCTTCAGGAACCCTTCTTCCTATCTTCCTCTGGACTCCCGGGACTGCAGGGGTCTGGCCAGCCTCTCCCTTGGATCCCAGTTGCCTTCCCTGAACAGGAGCACTCTTCTCCTCCTCAGACCTTCCCCATGGAGGAGGGTCAAGGCCTGCTGGCACCCATCTGAGGAGAGCGCACCCACCGCAGAATTCCAATCTTGAAATCCTTTCTCCTTCTACCCAGCTGTCCCGCCGCATCACATGGATGCAGGGATCATTTACACCCCCAAGACCCCTCCCAATGGGGCGTGGTACAAACCTCCTTAACCCATGGGCATCACGTCGCCATCACTTTAGGGCCAGGTCTAGTGAGACTTCTGTCACACTCTGAGGGCATCCACACCAGCTGAAGTCATTTCTGACATTTTGGTAAAGGGCAAGGCTACCTCTTATGGGCAAAACTGGGCACCCTGTCACATAAAACTACCACCAGAAGTGTCTATGGAAGTGAAAGGTGTGATGAGGGTGGCTGTCTTAAAAAGAGGGTGAGCTCTGAGGCATGACCCACAGGATAATTCTGTGAGAGCAATCTCTGCAATATAACTTAGAGGAGAGACAGGAGAGGGAGGGATACGATAGACTGAAAAATAAAAAATAAAAATAAAAGTCTCAGCTGCCGCAAAACTACGGCTCCCAGCGAGATTCAGGGGTGTGCACGTCGCAGCTTCAGGAAGGAGCCGTGGCGCGCGGCCCTCCCTGGGCTGAGGACTGTCGCTGCGATCGCTGAGTTAGACGGGAGCAGTACCTGCAAAGGAGGAGGAAACCCCAGGTAGCTGCAAATGAAGGTTCATAGAATCATAACCCCTTCTAGAAGCCAGTTCTCATTTTCCTGGCGGCCAAAAGGAGCGGGAAGAAAACTGGGTAATGTACAGGGGCCTTGCAGTCATCGTCTGCTGGGGCTTGGTGACTTTGAATTTCAAACCAAACAACATTTAAGCTTTGCTTATGTCGCCCCTTTTTCTGGTATTAACTGGAATGGCAGGTATCACGCTCGGTCCCGGGGCTAAGTCCTTGCATAGTCCCAATATCCATGGGGAAATGGAATCTTTGAAGATCTCCATGTCCAAAGCATAGGAGGTGACTCTGTGGGTGTTTTATATCGCTAGGCGTATTCTGGGGGCTGTAGGTACCAGAATAAACAGGCTGGACACTATGCATTCGTGTTCCAACTTAAAACTTTACTGCATACAATCTTCAGATGAAATTCACTGGCACTGTACGCATTTAGTCCGTCACATCCATATCTAGACTCAGATTTCCGAAACGTCTCTTCATCTATGCAAGGGTCTTTCAGTATTTGGGGGTCCCAGAAATATCTCACCCTCTAGGGCATGGAAAAGTAAGCAGCCCAGGTGGGCAGGGTCTCCTAAAGGTGGCTGGAATTCCCTTCCCAAAAATACCTGAGGTCCAGGTGTACTTAAAAAAAAATCCAAGTTTTTAAACTTCTTTTTTCCTGGGGTGAAGACTCCAGCGGAGGTCTCCAGATGAAAAAACAACCTTCTCCCAGTTCTTCTTTCCAAATCGACCGGGACCTTTGGAGGAAGAGTCTTTAGGGCCGATGCTTCCATTAGGCAAACTAGGCGGCTGCCTAGAGAGCCATAATTTTGGGGGCAGTAAATGCTGCAAGCACAAGGCCCAGAGGAATGCGCTTTGCTAGAGCTGCCGCCAATAAGTAAACTGTGGGAAGGTTCACCTAGAGTGCCAAATACTCTTGCACCGGCCCTGAGAGTCTCTCATAGAATAGCGGTGAAAACCTCCTCTCTTCTCCACTTCTGGGCAGGAGGCTGGCAGACAAAATTTCCTCCCAAAAAAAAATCTCTACAAAACCACTCAAGCCACTCAAACAGAATCACTACTGTCTGTCCGCTGGGTGTGAGAGGGAACGGTGGATCTTGTCTCCAAAACAGTCACCACCACTGTCCACACGCTGAATGTGAGATGTCACAGCAGCTCTTCTCTCTTCCTGTTCTGGGTAGCCAGAGGTGTAAGGCCTAACCCTGCCTGGGACAGGGAAACCAGGGTTAAAAACAGTTCCTTCTGCTTTGACTGCTACCAAAAATGTCACACAGTCTACCCCGGAGCACACTGGGGCCTACCACTGCAGCCAAAACACAGGGATGCAGTAGCATGTGGCTTGCTCCACTCCTGTACATTCCCTACTCATGTCTTTGACTGGGGCCATCTGGTGGAGATCCCAAAGGGTCTTTACACTTAGTTTTGTTTAAGTCTAGAGCTACCAGTGGTCAGATAGTCCCAGTTCCATTTCTTTGCTTCTAACCAATAGCATAGCTCTCCCAATTGCGTGTGCTCCCTTCCATGACCTCTAACCAAATACAGGAGACAATTCAAAACTCTTTGCTTTGTCTTCAGGTGTGTAAACCACCTAGCCTCGGAGTATTTCTCCCAACTTCTTCTCGCCTACACCCCCACTAAAGGACTTCATTCCTCCCAAGTACCCTTTTCCCCCCAGTGGCTTCTGCTAGATTAACTTGCACCAGACTCCGCACATTTAGCTGCCTTGCTCAAAGTCTATGGAACAATTTTCCACTATTCAGCCAAACCTTTCTCTAAAGTCACTTAAAACAAAATACACGGAGCGCACTGTTAACCCGCGTTTGGACGTGCGTTTTCGATGCTCTAGCTTTACCCCTTATTCAGTAAGGGGTAATAGCGCGTCGAAAATGCGCGGCCAACCCCCCCCCCCCCGAAACTAATAGCGCCCGCAACATGCAAATGCATGTTGATGGCCCTATTAGTTATTCCTGCACAATTCAGTAAGTAAAATGTGCAGCCAAGCCACACATTTTACTTTCAGAAATTAGCGCCTACCCAAAGGTTGGCGTTAATTTCTGCCGGCACCTGGAAAGTGCACAGAAAAGCAGTAAAAACTGCTTTTCTGTACACCCTCCGACTTAACCTCATGGCGATATGAAGTCAGAGGACACAAAAGTAAAAAATAATTAAAAAAAAAAAAAAAATTAAATCAGCCTGTGGCTTGCGGGTTGAAAACCGGATGCTCAATTTTGCCGGCGTCCAGTTTCCAAACCCGTGGATGTCAGCGGGTTTGCGAACTGATGCCGGCAAAATTGAGCGTCGGCTGTCAAACTCGCTGACAGCCGCTGCTCCTGTCAAAAAAGATGTGCTAGGGACGCGCTAGTGTCCCTAGCACCTCTTTTTACCGCGGGCCCTCATTTGAATACTAAATCGCACGCACAGGAGAGTGGCCTGTGCGCTCGCCTGCTCTCCCGTGACTTTTACTGTATCGGCCTGACAGTAACTAATAAAGACCATAACAGAGACTTCCTTCTATCATTTGACCACTAGAACCTCCTGCCGCATGGGAACCCTATCATAACATGGAAACATAACATAGAAATGACAGCAGAAATGTGCCAAATGGACAAGCCAGTCGGCCCAGCAAGTTTCTTATGGTAGTATCTGCCGTGCCGGATACAGTGGCTCATCTACTTACTATGCTTTCTCAAACCAAATTAATAATAAAAACTGACTGCTTCACATCGCCAATCTTCTGAAATCTATAATGTTGCTAACGTATGTGTATAAATTACACTGGAGTTCTTGCTAATAGAAATAAAAAAAATTATTATTTCAACCCTGTCTAAGGATGCTTGCTTTGAGAGAACTCACAAGGTAAAGAAAATATTCAATCACTCTGTCTCTCATATTCCACACTTATTTGCCGATAATAAGTTAGGGGGGGCTAGAATTTAGCCAGCTAAGGGGGTTATTTACTAAAAGCGTTATCACGTGTGAAAGGGCCTTTTCGCATGCGATATCATGCAAAGGAGGGGGCGGGGGGAGGAGTCAGCCGCAGCAGTAGCGCGGCGAATAACTACACCCTTTTATGGTGTCGCTATTCGCTGGCAAAATAGTACCAAAGTACCGCCACGGTGCGAACGGCTGCGGCCTTTCGCAGGCCCCCTCTTTTTCACAGGATTCATCATTCTGCAAAGAATGGTAAATCCAACCCTAAGTTAGGGGGGTTTCTGGGGGGCTTAACTGGGAAGAGTTGAGTTAGCCGGCTAAGTTAACCAGCCAACTCTAATATATGTTAGCCAGATGACTTATGGCTAAGTGGGTGGAGCCAAAGAGCTGTCCTAAAGTTAGCTGGCTAACTTTAACTTAACCAGCTGTATTCAGTAGTGCAGCTGCAGTATACCTCCAAAGTTAGCCGGATAAGGTTATCCGGATTGTGTCTGAATATGGACCTCCTGGAACTTAGCAAGATGTTCCAGGCACATTCCCAGGTTCCCCCTGCCCTAACAGGTGCTTTACAGCAGTGCTTCCCCAACCCTGTCCTGGGGGCCCACCAGCCAGTTGGGTTTTCAGGGCTATCCACCATGAATATGCATGAGAGACAATTTGGCATGTTATGAAGGCCGTGCAATGCAAATTTTTTCTCATGCATATTCATTGTGGATAGCCTGAAAACCCGACTGGCTGGTGGGCCCCCAGGACAGGGCTGGGGAACACTGCTTTACAGTATTATAGAGCGGCAATGCACACTGCACCTGTACACAGGCGAATGCACTGTTATGGTTTAGATTGATGGATTTTGCTTCCTTGGGCTGGCACTTAGAAAAAAAACAACCTGTTGAATGAAGGAAAACATAAAAGAGGAACAGAGAAAAAAAAGTTTGTTTTTGGCCTTCATGTTTTTGTTCCTTCCTTTCTTCTTCGAATCATGATAAATACCACATCAAGGGGACAACAAGAGAGCCAGGTAAACCCTCAAGACAAACATAAGAGGGGGACGAGATCGCTGTTCAAGACTTACGAGTGGTGCAGCTGTCAGAAATGCCCGAGGGGGCAGGAGTTTGCTTCTTTCAGGCCGTCACAAAGGGCCAGCCTTTGATGTAGCAAACTACAAGAAAGCCATTGGGTAGGAAAGGCTCTTGGTTAAGCTTTCTATTTCTGTTGCTTTCGCTCTTTGACAGGAGCCAAATTCGGACTTTGCTGCCAACTCATGGTACCGTCCGTTACCCTCTCTATAAAGCTGCATGGGGGCACGGAGAATTGGTGAGCTCTCACAAATATTTATAGACATGGCAGACGGACAGGGGACACTTGCAGGAAGTGTTGCTGGATGGCTCTTTTCCTTCTCTGGTATAGCACCCAGGTTCCCCCGCAGGAGGTAAGGAGGAACGGAGCTGCTGAAGGTGTCTTCTGTCAGGTGAGATCTTAAACTGAGGCCCCTCTACTCCAGACTAAAGATTTAAGGTCTCAAGGTGCGGATTCGCTTGACTGGGGGAAGAAAGGAGTTCCTTTCAGGTCCCGATGTGACGGGCTTCAACTTGTGTTCCCCCTGGGGTGGATGTTGTCCCTGATGTGGGTGCAGAAATAAATACTCTGGGGCCACATGCTTAGTGTCCACAGTGCAAGTCTTTACTGTAATAAACACCGATGGTGAACGTCACCAAACTCAAACTGCAGCACCAGAGAAATCTCTCCTCAGTTCCTTTACAGTCTCTTTCCTTTCTCTATCTGATATCAGGGCAAGGAAAACACACATCCACTCCCCTGGTTTAAAATGAAGGAGCTCCCAGATGGGAAGGTCAAAGCCCCTCCCAAGCTGATAAAAATAGCAAAGTCCGTGTGGCACAGAGAGTAAATCCTCTCTTTCTCTCCCCAGGGTGGCCAAGCACCGGATGGAAGACATATCATGCTGCTTCATCCGAAAACCAGACTGCACACAGATTCACAGATTTCTGGTACATTTTCAAGGATCTAGCCTGCGCAGCCGCTTCAACTGCCCCATGATCCATGTAAACACAGAGCTAGTGACCATGCCAGGGGCCCAGGCGGGGAGGCCCGTGCCATATCGTGCTGCTTCATGAACAGGTTATGGAGGGAAGGTCTTCCCTATTCCTGGGCATTAAACCCCGTACAAGCCCCTTTTCCTTCACTGTAAACAGCACTGATAATAGTCAGAGCCTTGTGCATCCGAAAATCGCAATGAGAAGCAATGCGGGTTCCAACTTCCTTACTGATACTTGATTAGATGACTGAAGAATATTTACAGCACTCAAATCAGATTTCAAATAAAGTCAAAGGAGAATTAGGCAGAACAAAGATTAATACATTTGTGACCTGACTCTTGGAGTAAAATCTCAGATTCTCTAGGGAAGCAAATTCCTCAACACTTGGTCTCCTTCTTTGCCAGTTACTCAGATGAAGATGGTTCAATCCCCTTTCCACGCCCCGTTTTTATAACGCATCCTCTCCCCACTGTAGAATGGTTAGAATAAAGCCCCAATAATTTATCAGGACATACCTTTCCTGAAGTCTACTTAAATATTTTAGGTCTCCTCATGAAACAGCAGATGGGCACTCTCCTCTCAACTGCAGCACACTTGAGTCAACAGCAAACACATGGGCCGATACAGTACAGTGCGCTGCGGTGTTAGCCCGCGTTTGGACGCACGTTTTCGACGCGCTAGCTTTACCCCTTATACAATAAGGGGTAATAGTGTCCAACCCCCCTGAAACTAATAGCGCCCGCAGCATGCAAATGCATGTCGATGGCCCTATTAGTTATTCCTGCGCAATACAGAAAGTAAAATGTGCAGCCAAGCTGCACATTTTACTTTCAGAAATTAACGCCTGCCCAAAAGCTGGCGTTAATTTCTGCCGGCACCGAGAAAGTGTACAGAAAAGCAGTAAAAACTGCTTTTCTGTACCCCCTCCAACTTAATATCAAAGTGATATTAAGTCGGAGGCCCCAAAAGTAAAAATTAAAAAAAAAAAAAAAAAAATCGGCCCGCGGGTCAGAAGACGGACGCTCAATTATGCCGGCGTTCATTTTCTGAACCCGTCGCTGTCAGTGGGTTTGAGAACCGATGCCTTAAAAATTGAGTGTCGGCTGTCAAACCCGCTGACAGCCGCTGCTCCTTTTTACCGCGGGCCCTAATTTGCATAGGCCAACCCTCCTGAATCGCAAGCCCAGGAAGAGTGGCCTGTGCGCACACCGGGAGAACTAACACTCTCTTCTTCAAGTCAGAATTCAAATGAGCAAACGATGACATTATCAGGCAGTATAGTGTGGCTGCAGTAACTGAATCACAGAAGGCATTCCACTGACAGGGGGAAGGGGTGAGGGGAGGTTTGATGAGTGATCAGAAGGTGACAGGCTGTATACATTTATGGTTCATAATGTGATAAGAAACCTTGGCCTATACTGAGTCCTTTTTTTTTTTTTTTGATGAGTTCCAAACTGTCTGATTATTTTGACTTCAAAAAGGCTTGCGTTCCTTTGATTATCCTGATCCTAAGATCATTGAGGTTGTGGTCTGGTTCAGGAAAAATACTCCTCCACTGATGTATTGGTCTGGCCTTCCCTGTGGTGTTTGATCTTGTGCCTCTGTGAATTGACTCTTGCCTTTAATGTCTGGCCCATCTCACTAATATCGAATGCTTCTTCTCAGTTTCTGCATTGAATGATGAACACTGCATTAGAGGAGTTGCAGGAGTAGGATCCCCTTATGTTGAATGTTTTTTCCCATGTGGGTGTTTAAGGGGTCCTGTGATGTGTGTGGGCACAGTTTTCCTTGTAAAATGTCATCTTTTGCTCATTTAAATTCTGACTTGAAGTAGAGAGAATTAGATAAAGAAAGGTATTAATAGTCCAATAAAAAGGCATCACCTTATACATATGTTTTTTGTATTCATTTCTATTTGCTAACCTTTACTTCTGTGCAATTTTTCAAAAAGTACTCCGTTAACTTTGGCCAGCTGATTCATCTGTGGAGGCTGCAGAATATGCCATTGATGGCTGAATGTGGCCACGGTGGCCTTACTCGAGAAATGCTGGCCTAAAGGGCAGTGTAACAGGCCAGGAACAAGGAGATGTAAATTCAAGTTCTGAGTCAAAACATCAAGTGTCAGCCTTGTGCAATTTTCTTTACTGTCCACTCACCCCCCACCACTCCCCACCACCCTTTTAACAAGCCATCAAGCCCCTTTGCAGTCTTATCAGCTGTGGGGCAGGGATCTATTCTGGGAGCCCTTTTCAAACTGGCTCCTTGCCTCAAAGCCTTCTCAGGCTTGTGGGCCCATTCTCAGGCTTTGAAATGTAGCGTGGCTACAAAGAACCCGTGGACTTTTGCACTCGTGCGACAATAATACACATAGACGAGAAAATGCAACCTTCTGATCCCTCCCAAATCACCAGCCCACACCCCTCCCCCTGGCCTGGGAACACCTTCCCCCAAATGCGGCTGAAAGTTCACACGTCAGGGTTCCTGCCCCAAAGAGTACAAATAGCTTTATGGCCTCACCCATGCTGGACTTGCACACCGGGATGGGGTTACGCTACATCAGCGTCTAGAGTGGTTATTGGCACTAGCAGCACACAGTCGGCATAAGGGAAACTTACTCCTCTCTTAGGGTCATGAAAGAGAAAGGAAGTCACCCCTAGTACCCGGGGCCTTCAAAGAATTCATTCTTCCCCCCCCAACCCAAAAATGGATCCAGACCTTGGGAGTTAGAGACTGTGTTCAGGTAGCCTGATGTTCCAGTCCCGAAGAGACAAACATTATTTTATGGCCCCATCGATGTGCCCACCTACACCCGGGGACGAGGTTACAATAGGGAAAACATTCAGATTACGTTGTGACACAAAATCCCTCCATTACCAGGCATTCTGGGAAGTAACACAAAACCCTGCAAAAAAGTCACTCAGGAGCTATAGAGCAAAGCCTCCTATGTCAGCCCAGCATTGAGTCCCAGAGCTCAAACAGCAACAGCCCTGCGTGAAAAGGCAACAACACTGCAAATATTCCCCCTGGGCCTAAAACACCAATACACCTTCTAGTGGGAAAACAGAGCAAGCTGGACTACACAGAGCCTACATGCTAGCAGAATACTTCACCTCCGTCACACACACATACAACAACACAGGCAGATCTTCACCAAATACAGAATAAGGGATCCAAAATTAGAAATGGCAATATGCAGGTAAAAACCAAATTCATCTTTGTTCTGCTGTCCTCTCCCTGTTTCCTGCAGATAGGAGAAGAAAGGGGCGGAACAACAAGAGAGGAGAATGGACTGGATTAGGGAGGGTTTTTCATGGCTTTGCACTGTGCTCTGTCTACTCCCGGCTCTCAGCTACTCCCATCCAGTTCCTTGCATGCTGCCTGCTAGGGGGAGGGCAGGGCTTGGAGTAGGAAGTAGAGGGCTGAGCTCTGCTGCCTGAGATTTTGGGCACCGGCCAGTAGGGTCATTGGGACAGAGCCTTGTGTGCTTATATGCCCATAGGTAAAAGCAGCCTTGCTGATGACGCCCCCTTGGGCTTGACACCTAGGGCAGCCCCCCTTGCCCACCCTCCTCAGTCCCGGCTGAGAGAGGGGCTGGGAAGAGGGTTGGAGACTATAATGTTCACCTGCTTTGAAGTGGCTGAAAGGTGAAATCTAAATCTTAAAAAAAAAAAAAATCTGAATATAAAAGTAGATTGACGTGTAATGTTCAGTTGATGGCTGTGTTAATAAAGTTTTTTAGCAAAGCTCATAGATCACGGTAGGTGCCACCTTGGGAAATAATGTAAACCTGGGCAAATTCAAAAGGGTAGGAAGGGAAAAATTACAAAATGGTAATGAACCAAGCAAAGGTACAGGTTATGGGAAAGAACAGCTTCAGGGAAATGCCTCAGGTTCTGATGCTGCTCCGTTTTGTCCCTGGTCAGATTTCATTCTCTGCAGACACGGGGGCAGGAGACGCAGCCAATGGAGGGGAAGGGGGTGGACCTCAACATATTTAAAAGAGGGCACAGAAGAAACTGACCGGCTGAGATGAACAGACATGCAGTGTGAGTGTGCTGGCTTAGGTAACCAGCTTGTTAGTTTATTCTGTTTATCAGAGGCAGTTCGGAGCTGTCAGTATTACTCAGAGGGAAGAGAGCCTGAAGCTTTGTGGGTGGGCGGGGAGGTGGGGTGGCATTGATTTGTGGGGAGAAGAGGGTTTTAGAACAGGTGTTTCGGAGGGTTGTTTCTGGCTGTGAATGTCTCCGGGCCCCTTCTTCTGTATGGAGGGACCTTGGGTTGACTGCTACTTAACCCTTTTGCTAATTTTCGCTTCCTTGCTCCTATTTTGGAGCCTCATGCACTTGGTGAGCATCATTCAGCTGGAGCTAGTGACCATGCCAGGGGCCCAGGAAGATAACTTTCCTCCCACCAGACTTGAACTCTGGAATCCATAGCACCCCTGGATGAGGTAGACAGCACAAACGGGGGACCGGCTATATACCCAAGGGGGAAGGTGGCCACCTCAGGCAGAAGACGCCCTGCTGCTGTTTCAGTTGGCCAAAGAGGTGTCCTAAAGTTAGGCAGTTTCACTATTGAATATACCTCCAAAGTTAACCGGATAGGTTTATCTGACTAACTGTGCTAGCCAGGCTGTGTCTGAATATGGACCTCAGCATAGTTGAGGCAGTAGCACCAGGAGCTACTGAGATGGAAGAGACCCGTGACATGTCATGCTGCTTCATCCAAAAAAAAAAAAAGACTGCACACAGATTCACGGATTTCTGGTGCATTTTCAAAGATCTGGCCTGCGCAGCTGCTTTAACTGCCCCATGATCCATGCAGACTCTTTTTCTCTGAAGCGATACAGCCTGTCATGAATTATTTGTCCCGTTCTCAGGACTATTTATTTATTTATTAGAATAGATTTATTACCCACTCCCCTACCGGAGCGCTCAGAGCAAGGCACAAGATTACAGATGTGGATTAAAATAATGGCGCTGTGCAAATATTATCATCGGCCTCGTGTGAGAGGCCCAGAGCAGCTGACCGGGAATCCTGATTGGTTAGCGCTCAGCATCCTATTTACTTCCAAGCAAGAGCCATTATCTAATTAGTGCTGGTGATAGGAGCCTTCTTAAAATCAAAATATTTGCATGCTATTTTTGATTAATTGCAGTTTCAACCCCCTCAAGTGATATTTATGCTAGTGATAACGATCTGCTGGGTAGAGCATTTAATGCTTTTAATACCCAGATGGGGAAAGGGCTCTCATCTTTCTTCTCACTGGGGCGTTATGTGCCAGGAAGGGCTCTCTCCCTTGGAAGTCACCACTTAAAGAGATACTGTCATGCCTGGTATAATGGGAAAAGGACATTCTTCCTAAAACAAAATCTTATTTTTCATGTCCTGTGAAGATGCTTTTACATTTTTCTTGTTGCTGTTTTCTTATTTCTACCCCTACCTATTTGAAGGAGTTTGGCCAAGTCTTCTCCTTTCATTTTTATATCTCCGCTCTGGTATCCTGCACTAGAATGAAACTAATTGCTTGCAAATATCGATCTGATCACTATAAAAACTCTGCATTACAAATTGATATAATACACTTTCAGAGCAAGTGAAATTCGGTTTCTCTGCCTGTCCTGGGATTATCAAGTTGCTGCTGTGCGCCTCGGATTAAATCTCTGGTGTTTTCATTTTCCACTTTGTGCAGCAGGAGGGGATTTGCAGAAACCAAAGCGAGAAGCCTGGCTCATCCTGCTGCGCCATCTGCCAAAAAGAGCTAGGGATGAGTCTCTCTCACTTGGGGGCGGGGGAGTGCACAGCTTTGCTACTGCACCCCCCCTTGCAAATGAACGTCAGCCTTTCCCATTTCACCATCTCCCTTGGCGACGGAGAGTGCTCACGACTCATGGAAAGGGAGACGCAAATAATCAGGGCGACTTTCTAACTGCCATCATTTTGGACAAATTCCCACTGGTGTTTTTTTAACCCGAGAACTTCGCACCCAAGTTTCAAAGCAAAAGCACGAGTCCGCTTACGCTCTACAAGGCACCCGCAGACATTTGCACCTACTTTCGGGAGAGTACATTTTTTGCACGGAAAATAGCACCTGTAGATTTGAAAATCCCCATCTGTGCGAGCAATCTTCCTCGCTTGCCCTCAATGCATCCCCTGGGAACTCCTCCTCCTCTAGGTTCACCTCATAGAATGCAGGTGATGGAACACTGCACAGACTATGTGTTGCGACCGAGCCCTTACCTGAGGAAGAGCAGCATCCCCTGGGAACTCCTCCTCCTCTAGGTTCACCTCATAGAATGCAGGTGATGGAACACTGCACAGACTATGTGTTGCGACCGAGCCCTTACCTGAGGAAGAGCAGCAGCGGACCCCGTCATCGGTGCGCTGGAGCAGGGGAAGAGGGCCTGAGCACCAGACCCTGCTGCTCGGGCCTGCCCTGTCTGCCTCGCGGTGGTGTCTCAACGAGGGAGACACCGCCGAGCCTCGGAGCCTGGCCCCTCCCCTCCCCTCCTAGGCACGCGCACAAGGAGCCGCTATTTAAAGGTCTTTTCCAACCAGACCGCGGGCCGCCCCTAGGAGTGACGTCAGATGTCGGCAATTATTTAAGGCCGGCGTCTGACTGAGTCAAATCGCCTTGCAACGAGGTTCCCTGCTGGGTGTCAGTTGCAGCGCTCTGACTCTTCCTTGCCTGGATCTTCTGCTGGTTCCCATTCCTGGTTTCATTCTGTTCCAGTTCCGGATCTTCAGTTCCAGTTCCTGGTCTCGCTTCTGTCCCAGTTCCGGATCTTCAGTTCCAGTTCCTGGTCTTGCTTCTGTTCCAGTTCCGGATCTTCAGTTCCAGTTCCTGGTATCGCTTCAGTTCCAGTTCTGAGTCTTCAGTTCCAGTTCCGGATCTTCTGCTTCCCTTCTGTTCCTTCCTCGACTTGCTTTGCCTGACTTCTGCCTGCCTTCGACTCTCCGTGTCTGCTGCCTGCCTCGACCTCGGTCCATTTCCTCCTTCAACCTCTGCCTTCGCCTAAGTCCCAGCGGCTCGGGTTCTCATGGGCTCCTCCTGGGTGGATCTCGGGCTTCCAGGGTGAAGACATCTTCTTCTCTTCAGTTCGCTTCGTCACCTAAGCCCCAGCGGCTCGGATCCTCACGGGCTCCTCCCGGGGGGATCTCGGGCTTCCAGGGTGAAAACTTCTGCTCTACGTCCAGCTTGTCACCGCCTCCCGGCCTACCTCTCCACAAAGGAGTGGCCCTCCTCTTCCACCATCCCACTCCGTTAGGCCAGCCCACGGGTCCACCGCTATGCTCGCAACAGTTTGCAAGGCCATGGACCCGGCTGATATATCTGGCCTCCAGGCTATCCCCGGAATGGCTCAACGCTTGCAGCAACAGCAGCATTGTCTGGATGTACTTGTGGCTACTGTGGAACGCTTGGCGAATCGGTTAGATGCCACTCCTCCAGAACCTCCTCAGATCCCTCTGCCCACTCCGGTGGTGAGTGTCAGTACGCCTACTCAGCTGCCCGCACCTTCTCGCTACTCCGGGGAGGCCAAGACTTGCCATGGTTTCTTGAACCAATGTTACATCAGGTTCTCTCTGCTACCCAATCATTTTCCCACCGACTCCGTGAAGTTAGCATACATCTTATTTCTGCTTGAGTCTCACCTATGTGGGAGTGAAATGATCCATTGCTGAACAGTCTGCCACAGTTCGTGACCAGTTTTAAACAGCCCTTCGATGAACCCGCACGCTTGTCTACAGCCACTTCGGAGCTGCTGCAACTATGGCAAGGGACCCGCTCTTTAGCTGATTATGCTATTGAGTTCCGTACCCTCGCCCTTGAAGTTGGGTGGCGTGAGGATAGTCTTCGAGGTGTATTCCTGGAGAGCCTGTCGACACGTATAAGGATGAGCTGGCAGCCCGCGACATCCCTGACGACATCAATGGACTCATAGACTTGGCGGGGCGAATCGACCGCCGCTTGCAACAGAGAGCAAAGGAGGGCCGTCCCATTCGGCACACCATGCCGTTAGCACCTGTGTTCTCCAGACCCATGACCGACCCTGGTGTCTAATCAAGGAACAGCGCACTCGGAGGTGTCCGCGGAGGAGCCCATGCAGTTGGGGCGCACTCTCTACTGTGGCAATAAGGGCCATTTCTTAGCCCAATGTAAGGAGCGCCCGGAAAACGCCAAAGCCTAGGATGTTTTGGGGAGCTGCTCCTAGGCTGTGTCAACTCTGCTCCTCAATGTACGGTACATATTACTTTGGAATACCCTGGTGGTTCTTTTGAGACTTTCGCCTTCATTGACTCTGGGGCAGGTGGAACTTTATTCTGGCAGACCTTGTTCAGCAGTTACGAATTCCCATCCTACCACGAGACCCTCCTCTACGTATTACCTCCATCCGAGGAATACTTCTCCCAGGAAGTATTTCCTCCTCCATGGTTCCCCTCACTCTACGCACCAGAGTCCTGCACTCGAAAGAAATTTCTTTCCTGATCTTGGAGAGGTCCGTCCATCCCGTGGTACTGGGATTACCATGGTTACAACAGCATTCTCCAGTCATCCATTGGGACACTTTACAGATTGCAGAATGGAGTCTCTCTTGTTTTACCAATTGCCTCAAGGTTCAGTGCGCACCTTGCATATCCCTTTCGCATACTTCCATTGCACCTCCTGTGCCCTACGCGGACTATGCGGATGTTTTTTCCAAGAAAAAGGCAGAGATTCTCCCGCAACATCGTCCATTCGACTGTGCTATAGAACTATTACCAGGAACCACACCATCTCGTGGGAGTGTGTATCCTTTATCCCTGCCTGAGACTCGAGCTATGTCAGAGTACATTGCTGAGAACCTTGCTAGAGGATTCATCAGACCCTCCAAGTCGCCTGCAGGGGCGGGTTTCTTCTTTGTGGGGAAAAGGATGGGACTCTGAGGCCGTGCATCGACTATAGAGGTCTTAACGCCATTACCAAGTGGGATCGCTATCCCCTCCCGTTGATTCCTGAACACCTAGACATGTTGCAAGGAGCCTGGATCTTCACCAAGCTAGATTTTCAGGGTGCTTATAACTTGGTCTGATCCGCCCCGGTGACAAGTGGAAGACTGCCTTTAACACCAGGGACGGACATTATGAATACCTCGTCATGCCGTTTGGATTGTGCAACGCTCCAGCAGTCTTCCAACATCTAATGAATGAAGTACTTCGTGATCTACTGCATTCTTCAGTCATCGTATATTTGGATGATGTATTGATCTACTCCCGAGATCTGGAGTCGCATCGCCAGCATGTAAGACAAGTTTTGCAGACCCTCAGAGACAACCATTTGTAAATGCAAAACTGGAGAAATGCATGTTTGAGCAAGAGACTCTCCCCTTTCTGGGGTATATTGTGTCAGCATCTGGATTTCAGATGGACCCCAAAAAAGTGGCAGCTATTAGAGATTGGCCTCGCCCTAGAGGGTTAAAAGCCTTGCAGTGTTTTCTCGGCTTTGCAAACTTTTACAGATACTTCAATCCGCACTACTCCCTCATAATGGCACCACTCACTGCACTCACGAAAAAGGGGGCCGATGCTGTGGAATGGCCAGAGGCGGCGGCTTGTCTGGCATTCGAAGACCTCAAGAAGGCCTTTTTACGGGATATCTGCCTATGTCACCCAGATCCCCTTCGTCCGCTTGTAGTGGAGGTGGACGCTTCCAACATAGCTGTAGGGGCCATGCTTAGTCAAAGCACCTGTTCGGGAGGACTATTACCATGCTCGTATTTATTTAAGAAATTCTCCGCAGCGGAATGTAATTACAGCATTGGAGATAAGGAGCTCTTAGCGATCAAGCTAGCTTTCGAAGAGTGGAGACAATGGCTGGCGGGGGCAGCGCATCCTATCACAGTCTACACAGATCACAAGATCTTGGAATTCTTATGTCAAGCGCAACGCTTGAATCCCAGGCAAGCTCGTTGGTCTCTTTTCTTCAATCGCTTTAACTTCGTGCTTCGCTACCGGCCCACATCCAAAAACATGCGAGCAGATGCCCTATCTCATACTGCAGAGTTGGAGGAAGACGGGGAACTTCCTCAGTATGTTCTAGACCCTGCAAAGGTCAATTTATCCAGTACGACTGTTAGTCCTCAGGGGAGAACTGTGGTCCCACGACGTTCAAGAAGGAGAGTTCTAGATTGGGCCCACGAGTCCTTGACGGGTGGCCATGCTGGTCGCGAGAGAACACTTGATTTGTTAAACCACTATTATTGGTGGCCCACCATAAGGCAAGATGTCCGTGCCTATGTCAATTCATGCTCCATTTGCGCTGGGCAGAAACCGCGAATTGGAAAACCATGGGGATTGTTGCAACCTTTGCTATACCTGTAGAACCCTGGACAAACATCGCCACGGATTTTGTGGTAGATCTGCCTGCTTCCAAGGGGAACACTGTCATCTGGGTAACCGTGGATCGTTTCTCCAAGATGGCTCACTTTGTTCCACTCCAGAACTAGCCCAGCTCTTCGTACAACATGACTTCCGGATTCATGGTCTCCCGCAGGATATAGTATCTGATCGGGGACCCCAGTTCACCGCTCGCTACTGGAGGGCATTGTGTAAAACGTTTGATGTGCAACTTAATTTGTCTACTGCCTTTCATCCCCAAAACAATGGGCAGACGGAACGCACCACTCGCTCCTTGAAGACGTTTCTGCACACATTCGCCAATGAGAGGCAGGATAATTGGGTGAGACTGTTGCCATGGGCCAAATTCTCCTACAATAACCACACCCATTCGGTTATGGGGAAGTCACCCTTTCTAATAGTATTCGGCAAGCAACTCAAGCCACCATTGCCTTTGCCCATGCATAGTTCCTCTCCAGCTGTTCAACTCTCTGCTCACCAGCTGCACAATCTCTGGGTCTCTTTCCAAGATAAGCTCTCCAAAGCACAGCCAAGAGATGGGCAGACAAACACCGCCAACCGGCCCCGGTCTTTCTTCCCGGCGATCAAGTCTGGCTCAGTACCAAGAACATTCATCTTCGAGTCCCATCTCGAAGATTAGCTCCAAAGTACTGTGGCCCGTTCCATGTTGCAGAAAGAGTGGGCTTGGTGTCTTACTGTCTGCGCCTTCCATCCTCCATGCGCATTCATAATGTGTTCCACGTCTCTTTGCTAAAGCCTCTCATTCTCTCCAGGTATCATCATAAAGTTCCGGAATCCACAGACATGCCTGTCCAAGCCTACCCTATCTATCAGGTCCAGGAGGTCCTTGATGTCCGTTTTCACCATCTGTGATGGGAGTATCTGCTAGCTTGGGAGGGGTGTGGCCCTGAGGAGAACACATGGGAGCCAGCTCGTCATATCTTGGATAAGTCTCTGCTTCATCAATTTCATCTCAGTCACCCCGGTAAGCCTGGTCCTTCTAGGAGGGGGCGTAAAAGGGGGGGTACTGTAAAGTTCCCCCCCCCCCCACTCCACACACAACCGTCCACTTATTCCAATATGCACACACCTCATTCACTCCCACTCTGATAACCTCACAGCTCTTCCACTCTCAATCATATAGCATCCCTTATCTATCCAGTCACACATCCTCATACAATAGTCCCCCTAACCCCCCCCCCCCCCCCCCCCCCCACCGAGACCAGGGAAGTCACTCCCAAACTTTAGAGTAGCCAACATTTGACAATCCAGCATTGCAGGATGCGATACATAAAAGTCCCTTCCTCTTTGCCACACTTAATACATAACAGGGAATCCGTAAGGCCCATCCGAAAGCGGCGAACGTCATCATAGTAAGACAGATGAAGAATTCGAAATTGCAATTCTCAGACCCCCACATCTGGATTATGGGCATGCAGGGTTTTAAAACAGGTCAACATATAGTCCACAGTAATTTCCTGGGCCAAAATATTAGACCACCATCGTGCCAGCGGCTGCAAGTAATCCTGAGCTTTAAAGGACTGACCCAGTTGTTTCCACCCAGCTATGGTGTTAGTGAGGCATGCTGTATCGAAGATTTTAGTCGTGAAATCGGTTTCTGTTGCCAATGTATCCGGTGTCCATTGAAGGGACTGCAGGTAGTCCCTACAGACCTGTAGATAGGCAAAGAAGTGGCGGGGTGACAAGCGATAATCCTTAGACAGCGTTTGAAAGTCCAGAATAACATGGGACTCCAGATCAAACAAATGGAAGATGAATACTACTCCACGTCTAGCCCAGTTTTGGAAGATGCCCTACAGTCATGCCTGGGTAAAAACTCTGAATTACCCAATAGCGGTAATAACAAGGATGCTATGCCAGTCAAGCCATGAAGCTTCCTCAGCCACATCCAAGCACGTATACACAGGTACATCAACTGTCTAGGGAAGTCCATAGTACGCAATAGCGAAGGTCGTAATTGCAAAAGGTAGAGGGGTGACCATGGGGCAGTCATTCTGCTCAACAGTCCCTCCTCGTAATAACAATAAGTGTCCGTAAGCCACTCTCCCACAAATCTCAATTGGCAGGCGACATTGTAGAGCCGAAAATCTAGCAATCCATATCCCCCCCTATCTCTCGGGTGTTCAAGAGTGG